>NC_066874.1:8635052-9001218 GCF_022985175.1 Labeo rohita | reverse complement strand
AAGTGACAGCTTTTTTGATGCTGTTTTCTTATAAAATTCTATTCATCAAGGAATCCTGAAAATGTATCATGGCTTCCATAAAATTATTGAACAGTACGACTGTTTTCAGCACTGATGACATTAATCATGTGACTCGAAAAACTGGAGTAACGGCTGCTAAAAAAAAAAAAAAAAAAAAAAAAAAAAAAAATTACACTACCAGTCAAAAGTTTTTGATTTTGAATGTTTTTTAAATGTCTCTTCTACAACAAGCTGCATTTATCTGAACTTAAAGTACAGCAAAAACAGTAAAATTATGAAATATTTTTATTAATAACTTTTCTATTTGAATATACACTGACCAAAATTATAAATGCAACACTTGTTTTTGCCCCCATTTTTCATGAACCGAACTCAAAGATCTAAGACTTTTTCCATGTACACAAAAGGCTTATTTCTTTCAAATATTGTTCACCACACAGGTGTGGCATATCAAGATGCTGATTAGACAGCATGATTATTGCACAGGTGTGCCTTAAGCTGGCCACAATAAAAGGCCACTCTAAAATGTGCAGTTTTATCACACAGCACAATGCCACAGATGTCACAAGTTTTGAGGGAGCATGTAACTGGTATGCTGACTGCAGGAATGTCCACCAGAGCGGTTGCACGTGAATTTAATGTTCATTTCTCTACCATAAGCCATCTCCAAAGGTCTCAGAGAATTTGGCAGTATATTCAACCGGCCTCACAACTGCAGACCACGTGTAACCACACCAGCCCAGGACCTCCACATCCAGCATCTTCACCTCCAAAATCGTCTGAGACCAGACATTCAGACTGCTGCTGCAACAATCAGTTTGCATAACCAAAGAATTTCTGCACAAACTGTCAGAAACCATCTCAGGGAAGCTCATCTGCATGCCCGTCATCCTCACTGGGGTCCCGAATTGAGTGGGGCAAATGCTCACATTCGATGGCGCCTGGCACTTTGGAGAGGTGTTCTCTTCACGGATGAATCCCGGTTTTCACTGTACAGGGCAGATGGCAGACAGCGTGTATGGCGTCGTGTGGGTGAGCGGTTTGCTGATGTCAACGTTGTGGATCGAGTGGCACATGGTGGCAGTGGGGTTATGGTATGGGTAGGCGTATGTTATGGACAACGAACACAGGTGCATTTTATTGATGCCATTTTGAATACACAGAGATACCGTGATGAGATCCTGAGGCCCATTGGTGTGCCATTCATCCAAGACCATCACCTCATCTGTACACAATTCCTGGAAGCTAAAAACATCTCAGTTCTTGCATGGCCAACATACTCACCGGACATGTCACCCATTGAGCATGTTTGGGATGCTCTGGATCGGCGTATACGACAGCGTGTTCCAGTTCCTGCCAATATCCAGCAACTTCGCACAGCCATTGAAGAGGAGTGGACCAACATTCCACAGGCCAAAATCAACAACCGGATCAACTCGAAGGAGATGTGTTGCACTGCGTGAGGCAAATGTTGGTCATACCAGATACTGACCGGTTTTTCGGACCCCCCAATACAGTAAAACTGCACATTTTAGAGTGGCCTTTTATTGTGGCCAGCCTAAGGCACACCTGTGCAATAATCATGCTGTCTAATCAGCATCCTGATATGCCACACCTGTGAGGTGGATGGATTATCTCAGCAAAGGAGAAGTGCTCACTAACACAGATTTAGACAGATTTGCGAACAATATTTGAGAGAAATAGGCCTTTTGTGTACATAGAAAAAGTCTAGATCTTTCAGTTCAGTTTCAGTTCAGGTCAATGGGGGCAAAAACAAAAGTGTTGCGTTTATAATTTTGGTCAATATATTTTAAAGGGTTACTCCACCCCAAAATGAAAATTGTCATTATTTTGTCATTTTGTCGTTCCAAACCCATAAAAGCTTTGTTCATTTTCAGAACACAATTTAAGATATTTTGGATGAAAAGTGACTGCCCCATTGACTGCCATGTAAATACCACTGCCTGTCAAGACCAATAAAAAGTATGAAAGACATCGTCAAAATAGTCCATCTGCCATCAGTGCTTCAACCATAATTTTACGAAGCTACAAAAATACTTTTTGTATGGAAAGAAAACAAAAATAACGTCTTTAATCAACAATTCGTCACCTCTCTGTAGCGCCATTTTGAAGAGTATCTGCTGGGTGTAAACTGTGTACGCCGTTTTTGTGTCAGCTGCGTCAAGCAGATATGCTGTTTCGTTCGAATCAAAGCATAAATAAACGTAGAAAACGTATCCGTGTGGTGTGGCTGACAGAACAGCGTACGCTGTTTGCGTCCAGTGGATACTCTCGAAATTGACGCTACAGTGACGCGGAGACGAATTGTTAAATAAAGCCATTATTTTTGTTTTCTTTCTGTACAAAAAGTAAGCTTTGTAAAATTATGCTTGAACCACTGATGGCAGATGGACTATTTTGACGACGTCTTGACAGGCAGTGGTATTTACTTGGCATTCAATGGGACAGTCACAAACCTCCTGGTTTTCATTCAAAATATCTTAAATTGTGTTCTGAAGATGAACAAAGCTTTTACAGGTTTGAAACGACATGGGGGTAAGTGATTAATGACAAAATTTTCATTTTAGGGTGGAGTAACCCTTTAATTCATTCCTGTGATCAAAGCTCAATATTCAGCATCAATACTCCAGTATTCAGTATCACATGATCATTCAGAAATCATACTAATATGCTGACTTCCTGTTCAAGAAAGATTTATTATTATTATTAATATTATCAATATTTAAAACAGTTGAGTACATTTTTTCAGCTTTATCTGATGAATAGAAAGATCCAAAGATCAGCATTTATCTGAAATAAAAAGCTTTTGTAACATTACACACTATACCAAAAAAGCCTGGAGTCAGTAATATTGTGAAATATTATTAGAATTTTAAATATGTTTTCTATTTTAATATATTTTAAAATCTAATTTATTTCTGTGATACAAAGCTGAATTTCTAGCATAATAACTCCAGTCTTCAGTGTCACACATGATTGAATATGCTGATTTGCTACTCTGGAAACATTTTTTATTACAATCAAACAATCAAAACAAAAACAGTTGTGCTTCATGTATTTATTTATTTTTGAAAGCTGATACACTACCATTTTCAATATGCAGCAAATCAGCATATTAAAATGATTTCTGAAGGACACTAAAGATTGGAGTAATAATGCTGAAAATTCAGCTTTGATCGACAGAAATAAATTACATCTTAAAATAGATTCAATTAGAAAACAGTTATCTTAAATTGTCATAATATTTCACAATATTACTGTTAGTAAATGAAGGTTCGGTGAGCATTTTTCTTTTTTTTTTTTCATTACTTTTATTTAGCAAGGATGCTTTAAATTGATCAAAAGTGATGATTTATAATGTTTACATTTATAATGTTAAAAAAGATTTCCATTACAGATAAATGCTGCTCCTCTGAACATTATATATTTAAAGAAAACTGTTTTCAACAGCTGTTTTCAACAAAATAATAATAAATATTTCTGTGACTGGAGTAATGATGCTAAAAATTCAACTTTGACATCACAGGAATAAATTACATTTTAAAATATATTAAAATAGAAAACAGTTATTTTCAATAGTAAAAAAAAATTCAAATTGTACTGCTTTTGCTGCACTTTGAA
This sequence comes from Labeo rohita, assembly GCF_022985175.1. Classification (NCBI taxonomy): domain Eukaryota; kingdom Metazoa; phylum Chordata; class Actinopteri; order Cypriniformes; family Cyprinidae; genus Labeo; species Labeo rohita. Next base: position 8,997,555 of record NC_066874.1, on the reverse strand, counting down.
TCAAATAAATTGCAGGCTTGGTGAGCGGAAGAGACTTCTTTAAAAACATTAAAAAGTTATTTAAAATTGTAATAATTTTTTAATATTTGCTAACAGAAACTTACGTCAAAAACATTTAAAATTTAAATAAGAAAAAGATTTTAGAATTATTTTGATTGTTACTGTACTTTCTCTCTGAATGTTTTGTATTTACCCTCACTTCACCTTCTATTTGTTAAAGAAAATTTAGGTTCAAATTGGTTGCTTTTCCTCTAGAGTAGGCACACGTCATTGTGATTTGTAATTATACCAAAACTACTCCAAGTGGAAAGTCTAAAACAAAAATTATTTTGGGGAAATGTGAGTCATTTTATAATGCAACCAGGTTCAGCACAGTTCAGTAATGAGTTTTCATTTAAAAGGGAGAACTATCCCAGTAAAGAGCTGCAAAGCTGTATGCAATCCTTACCGTTGTAGCCTTTGAATAAGTTGGGTGACCATGACATCTGAGATCCCTGGATATGCCTCCTCAGCGAGAAATATGGCCTCTCCGAGCTGCTCCAGAACTTCAGGCTTTACCGTCCCTGCTGCAGCATCCCCCGCCCCTTCCTTCAGCTGAAGACACACAGAATTCGACATGCAGCTGACGCCTTTATCCAAAGCACAGTTATCACAGAGACAGCATCTTTGTTGCACCTTAACCTGCAGCCTTACTTTACCAACTCAGACCACAGTAAGAGTATATAAATCACAATATTACAGTTTTTGCTAAAAAGGAATAAATAAAATGTTCCTCACACATACATATACAAGTACATAAATTTTATATGTATAATCTGCAAAACAAAGGGGGTTGGAGTGGTGAATATATAGAAAAATACCGTCACCATTCAACATACTCCTATTAAATAATATATATAATATTGTCTACTCTAAAAAAAACAATCTTCTTGTGGAGTCAAGAGTCTAGACTACAGTGCACTGCACTCTCAAAAAGAGCATGACAGGAAATGGAAGGATTTGTCCTTCAATGAAGGAGAGGGTGGAACAAATTAGTGTGCAGTCACTTGTCCCTGGGCTTTTTTCCCAGCATCCCTCTATTTTCCGCTCTCCGCCTCAAATACCTCATTGCTCCATACTGATTAGTAAGAGGCCTGAGGGAGTGACGGCTGCCTTTAAAAGATGCTTAAGATATAATAAAGCATTCAAGGGCCATTTTTAACCTTCATGCTGATATCTTTTATATACCAGTGACAAAGCCAGAAACCTATAGTGAGCAAACCTTGGTGTACATGAGAAAAGTGGGACCTTATAAAAGGCATATGAAAACTTTCTTAAAGAAAAAAACACTATGGGGTCACAAAAAGATTTTCAAACACAATTAGGGTTGGACCAATGCCACCACTGCTGGTAAGTACAAATACAAACCAACATTGGATTTCTGATTTTGGCATTGACAGTTCAACTGTGGTAGTGAGTGATATGTTTTACCTCAGTTAAGACTGGAGTGATGACAGTGGACAGACTCTGGGATAGAGGCCTCTTGTTGGGCTCCTATGAAAGCAGAAAACATAACACAGTGAGATAAAGAAAACGCTTACGCAACACAACAGTCAGATGTGGCCTTGAGCTCAATCACTTACCTCCTCTCCTGTTGGACTGGCTCCGTTCTGCAGCTTTTTGGGGTCTTTCTCTCGGATGGTGAAGATCCAGTCATCACTGCCAAAATCATTCCCACCAGACGCCTGGCCATCCGGTTCTCTGAGTGGAACAAAGAAAGAGAAAATAACAGGGATTCATTTAATTGAAGGAAAAATGAATATGATTTTAGGAGAGGGCCAAAAACAAGCAGGGGAGAAAAACTTCTAGATGATGTTAAAGGGATATTTCACCCAAAAATGATCATGTCATGTCGTTTCAAACCTGTAAGACGTTTGTTCATCTTCAGAGCACGAATGAAGATATTTTTAATGAAATCCGAGAGCTTTCTGACCCTGCATAAACAGCAACGGAACTATACCATGTTCAAGGCCCAGAAAGGAAGTAAGGACATCATTAGTCCATATGACCATGTTTTATGAATTCAAAGCTGACACAGAAGAGAAGAAATTGTTGAATAAAGTTATTTTTTGTTTTCTTTGCACACAAAAAGTATGCTCGTAACATAAAATTAAGGCTGAACCACTGATGTCACATGGGCCACTGTATTTTATAGATGTCCTTACTACCTTTCTGGGTTTTGAATGTGGTAGTTGCGTTGCTGTCTATGCAGGATCAGAAAGCTCTTGGATTTCATCAGCATGTATCTTAATTTGTGCTCTAAAGATGAACTAAAGTCCTTACGAGTTTGGAACAACATGAGGGTGAGTAATTAATGAATGTTCATTTTTGGGTGAACTGTCCCTTCAAACACAGTTATTTAACTCGTTTGACTAGTTAACTGAGCAGCTTGTGAGTAAACCACTTTTGTTCAAATGACTGTATTATGGAAGCTGTCAGATCTTGTTGTTGACCCTTTAACCCTGGAGTAAAGTAATCCTAGATTAAGTTCTTAGATCTCCACATTTCACACAGTTCATACTTGTAACTACCACTATTGTGTAGTAAATCTTAAGAATTTTACTTTTCAGAATGGGTTAACCTTAATGTTTTCACATATTTACAGAACTAAAAACATGGATTGGACAAGTATCTCAAACTGTGAAAATGTAAATTTGCTCTGATCATTCAGTTTATCTTAAATAAGCTTTTTAATAAATTATAGGTAATATTTTAACATGTTTGCTTCACTTTTTAACCATTTCTGAAGATGACAATAAAACTGCATGTAAACATTTCTGCCAGTTGCGTTTACCCAGTCCAGATAGCACATATATAGGTCTAGAAGATGTCTGTTAAAGATCACTTGATCTGGAAAGCATCTGTTGTGTACAAACATCTGACAGACATCTGTGAGATGTCAGTTTTACATACATTCTAAATCATAAACATCTTAAAGACATCTAATAGACATCTATTTGACGTCTGATAGGAAACTTCCTATAGACATATTTCAGATGAGCAAACACTAAAAAATACATCTTTCAGACATAAATGCAGACGCCAAATAGATGTCTCCATGATGTATCCCAGAAAGCACACATACGTCTGCAAGATGTCTGTTAAAGATCACTTGATCTAGAAAGCATGTGCTGTCTACAAACATCTGACAGATGTCTGTAAGATGTCAGTTTTACATACATTCTGGATCATAAACATCTTAAAGACATCTAATAGACGTCTATTTGACATCTGATAGGAAACATCCTATAGACGTATTGCAGATGAGCAAACACTTCCAAAATACGTCTTCCAGATGTGAATGCAGACGTCAAATAGACGTCTCCATGATGTATCCCAGATAGCACACATACGTCTGCAAGATGTCTGTTAAAGAGCACTTGATCTGGAAAGCATCTGTTGTGTACAAACATCTGGCAGACATTTGTAGGATGTCAGTTTTACATACATTTTAAATCATAAACATCTTAAAGACATCTAATAGACGCTTATTTGACATCTGATAGGAAACATCCTATAGACGTTTTGCAGATGAGCAAACACTTCCAAAATACATCTTCCAGATGTAAATGTAGACGTCAAATAGATGTCTTCATGACCTATGTGTGCCATTAGGGATGGGTGCTATCGGGGAGGGTTAAAAATAGCTGAAAATAAAAATTCTGTCATTATTTACTCACTCTCATGTCATTCCAAAACTGGAACATGTCATTCTTTGTCTTGTGGAACATAAAAGAAATGTCTCAGTGTTTATCATCCACACAACAGAGGTAAATGTGAGGTAAATGAGTGAGGTTAAAATTCTTCTACGCTCCACAGAAGAAAGAAATGCATGTTATGGAACAACATAAGGGTGAGTAAATGATGACAGAACTGACACTTTTTGGGTGGACAATTTTTTTAAGAATTTTATAAAAAGCATTTGTTGAGCAGCGTACGAGTCAGATTCATCAGAGCTGGACTCCGCTCGGGACTGTTTGGCCTTCCAGCGCTTGTATCTGTCGATGAGCTCTGTCAGATAGGATGTTTTCTTCGCGTAGCACACGATGAGCTTGTGTTTCAGCAACTCTTTGGCTGTCGGTCTCTGAGAGTAAAAAAAAAACAGAAAGATGTAAGAAAGAGTGAGATGGGTCCTTTGAAATGAAACTTCAACGATGTTATTTGATGCAGGTACAATTTTAGTACACGACTTGATATCCATGACCTGACTATCAGAAATAGAATAAACTGCTTTGCCAGAAAGATCAGTGACCCAGACAGGAGGAAACGACCTCTGGGAATCCCCTATGAGCATACTCACAAAACTGGGCTCTTTGTTTAGACAGGCCTCGACAAACTCTTTTAGAGGTTTGCAGTAGTTGCCCTCCAGTGTAGGGGGGTTGTTCTTTGGAATGAGGAAAAGCACCTTCATGGGGTGCAGATCAGAGTGGGGCGGCTCTCCTTTAGCTAGCTCGATCGCCGTGATGCCCAATGACCAAATGTCAGCCTGGCGAGAAAAGCAACAAAATTGATATGAACGGGCAACGTCTTTATGTCGAGTCATGTGGAAGTGGAACAGTCATCACTCCTCTAAATGAATCATATGGAAAAACTGACAAGATATTACACGCAACACCAAATCCAGAGGCAGACGTCTGGCACAACGATGGATTTTTTAGCTAGAAAGTCACTCTTGGTGTGTCTACAGTGACCCTTACCTTTGAGTCATAGGCAGACTGTTTGATGACCTCTGGTGCCATCCAGAAGGGTGTGCCCACAAACGTGTTCCGCTTGATCTGTGTGTCTGTCAGCTGACCGGCCACACCGAAATCTGCCAGCTTCACCTCCCCTTTGCTCTGACAATAATACATTTGCAGCTGAAAGAAACAAACAAGGGAAGGAGGGAAAGTGTAAATTTAGTTAGAGTGTACCAACAAGCAATGAGTCGTAGCAATAGCCAACAATACATTGTATAGGGTAGTGTTTCTCAACGGGGCCGGTCGGACAGCATCGGGGGGCGCTGGAGACAATATTTTTGAAAGGGGGGCGCTGAGCTGTTCCTGGGGGGGCGTTTGGTCAAGATGAGTTTACACCAAAGATGTATGAGCTGAAACTTGCAAAAGAAAATGGTCTGCCACATCCTAACGCTGTCTTTACTGGATACGTCAAAACGCACTTTCTATATCTATTTTTCAACTTGTCGGTAGCGCAGGCGCGTGGACCGCAGGCAGAAATAGAACGCGGCATCCGTTTATTGTAGCGCTCGCGCTCGGTTGTTACTGAACGACTAACGGGCCAGTGTTCGCGGCCTGTGTAGTAGTGATGTTCGCTGCTAGTTTACACCAATACTCCCGCTCCTAGACCTGACGGTGCATCATTTCCTTAGCAACGACTTCAGTACTTCAGTGTTTGCTTGACTTTCTGTAGCGCAGCCGCTGCGTCAAAACAATAGCTAGTATTTATACATGATAAAGCAAGAGATGTTTTTTCTTGTTTAGAAAAATTAATATTAATACTTAATAATTAATTCTTGTTTGCTGATTGGCTGCGGTTGGTTTGAATTTGGTTGCATTTGTTTGTTTAAAAAAACAGCCTACAGTAAAAACTGTAAATCTACCATTAAAAAAAAAAAAACAAATAAAAAAAAACTTTTTATTTAATATATTTTTAAAATGTGTTTCTTCTCATGCTAAGCTACAGTATATTACTACAGCTTTCAGTGTCACATGATCTTTCAGAAATTATGCTGATTGTTGCTTAAGAAAGATTTATTATTATTATTATAGCTGGCACAACACACTGACAAAAACGCAAGATTTGAAATTTAATTGACTATAACAAATCCAATGTTTTCACTGGCCAACTTAGTTTTATTTTGTTAATATAAACAAATTTTGAGCCATGACCCAGCTTTGTTTGCGAAGACTGAGCAGCTCTATTTATACCCAAACATGATTCCCTCACCTATTACCAATTCACCTGCTTGCTGTGTTTCAAAGCAGTTTATTTGGTTATTCTATAACCGTTTCACTTTTATTTTTAGTGGGATGCATACTTCAAATAAATAAATAAATAAATATTTTATAAATAAATATGTTTATATTCACAAAATACATTTAAGTTGGTGAGTGAAAACTTTGGAAATCTTTTCTTTGTACTTTTGTCAATTAAATAAAAGTTAAATAGAATGAACAAATTACAGATTTTATCATTTTACAAAATGTCCCAACTTTTCTAGAATTAGGATTGTACTTAGTTTTTTTAAAGTAAACTTTGAAATATTCTCACAAAATCTATGAAATATAGTAAAGTAGGGTTTACATTTCTTCCATTTGCATGAGTAAATGAGTAAATTTGGGGCAACAAGATATATCCGCATCTCGACAACACTGAAGCTGCAGCATATAATAACAGTCCTTATTATGAACGCAAACTAATAATAATCAACTTTAATATTTAGTGAGGACAATGAGACTACGATTTATTTGATGGGGGGCGGTGAGGGACCTGGATAATGGGTAGGGGGGCGGTGGCCCAAAAAAGGTTGAGAACCACTGGTATAGGACAAAATTGTAGACTTTTCTTTTATGCCAAAAATCATTAGGATATTAAGTTAAGATTATTTTCCTTGAAGATAACTTGTAAATTTCCTACCATAAATATTTTAAAACTTTTCATTAGTAATATGCATTGCTAAGAACTTCATTTGGACAACTTTAAAAGCGATTTTCTCGCTATTTTTGCACCCTTAGATTCAAGTAGTTGTATCTTGGCCAAATATCGTCCTATCCTAAGACCATACATCAATGGAAAGCTTATTTATTCAGCTTTCAGATAATATATAAATCTCAATTTTTTTAAAAAAATGACCCTTATGACTGGTTTTGTGGTCACACACGGTTTCAAACTGGGGTCTGGGAACCCTTAGTGGGTCCATAGGTGTGTTGGGGGTCCATGAAAAAAAAAAAGTTTTTTTTTTTTGTTGTTTTTTTTTTTTACACAATGCATTTTTAGAGCCTTTATAGATTTAACATTTACTTTTAATTAGGGCTGGGTTTTGACACAAATTTCACAATTCGATTCTGATTCACAGGCTTGAAGTTTAAAATTAACTTATTTGTATACAAATGCTTAAATTACACTCAAAGTTTTTATAATAATACAGTTACAATTACATAATTATATTTCTACTCTAATTCATTTTTTGAAATATTAACATTTAAATAGTGGCTGTCATAAAAACAGATTTATTTAAACAAATTAAACATTTAAAAACAAAGCAAGCAATTATACAGACAGGATATGAATTTTGGTAAGTTGTTGTCCTTTTAATATACCTTTAGATGTTTATTCATGTTTATTTTGTTCTGTAACTTATATTAAAGTAGACATGATCAGTTCATGGCAATTCTCTCGAAGTGAGGCGCTACAGCGATCCGTCACTCCACATTAAACACTACCAAAATTTATTTTTGAATGCTGTAATAAAACACAGAATTTGAAATCTGAGATTTTGTTTCATATCAAAAGTAACAAAGCACAAAGCTTATTGCGACTTATTGGATGGAAGGTGCGGTGCGATGTTCCTTTTATTAACTGAAAACAGACTAATTGATTCTTGGGATTTAAGAATCAGTATCATTTCATAAAAATGAGAATCAATTAAAAATCGAGAACTCAATTTTTTTTTTACCCAGTCCTACTATTAACATGTAAAATATATAATCATGTTGTTGTTTTTTACACTCACACTGTGAAAATTTTTTATAATATTACCAATTCATTTAGTTTTTTAAAGAATAGTCAGAAATCAGAAAAATAAACATCATTACTGTTTTTAACAGTTAAAATTGGCGTTTTGTACAGAACAAGCTAAAGGGTTAAAGAGGCAATCAGATGCCCACTTTCCACAAGTTGATATGATTCTTTAGGGTCTTAATGACAATTCTATAACATACATGCGAATATTAGCGCATTTAGGTATTATTAGGTATTACATCCACCAACAAAACAATTCAATCACTTAGGAGCCATTCTTGTCTACTCCTGCTCCAGAGTCGAAACAATGGTGGACTGTTTACAGCTCACTCAGTGCAGGTCTACGCTAAAACGGCAATTTTAGCGTAGTTTTTAGCGTTGATTGTCAATCAACACTCGTGGCAGCGGTCTGGGCCTGTGAGACGTCACACAGAATCTGAGAATGTCTTTATCTGAGAAAGGGGTTATGATTTTTGGGGATTTAAAAAAATACATATATTTTACTAAATGTCCAAATATATCCAAATTATTTTTCACCAAATTGCTTTAGTACAGTGACAATATAATTTTGGAAACACTTATCTAATTTTGTTCTCTTAATCGATTATGATACATATGTGGATGATCATCAGTAAGTTCGACCATCTCTGATCTATACATGTAACTGAAAAAAAACAAAGGCCTATTTACACCAAAACGAATATTTGATGTGACAAATCCATGTGATAAACATTTTAATTTGAATGAACTGCTCTGAATGCATCTGTTCAGACCACCCAAACATTTGCATGCCATCACTGAGGCAGTTTTCTTTTTGCAGAGATGTGCTCTAATCTTTTCCATCACACTATGAAGAAAACTGGCCAACCAATAGGAACTGCACTTCAGTCAAATGTCAGAGCAGCTGCTGTTACCTAAAATCATGACTTGGTGGTGCTCATGAACAGTATTTTGCTAAGCAACAGTGAAGAGCAGAGGAAGAATCCCAAACAGGGTCTCAAGTCTCTGTACTCTTGTATTTAGTGTTATCTGATAAACACTATTGCTGAAAAAAAAAAAAAAAATTCTGAACACCAAATCATTTTTATTGACTTTCTTTATTCACAGTGTAGGTGTCAGAAATGTCAGACCATCTGACGTTTTTAATGCAATGGACTGAACAGACAAATCGAATATAAAAATCTGACAATTTTCGCTCTGTGGGTGTGAATCAACCTTAAAGGCTGCAACAATATGCAAAAAAAAAAAAAAAGTGATAACACACATAACATAATATGGTCATAAATGGTCCGCATGCATGACCAAAGTAAGAAATGTGCTTTGTAAATAAGTATCGACATGGTTGACAGCTGTTACCATTTTGTTCGACAAACTGTAATACTATATAAGATTTCTATTCAAACTGAAAGCATAACTCTAGGCTATTCGCTGCAATTTGCAAAGCACAATGCAAAAATTCGACATTTTATTCACTGATGCTATACAATCAGCAGCACTAAACCCAGCAGCGCCGGCAACCTGCTAGCTTGCTAAAAGCTTGCTAAAGTTAAGTCTGAAAATTATGAACATTTATATATATATATATATATATATATATATATATATATATATATAAAAAAAAAAAAGGAAATATTGTTCCATTCATTAACTGAAAAACAAACTAATCAATTCTTGGCTTTTAAAAATACAGATGTTCGTAAAAATGAGAATTGATTAAAATCGAGAATTTTTTTTTACCCAGCCCTACAATAATGTGTAACATATAAAATCATGTTTGTTTGTTTGTTTTTTACACTCACACTGAACAAATTTCATATAATTACCAATTAATTTAGGTTCTTAAAGAATAGTCAGAAAATTAAACAATTACAGTTTTTAACAGTTAAAACTACCATATAGTTTTGTGGAAAAAAAACTAAAGGGTTAATATGAGATATGCTGTCAACTTAACAGGAAATATTTTACTCTATGTCTAAATATATCCAAATTATTTTTCACCAAATTGTTTTAGTACAGTGATAATATAATTTTGGAAACATTAAATTATGTTGTCTCAATCGTTTATGATAAGTATTTGGATGCTCATCAAGAAGTTTAAACATCTCTGATCAATACATGTTAAGTTTGAAAATTACGAAAATTCATTAAAAAAAAAAAAAAAAAAAAAAAAAAAAAGTAAATGTTATCATTTTATTTTTAAGTTCACTATAAAATATTTTAATTTAATTTAATTTAATTTAAATAAAGTCCAATTATATTATTATCACTATTATTAATTTTATTTTTTTAGAGTTATATTTAATGGGTCACACTATGTGAGGACTAAACCAAATCTCCCGGTACTAATATGAGAACCAGGCTTTTAAAAAAAAATAAAAAAATAAAAAAATAAAAACATATGTGCACCCCTGATAATAACAGACTATTTCCATGAACATGAAGCTGCTGATAATGATAATGTATATTTGCTAATAACTGTTAATAGTTATTTTACATAGGTTGTAAACCCAGACAAAAACTCTTCAGAAGTGTTCAATGTGTACTTTGTAAATAAAACTTGTGTTTCGGTGGACAGATAAAAACAGTGCCCTGACTCCAAAAACTTGCAAAGGAGACATGAACTTGAAATTCTCTTTCATTTTTGTGTTCAATATGCATAAGATGGTCAATGAATGTCAAGATGACCTTGATTCTACCATTCATACCTTTGATGTCTCTGTGAATCTTCTTCTCTGAGTGTAGATACTCCAGGCCTTTCAAGATCTCTCTGAGGATGGTGGCGATCTGTGTTTCGTCTAAAGCACCAGGCTCCAGCTGAAAAAGAACAATGATCAAACACAAGCCTAGCCAATCACGACAACAACAAAAAAGAAAAAAAACAAAATAATATTTTGTATAAAACAAAAGATGTATGTTTTAGACTTCTGAAACCACAGATTTAAGAGAAAAATTATACACAAGAACATATTAACATCATAAAATGATTAAAAACTACATAAACAAAAAGCATTAAGGTCTTTAAGATTTATCAAGAATAAAAGTCTTGCATCGTACCAAATCCAGAGCAGATCCACCACCTAAATACTCCATGATGATCCATAACTTTGTGTCCTACAGCAAGAGAGAGAATAGATGAATTGGTTATTGAAAGGTGAGAAAAATCCATCAACTCACAAACAAACAACAACAACAACAACTTTTCCAGAGGAGTTGGGGTATTTGCTAGTGAGAGGGTAAATGTGTAATCCTAATCTCTCCTTTAATTTGGGATTAGCTAGACTGAGAGAGAGTGAAGAGTGAAAATTAGGTTACATACCTCCCACCTCACATGATGATCTTAAGAGTGAGAGAACGTGAGCCTCTGTGTGTGTGTGTAGAAACTGAAAATGAAGAAGCACGCAAAGAGCCTCTTAAGAGTGAACGATTAATTTATTGCACCTAATGGTTCACCACAGCGCAGCTACAAAGTTCTGTGTGTTCTTTCTTCTTTCTGTCCCGAGTGCTTTGTGTGTCTCTCTCACTTTTGCACCAACTGCACACTGCAGTACTGGCAAGTCGCACCAAAACAAAGCCACACAAATTTCTATTTGAAAATTTCATTATTAGTATACTATATTCTCATATCGACCCCTAAACCTAATTATTAAACATCGGTGAATATCTCAAACTAGGTAAATCACAATCCATGATCTGAACTAGTGATGTATGATAAATGGCAAAAAATGCCATCTCAATATTTTCTGTAAATTTGTCGATTAACGCTAATTAGACAATATTTTTGTGTGTTATTGTGCTGGTTCTTTGACAGGTTTAGGACTGCCGTGGACAGCTGATTCCCAAATCTTTTAATATTTTTCATACTCTGTGAGGTGGTTAGTATGCTGGAGTAACAGAAATTAACTTTTCCAATAAGTTTAAATTGATTTTTACCTTTTATGGTCATTACCTTCAAGCCAATATTTTCTAATCTAAATAAATGTATGCATCACATTTTGTGTAAAATGATTAAACTGAATCAGTAAATATAAATAGTAAGACACTATAGGGCTGTTACCAATCACATGAAATTAGTATCAACAAAATGTGTGTCAATGCAGAGGTGGCACAGAATCTACATCTGAAGTGGCATTTATATGCATTTACACAGACTTTTTAATGCAGTACATGAATGTAGTTAACCTGCAGTTAGAAATGCATAATATTTTGATGTTTAAAAACACATTGAATACTAATATTTGAAATGATTTGGGGGGGAAAATATACTTTATAAACCTAAAATCTCCAGTAGCAAAGCAGCAGGGCAAATCACTGCATAAGTGAGTCACTGAGTCATTTCATTTCATTCGATTCTTTCAAACAGGTGTTTAATTCAGTAACGAAACACCATTGTGTGTTGCTCAGAGATGCAAAACAGTTCTGCTGTGGCTTTGTTTGAAACCATTATCATTGTCGAAATACAGCAAAAACAAGAACTCATGTCTGAAATGTAAGTCACTTAAGGGCTGTCAAACGATTAAATTGCGATTAAATCGCATGCAATATTTTTTTATACTAAATATTTATATGTACATCAAACATATACATCTATCAACATATACACCTATCTATCTACATATACATATAAACATACACACACACATTTTTAAATTACATTTTTTTATGCATGTGTACTCATACATACAAAATTAATATAAACAGTACACACTTACTTTATGTAAACACAAACTTTTATTTTGCAAACAATTAATCACAATTCGTTGATTTGACAGCCCTAATATTAACTAACTGTTCGTTGAGCTCAATCATTCTGATATTTGGAGAAAAACTTCACTCTTCGTATGATATATCTGACCATGGACCACAAAACCAGTCATAAGGGTCAATTTTTTAAACTGAGATTTATACATCTGAAAGATGGATAAATAAGCTTTCCATTGATGTATGGTTTACGATAGGACAATATTTGGACAAGATACAACTATTTGAAAATCTGGAATCTGAGGGTGCAAAAAAAAAAAACAATAATAAATAAAATAAAAAATACTGAGAAAACTGCCTTTAAAGTTGTCCAAATTAAATTTTTAGCAATGCATATTACTCATCAAAAATTAAGTTGAGATATATTTACAGTAGGAAATTTACAAAATATCTTCATGGAACATAATCTTTACTCAATATCCAAATGATTTGAACTAATCTGAACTGCGAACTTCCCAATTTTAAATTGTCCTATCAAGAATATCTAGACTGGAACAAGCCTGTAGACTGTCTATTTGCATAATTTCAAAATGTTAAAATGATAATAAAACTTGAGTTACACTGCGTAGTCTTCACCGTATTAATGAAATATACAGTGGTTTTGATTAAAGCTACTAACGTTATTCAGAAAAAAGCAAAAAGGTTTTTTTTTTTTTTTAAATGTCAACATAACAACAGATAGCAGCAGGTATTTGGGTTAAGCATTAAGACTGAATGCACGGATCAATACTGACACATCCAATTTCTTTCCCAACTGTTTATGTTCACTTAGGACATAACTGACTGACTTTGTGTAAATATTAATGAAAATTTATATTTCTAAATATTTTGTGTATATTTTATGGTTTAGGAGCGTGGGTGAACCCCAAGTATACAAAAAACAAAACAAAAAAAGCACGTATGATTAATTAAAATCATGAAACTTCTACAACTGAACATCAATTTATTAAAGGTTTAACAAAAATAACATTTTTAGGGCCCTATGAAATGCTGTATTTTTTTCCTCACCTTATGTTTTATTGTTACCAAATTCTGGTTTTAGCATGTATAACATGTATCCTTTAATGAATGAAAATGAAACAAATTTTATTTTTTGGCAAGTAAAGGGGATTTACTATTAAAATTATATCATGAAAGAAATATTGTGTGATTATTTCTTAAAAGTTTGTTTTGCAAATACAAATGATTTGTCTGGTTTTTTGTTTTTTTTGACCAGATGGATAAAAATGCAAAATCTTGCACTTGAAGGAGAGATCCAAACCATATGCATCATATTTGTAGGTGGTTTTAAATCCATTTTTTTTCCACTCACTCTGAACAATCATGCTTTTATACGTTTTTCTCAGCCGTGACAGGTTGTTACAGTAAGTGAATGCACAAAAACAACACCAAAAACAAAATCTAGCCACAAATAGCTTGCTGCTTGAACAAGCAGTTGTGAAGTGCGCCAAATTTCAGCGGTCAAAATTCAGTTACTTCAGATGGAATCTATGCAAGGAGTCTTTTTAAGAAACAGTCATAAAAGTGCTGCAAACTTTAGCTGTCAAAATGCAATAACATCAATCGGAATTTACGCAATCAGGAATTTCACATGTGGGCAAAATATTTTCCCTGACCAGATTTCGCAACAGGTTCAAGTTGGTCACATAAATTTGCCGCAATGATCAACAGAAAGCTGCTTGATTTGAAAGTGGCTTCTGTGTGAGCTATGCTTCATACACTGCTACAATTCTGACAATAAACAATGAATCTATTTTTCCCCATGAAACTTTGCTGAGTTTTATAAGGTGTGGCCTTTAGGGGGAAAAATCTGTCATAAGAGTAATCGTATTTCCCTGCAGTGTAAATAAAGCTGCAGAAACTTGAAGGTGTGCTCTTTTGACATGGGACAGTAAAAATGCACCTAGAAACCACACAAAACATCTAAGCAACCACCCAGGAAACCTTGGCAAGATCCTAAACCCCTCGGAACAACTTAGCAATGGATTAGCAAACCCTGCCAGAGTTAATTAACAGTGAGTTTTGCACAGGCAGGAAAATGTACCTATTAAATAGTTTAAAACCTATTAAATAGTAACATGCTCTCTACAACTCAAACCAGTTATTTCACTTTCTGTTCATCGTCACAGATCTTCAAAGTAATAACTGATGCTACAGGCCGCGTTTCTCTTCCAAAAATACATGTTGTATATTCCCCCAGGCAAAAATTACAGCTGCTGTCTGTGCTTCTCTCTTTCTGGCTAGGAGCTTTAAACACACAACAAAAAGAAATGTGACTTTAAAGCACTTCACCATGGGCCCTTTTAACTTCAGCATTAAGTGAACACCCACATTTTCTGCTCGCATTTGTGACACTAGGTCTAATTCTGCTTAAGTTTAATGTTGAGAATCACAACTCTAAATGGGGCATCAAAGATTATGAACATTTGGCGCATACTGTGGTTGAGGAAGAGAGAGCGTGAGAGAGAAAGGCTGAAATGGTTTAAAGGCTGATTTAAAGAACACCCACACATGCTAGTTTTACACTTCTTCACAGTGGGAAGTGGACTGAACATGCCAGCCGACGGCGTGCCAAATAGTAATAACTAAGGTCATCGGTGTGAGCTCAAGTCATGTTGATGTGTCTGAATTCTACATCAACCGAAAAATAAAGAGAAATGTGGTGTGATGTTTTACTCTCTAAGCTTTACTTTAAAAATCCTGCCAAAAGGTGCTACTACACACAGTTATGTAGGCCTATGTAATACAGGAACCACATCTCCCTGATTTAGCTAACTAGCATGAACAAAACATGGCCAATTTCTCATAAACGTGAACATGAACCACAAACACGCTGCACATCAATCTCCAAATAGAGCTGCCAATTTTAAACCAGCAGTAGCAGCAATATGATACCAAAACTGTACTTTCAACTACACGTTGTCATAAACAACACGTCACTGACTTCAAACTTTAAAGTTTAAAGTGTCCAGGACACACCTGATTCAAAAAGATCGTGAGTTGAGCAATTCATTAAAAGAACCAGTTCATAAGATTCATTTGCTCATGAATCAGACTACACTGATTACGCTGTATGTGTTTGTGAGGTCAGCTCAATAAAAATGGACGTTTTCTAGCCATTATTCTGTGGCTCTGTGTTCTTTTATTTCATCATATTTCTTTTGAACTGCAAAGTGAGTTAAACGTTTATTTTGTGGAATCACTATAGATTCAGCTTTATGATTTAATGGGGTTCATGTGCTATAAACGTGCGAAAGGATAAACGCTCCGCTTACATAAAAATATACAATTCAAAATTTTTAATGAAACTGATACTTTTAGTCACCAATGCTGTGCAAAATTGTAAAAAACTTCAAGTAAGGATAATGTTTTAAATTATTATTTCCATTTTTAATAAACGGTGTGTTACATGGAAGCCCATTTCCACCACTGAATAATAAATTAAAAAGGTAATTGCGATTACCCCCCCCCTCAAAATTGCAAGAAATAAATGGCAAATTTTAGAAATAAGAGAATTGCGAGATATAAAAAAGTAAGAATTCTGAATTATATAATTATATATATATATATAATTGCAAATTTGTCTTGCAATTCTGACTTTCTTTTAATTGTGAGTCTAAATCCTGCAATTCTAACTTTATAACTCAAAATTGTTAGTTTATATCTCGCAATTCTGATTTTATTACTCGCAATTACGAGTTTATGTCTCTCACAATTCTGGAAAAAAAAGGACAAATCCAGTGTTATGGATGTGACATATAAATGCTTAGAGAATGTATGTGTTACCAATATGCCGAACCATGTGTTTATATTTTAAAAAACCCTTGTTGATAGAGTCTAAACATCCAAAAAATATCAGTCTATGCACAAATTTTCTATGTTAAAAAACAGAAATATTCACGCATTATGTATGTCACAAAACAATGACACCACTTTTGAGAGACTATATACTTTGTAGGATTTCTGCGAATTAAAACGCACAAACCGGACGCAATAATACCCAACAAATACAGCAGCAATGACTCTTCACAAAACATATAATTGTTAATTTATTTTAATTTTGACGTGTCTATTTGAGAGGAATATGTACTGTCATGGATGTGACAAGCCAGAAAATAGCACTTACCAGACTACTTAGCCAATTCATAATTACAAGTTTGTGTCACGCAATTCTGAGAATAAATGGCAGAATTGCAAGATGTAAACTCAATTGTGAGAAAAAAGGCAGATTTGTGAGATAAGTCACAATTACCTTTTTTATTTTTTTATTTAGCAGTGGAAACAGGCATTGCACAGTATTTCTCAAACTTTGTTGCAAATAAAAGATACTTGAGTGAACAATGACACCTGGATAGTTTCTTTCTGTAGCACTTTACTGGCTTGTAAGACACTTCTCAGGTCTTGGTGTCAAATCATTCCCATAACATCAAACTAGATTCACCCATCCTTAACACTTTTGTCTAATCATTAACCGTCCAGTGTCTAAGTTGCCTATTCTACCCATTATTATTTGCCAACTTTTCTTTGAAGTTCTGCTCATAGGGCCCACAACACAGTCTGTTCTTCACAGACTCCGACGAAACTCTTGTTTGGCATATACTATTGAACAAAGCTGCCAGTTGAGGACCTGAGGGGTGTCTGTTTCTCAAACTAGACACTCTAATGTCCTCTTGCTGGCATGCATCTGGGCCGTCCCATTCTCTCTGTCCTGTTTAAATCCAATGTGCTGTCTTGATTCAAGACGGCATTGTACACTCACAGATGGAATAGCCTTCATCTCTCAAAAGAACAATAGACTGATGAGCTCCTCGAGGAAGCTGTTTCTTTGAAGCCAAAATTGGACTATAGAAATGTCAGTGTACTGGCATCACTTCAGCAACAGAAAAAAAGACATTGTGTTGCAAATTCCATACTTCATTTAAGTAGCACACTGTTTTCAACTGTGGTAAGATAAACAAACTTTCTTTGGTACCAGATTAGAAGACTGAAATGGCTACTTGAGGATGAGGGAACTGTTTTCTTCTAAGCTGGAGTAATGAGGCTTTGAAATCAAAAGTAAATGCTGAACAGTTCACCCGAAAATGAAAATATAATCATCGATTACTCACGTTCCTGTCATTCCAAACCCAAATCATTATGTGGTAAACATGCAAGCAGCTCAGTCACATCTGCTTAATGCACAAAAATAAACCTCAGTGGTTCTTGCGGAGGTCCAATGTGCTTGTGTGACATGCAAGAATAAACCTCATTGGTTTCATTGTGTGTCAGGGCAAACAATTTTTTGGTGTAACAGACTTTCAATGGAGGTACTAAAAGATTTAATTAAAATATCGTTGCATTTCAAAGGTGAACAAAGGTTTTGGAAAGACATGAGGATGAGGATGAAAGAATTTTCATTTTTGAGTGAACTAAGCCTTTAATCCTACTTTGGTGAACAGAAGTATCAATTTCTTTCAAAGACTTCAAAATACTTGAATGATAGTGTAGCTAAAAAGATTTGAGACCTGAATGAAGCCCTATGGGGCCTGTTCAAGTGGAATTCAGTTAAAGGAGAAGTCCACTTCCAGAACAAAAATTTACAGAATTTACTCACCCCCTTGTCATCCAAGATGTTTGTGCCTTTCTTTCTTCAGTCGTAAAGAAATTATGTTTCTTGAGGAAAACATTCCAGAGTTTTTCTCCATATAGTGGACTTCTATGGTGCCTGCGAGTTTAAACTTCCAAAATACAGTTTCAATGCAGCTTCAAATGGCTTTAAACGATCCCAGCCGAGAAAGAACAGTTTCATCTAGCGTAACAATTGGCTATTTTCCAAAAAAAGTGACAATTTCGAAGTTGGAGGGGAAAATGAGATGGGCGTTTTTCGACATACCCTAACTGTATTGACCTGGATTACACAGAGTTCACATGCGAATAGACAAGATGAGCGTTTGAGGTTAAAAAGTACATAAATTGTTATTTTTTGGAAAAAGTTGATTGTTTTGCTAGATAAGACCATTCTTCCTCAGCTGGGATCCTGTAGAGCTATTTAAAGCTGCATTTAAACTGCATTTTGGAAGTTCAAACTCGTAGGCACCATAGAAGTCCACTATACTGGAATGTTTTCCTCAAGAAACAATTTCTTTACTACTGAAGAAAGAAAGACACAAACAACAGGGTGAGTACATTATTTGTCAATTTTTGTTCCAGAAGTGAACTTCTCCTTTAACACAGAAGACATCACTTTGAGCCCTCTGAGTCATCATGACCTACATCCCTCAGGTCAAAAAGCATGACCTCAAAGTGCCTTATTGCATGTGCTAGCCACTCACCTTTAAGTAGGAACCGTAGTATTTGGTGACAAAGGGGCTGTCACACTGGCTTAACACTGTGATTTCCTGCTGAATGTCTTCAATCTCATCTTCAGCCTCTTCTAAATCGATGATCTTGATGGCCACAACTTTCTGTGTGCGATTGTCGATGCCCTTGAAGACCTCTCCAAACGAACCTTTACCGATTCTCTCCAGCTTTGTGAATAACTCCTCAGGATCTGCTTTTAAGTTCTGGAATGAAGAACAAAAACAATTCAGCATAGGTCTTCAATTAGTGTCATGCAGATTTAACAATTTACAAATTCATGGAGTGCTGTTGAATCACATGATGTGACATTTAAGAATTCCATACAGAAAAAAGCCTTGGGCCTACTCAGCTCTGCATAAAGGATTCAATATTTTAACAGCATGAAAAGTTTTCTAACCTACAGCAATCTACGTAACAAGAGGATGATCATTACCTAAAATGACCTCAGTGTATCACTGAAATGGTTATGGTTAAACATACCGCAATGCTACTTCTAAGCAGTTATAAAGGGATCCTGTAGTTCACCCAAAAATGTTGTCATTAATTACGCACCCTTATTTTGTTCCAAACCCGTAAGACTTTCGTTCATATTCTGAACACAAATTAAGATATTTTTAATTAAATCGCAATGCCTCTGGCACGTCAAGGTGCAGTAGTAGTAGTTAGGACATCTTTAAAATAGTCCATGTGACATCAGTGGTTCAACCTTGATTTTATAAAGCTACAAGAACAATTTTAGTGTGCAAAGAAAACAAAAACAACAACTTTATTCAACAATTTCTTTTGTTCCGTGTCAGTCTTTCGTGTCAGAAAACTCTCAGATTTCATCAAAAAATATCTTAATTTGTGTTCGAAAGATGAACAAAGGTCCCATGGGCTTGGAACGACATGAGGGCGAGTAATTAGTGACAGAATTTTCATTTTTGGGTGAACTATCCCTTTAAGATAGGCTTTTTTAATCCAATGTTTGGTTTCACTAGAAGTTCTTTGAAATGCTACTGAAGCAGGAACAGGGTATGTTTGAGAACTGAAGCACATCTGGTTGGGACCAAAGTTCCCAGAGGTCTCAGCCATGACCCTGAACATCTCAGACCCCTGAGGCCTTCTTAAAGGAAACACAGAAAGAGCTACAAACAGCATCGACATTATTAGCATAAGGCAGTTCATTGCAGAATCCACGGTGGTTAAACTAAGCAGCACTTGAATAAATAACAGCAGAACTAACTAAACCTCAAACAGCTCTTGCATGCTAACGTAAGCCTCCAAAACCTGTTCAAAACATCATCGCTGCTTCACCAAGATCATGCAAACAAAGCAAAACAAACCATGTTAGACAAACCATCAGCGTGACTAGAATTTAAGCCAATCCTGAACTGTTGCCGTGCACATCCTCTGAGCACGCAAAAATTCACGACCTTAAAATCCTCCAAATCTCTTTTGCTAGCACAAACTCTAAACCTACGGAACGTGGAGTCATAATGATGCCGAACACAACAGCAGAACAGCTTGTCCAGTGCAGTATCAGAAGCTCTGCGGGAGGTACACGCAGGCAGGATTTCATGGGGACCTCATAAAAGTGTGAAATCCAGTTAAATGGATGACGACAGAGCCGATCGGCCACAGCATTAGTGCGCCAAAGATACAAGATGAAAGACAGCAGATTTTGCCCACAGCCTAAAGTACATTATTCTAATGCCTCATACTTCAGGGTACCGTGAAATAATGGAAATCTGTTTAGGGATATCTTGACCATGCTTTGATATGAGGCTGAAAGGACTGATTACTTCTAGCATAGGTTTAAAGTGATTAAAGATGTGTTTCCATTTTATTTTATACAGCACTGGTTTCATTTATTCAAGTGCTTCTCAACTGGTTTCAATACACAGTAGCAAATGCTGTTTAACATACAGTATTATTAACCTATCATTAATATGCAAAATTCTCAAGCTGTATAGGAAAAATTACCATTTATTTTCTAAATACCTCTTAAATTTCTATGGTTATTATTAACCCCATATTCAATATACAGTATTGTTCAAAAATATCAGGTCTGTAGGATTTGTATCTTTTTGGAGGATATTAATATTTTTATTCAGGAAGGGCATATAAAATTGATCAAAAGTGACAGTGAAGATATTCATAATGTAACAAAAGCTTCTGATATCAAATAAAAGCCGTGCTTTTAAGCTTTCTATTCAAAGAAAACATATATCACATACACGACCAGTCAAAAGTTTTTGAACAGTAAGATTTTTACGTTTTTTAAAGAAGTCTCTTCTGCTCACCAAAGTCTGCATTTATTTGATCCGAAGTACAGCAAAAACAGTAACGTTTTGAAATATTTGTACTATTGAACTGTTTTCTATTCGAATATATTTTAAAATGAATTTTTAGCATCATTACCCCAGTCACATGATCCTTCAGACATCATTCTAATATTCTGATTTGCAGGTCAAAAAAACATTTTTATTATTATTATTATGTTGAAAACAGCCGAGTAGAAATTTTCAGGTTTCCTTGATGAATAGAAAGTTCATAACATGATTTAACTGAAGTAGAGATCTTTTGTAACATTATACATCTTTAACATCACTTTTGACCAATTTAAAGCATCGTTGCTGGATAAAAGTATTAATTTCTACCATTTCTTTCCCCAAAAAGAATAAAAATAAAAATACTGACCCCAAGCTTTTGAAAAGCATAGTGTATACTTTACAAACACTTTTTATTTCAGATAAATGCTGATCTTTGGATCTTTCTATTTATCAAAGAATCCTGAAAAAAAAAAAAGTACTCAACTGTTTTAAATATTAATAATATTAGAAATCAGCACATTGGAATGATTTCTGAAGGATCATGTGACACTGAAGACTGGAGTAATGATGCTGAAAATGTAACTTTGATCACAGGAATAAATTACATTTTAAAATATATTCAAATAGAAAGCAGTTACTTTAAATAGTAAAAATATTTCATAATATTACAGCTTTTGCAGTATTTTAAATCAAATAAATGCAGGCTTGGTGAGCAGAAGGGACTTCTTTAAAAACATAAAAAATCCAGGATTAATAATTATTTTAATTGTAATAATATTTAACAACATAACATTTCTTACTGTATTTTGATCAAAAAAAATTTGGCCTTGATGCATATCAAGATCATCAACTTCAATACTTTCATGGATGAGACAACCTTTCAATGTTTGCATCTGTCTAATTGAGCTGGATTCTACCAAGGGAATTTACAACAAAATGCCACAGATTTTAATTGGGCACACAGCTTTGACTTAAACAATTACAAACTTTTTTTTGCTGTGCTGGGTAGATGCATTTTTTCTTACGCATTTCTCAGCGTTTAAACCTCCCAGAACAAACCCACTTCTTTAAACAGCACAAATCAACCGAATGCAGCACAAAAAGAAATACACTCAAAAGATGACAAAGCCTTCATGAAAGAGGGAAAAAGAGGCCAGTGAACAGTAGTCACTGTGATTAATGACGCGTGTTGATGAGCATCTTGGAGAACGATTGCCAATCTGCGCTCTGTCAACTAGTGATGCCATCCTATGAACACACACAAATCGATTTTCTCATAAACAGATGATTTTCGCACATCTTTCCTCAAAGCGCACACACCCACAAAGAAGCCCTTTAATGCATCACTCAGAGATTCATTAGCTGTCATCTACTCGTCCCATCACGGAGATGATGAAGGCTTTGCTCCCTGATTCAGCCCTAATGCTGATTGCTCGCCTACACTCCCAGCTGATCTCCGTAATCCTGATCCCGATGCACACTGACAGGTGTAACAGCCAACAAATTCTTTTAGAAGGCCACGTCATCCCCTGGCTCCCATCTGTGTTTGTGTTTTAGGGAGCTGGAAACTCTGAGGACAGCCATATGAGGTGTGTTACGGCCAGGTGAGAACATGCCGGTCTTAGAAATGCTTCTAATGGATGACCACCACAATTCCTCTGTGACCCATAAGGAAATACTAGAGAACGAACGCTTATTCCATCACTGCACTCTCAGAACTGGTGACTTTTAGCCCTCCCTGTGGAAGTCTGTGACCTCCTACATAATTCCGGTTTTCCTCTACTCTTTAAGGGCCTCCTCAAAAGATGGAGGTTCCTAGCCAAGAATGGCATTCTGCATTTCAACCCAAAGCAACGATGAGCCATTTCAGCTACTTGGGATGGCAGATTGTTCTCCCGTCCTGAGGGCAAACCAGTCATATGGCCCAGCATGAATAGAGACCCAACCAAGTGACCCAGTTGTGATGACTACTCTCTGGAGACATCTCTCCATCCCTCATTGCCCTCTTTCCTTTTGTCTCTACCCTTCCACTTCATGGTTCTCCACTGGTACTGTCCCACTTCATACATGATTATAGTTCACAAAGAATGTCCCAAAAAGGTTACGGTGCTACTAATGCTCTCTAGAGGGCACGAATGTGAACATTTTAATAGAATGACCCTAAAAAGGGTTCTACACTGGTACTGTCCTACTTCATACATGATCTTGGTTTCATAAAGGATGTCCCAGAACGGCTACAGTCGTGCTAATGCGCTTTAGAGAGGTGGAACATAATTTTTTTTTTAATATTTAATGGAAATGCTTTCTGACTTGTTGTCTTCCAAGCTTCGCAGATGATGAAGGACTCAAAGCTTTTTCTGTTAAGCATCACATTTACTGTGTTTCTCCATAAATATTTGAAATGAACGTAATCAAGCCACCTCCAGTCTACTACTACATGGGCATAAGGGCAAAAAAAATGTTTTAAAAAAAATGGGAAAATAAGTAATACAACAGAATATAAGATTAAAGCAAATACTCTACCAGGCAAAAGATTTTTAATGTTTTTAGAGAAGACTCTTCTGCTCACCAAGTGTGCATTTACTTGATCCAAAATACTGCAAAAGCAGTAAAATTGTGATACATTTTTACTATTTAAAATAACTTTTCGATTTGAATATTTTTTCAAATGTCATTTACTTTTATTTTATTTTCAGCATCATTACTCCAGTCTTCAGTGTCATATGATCCTTTTTTCAGCATTCTTTGAATAGAAAGATCAAAAGATCAGCATTTATCTGAAATAAAAAGCTTTTGTAACATTATACACCATACCATTTAAAAGCTTGGAGTCGGTATATGTATGTTTTTATTTATTTATTTGTTTTTTTTTTTTTTTATAAAAATTAACATTTTTGTTTAGCAAGGATGCTTTAAATGAATCAATAGTGATAAAAAAGACATTTATAATGTTACAAAAGAGTTCCATTTCAGATAAATGCTGTTTTTCCTGATTTTTTTTAATCAAAGAAACCTGAAACAAATTATACTCAGCTGTTTAACAAAATAATATTTTTTTTTTCAAATCAGAATATTAGAATGATTTCTGAAGGATCATGTAACTGGAGTAATGGTGCTTAAAAAAAATTCTAAATTTTCTGTTTTTGCTGTACTTTGGATCAAATAAATGCATGCTTGGTGAGAAAAGACTTCTTTAAAAAAAATAAATAAATAAAATACAGCGTAAATAACTAAATAAATGTATTAAAATGAAGTAAAATGATTTAACTAAAAACTTAAGAGCACAGTACAATGCAACACTTCAGAAATATTTTCTACCTAAATTTTTTGCATGGACTTTTACAGTATTAATCTGGTATTTTGTGTGAAAACATACAGCTGCCTTTTAGATTTTTAAAATGGCACAAAGATGATCATATTTGGGGAGCCAGTGGCATCTTAAAGATTGAAAACCCTGAACAATTACATGTGTGGTCACCCTATCACTTCTTCAAACATGTACAGTGCAATAAGACGACCTTACTAAGAAAAAAAAACACACACATACTACACCAGTTTGTTTACCATTATTAAACACATTAGCCAACGAGGGAGTCAAACAGATTTCTGATCTTATGCAACTTATCATAGAGTGGAAGCTCTTATGCTTATGAAAGTGAGGGACATTACACAATACAAATATGTTTTTAAAACCCTAATATGTCTCGAATTAAAAGATGCTGAGTGTATCTTTACCTGCATCCCAGGCAGACTGCCCTGCACTGGAGAATGAGCCATGGCGTCACTTTAACCACTAAAACTGGCCAGCAAGTCAGCAAAAAACACTGTTTCCGGACAAAATACAGCTGATGCACCCCCGGTTCCTGTTTGCACGAGTTTTAACGCGGTCTTAGATATTTTACAGCTGGATAATGGAGCAAAGACCATCCACGGGAGGACAGAAAGTGCATTTGAAAGATGACTGGCGTGAAAAGCTCTCCTCCACTTCCGCAGCTTTAATGAGAACTGCTGCTCTTCCTCGCGGAAATCACCGCAAACACCAATCAAAACAGCGTCGATCGGACTGATCGCGGAGTTTCAGTCGATGTAGCGTGGGATCTGATGTTGAAATGCTCTTTTGATGACTCCTGGAGTGGGTTTCGGAGGTTCATGCAGGCCAGATCGCTCGTCAAGAGTTGATGGTCCTCTTTGCGCAAACGGATTTCCAAAACATAGCGCAAAAACATGCGCGCGTTTGCGTAAAAATACCCCGGTTTCTGCTCCTAAAACAGATGCACGAAACATGAACTATAACGCGGATTAATCGACAGGGTGGGTGGTGAAAATCCCGACTTGTTTGAACTGAAGAAATGATGTTGACATCCTCACTTCACTTCCCAGCTGGCCGCCATCTTGTCCGTGCTGTCATCGGGACATCAGGGCGGATCCGGACGCGTCAGATCCCGCCTCGGCATGAGGGGGGAGGAGTTTGTAATCATATGGCAATTGGCAGAGTGGATGCGGTCTATATTTAATTTCAGTTTTTGCTTTACCTTATAACGTCAGGTGCGTTCACTTCTCCTTTTCACCCTTTCATCCAGTTCTCTACATTTTATTATTTTGCTTCCTTGTTTTGTTTATTATGGACCCTTTTCACAAGCCTGTGATGACGCGTTTTAACGGTCATCGTCATCATAAATCCTTTAAACTTTGTTATATTTGGATTTTTAAAAATATGTATGTGCATTTATAACACTATATTTTGTATTATACCACCTTTTCATCAAGTTACCAAACAACTAAGGGTGTTTCTAATGCTGCGTCTATGGAAAGGACGGTAAATTTGACATTGTTCTCGTGAAAACACTATCGTGTATCGTTCTTTTGTTATTTAAGCAAATGGAAATGCAAAAAATATATTTGTGGTACTCTCCCATTCACTGCTATTAGATTTTACCCAACTATGACGGAAGTGTGAGAGAGGTCCATTGTTGCTCTGTTGTTGCATTACTTTAAGTGTTAATTGGCGTTGGGGGAGCAACTAGTAACATGTAACGGCGTTACATAATTTAGTTACAAAATAAATGTAACGGTAACCTGTTACAGTTAATAAGAAAAATGTGTCATTAACAGTGTTGGGGAGTAACTAATTACATGTAACGGAATTACGTAATTTAATTACAAAATAAATGTAATTGTAATTAGTTACAGTTACTGAGAAAAACTATGTAATTAAATTACAGTTATTTTTAAAAAATGCCAGTGATTACAAAGGGGATTACATCTGAATTTTTTCACACACCCACCCCCACTTACAGATTTAATTGAAAGTCTGACAGTAATCATTGTTGAGTGCTACTGTAAGGTTAACTCTGCCTGGTTTAAATGTTTCAAATGATTAACAGTTGAAAATATTAGAAATTTAGAAAAGTAATCAAAAAGTAATTAAAAGTAATAAGTTACATTACTTTAATAAAGTAATTGAAAAGTTACACTACTTATTGCATTTTAAATCAAGTAACTTGTAATCTGTAACCTATTACATTTCCAAAGTAACCTTCCCAACACTGGTCATTAAACTAGAGTTACTTATGAAGAGTTTAACAGTTACAAAGGACGTTACATCTGAATACTTCTTGTGCTAATTTATTATTTATTGTTATGATTTTAAATCTGTATTTAACCTCAGAAATATCTAGAAAAGTAAAAAGAGGTGGTAAAGTCTGATTTTGTGGTGGCTGTGCTTTAAAATTAAACTATTGTAATCTTAATTCTAGAGTTTAAGGATTTTGAAAGTTGTTTTGATTGCTTCTGTTGTCATTGTAAGTTGCTTTGGATAAAAGCGTATGCTAAATGAATAATTGTAAATGTAAATTTAGAAAAGTAATCAAATGTAATCAGTTACATTACTTTAATAAAATAATTGAAATAGTTACACTATTAATTACATTTTAAATAGGGTAACTTGCAATCTGTGTCCTATTGCATTTACTTTATTTACTTTCTTTGGTCACACTTTAGTTTAGGGACCATTTCTAACTATTGACTAACTATTAACTACAACTTTTGCATCAGTAAACTCCTGTTTTGTATTAATAGTTAGTAAGGTAGTTATTAAGTTTAGGCATGGGTAGGTTTAAGGCATCTAAAGTATTAATATGTGCTTTTAAGTACTAATAAACAGCCAATATGCTAGTAATATGCATGAAAATTATGAAAATTAACCACAGTTTTATTACAGTAAGAGTTTTTTTTTTGTTTTGTTTTGTTTGTTTTTTTTGCATATTGATTAGGCTACTATTTGTATAACTACAGTTTTACCTACAAATACCATTGTTAAACTATGGTTAGTGTATAAAAACCAAGGTAAATTTGCGGTTAATGGTTTAACTACTGTAAAGTAACCATGTTACCATGTAACCTTTTAATTAAAATGAGGAAACATATTCTTTTTATCAATTTGTGGCATAAGTAGCATAAATAAATAAATAAATACATTGCATGTCATGTGCAGGGCTTAGTAATTTCTTGTATACATTTGTTACGTTGCTGCCGCAGAACTGCATATTTTTATGGCATAAATAAATACAGTCTGCATGTCGTGCAGGGCTTGGTAATTTCTTGTGTACATTTGTTATATTGCTGCCGTAGAACTGCGTTTTATTTATTTATTTATTTTTTCGCCAAATAAAATTGTAATTAATAATTTAAAAAAATCTGTGTGTGGTTGGTAGCTAGTTGAAAAGATTGTATGACAACTATCACATCTAGCTTTATTGACACACCATTTTAATGATCAATCTTCCATTTAATTCTCTTTTATCAAAATACTATTGAAAGTAGGCCTAGCCATTCTTTCCACTGAGTATACACAAAGCCTTAAATTAAACACTGAGGATATTTTGGATGCATTTGGTGAAATTATTACATTAAATTAAATTAATTACAACTCAAATGTGACTAGTGCGTATTTTTTGTTTTTGTTTTCTTTTTGCGTTTTGGGGCCCTGTGCCTCATGTGTTTGCATTCAGTAATTTAGTAAATATGGTAGCATTTTATTACCATAGTATTTTTAGAATAGTAAAAATGACAAGATTAAAGTTCTGTTATATTGCATAAAATAAAGTTAATCACTGAGAAAATTCCACCTACTACACAGTTATATTGTTGGCATTTCTGTTACGACTGTTATGATATTTACAAGCTTTATTTACGATTTTCAAACACTGATTGATCGACTACATGATCGACTTTCGTTTTATTAAGTTTTTTTCATGTCTTCTGATATTTATTCCTATTTATTTCATGCTATAACTAGTAGAAAAGAGAAAAAGACAATTGATTCCCATGCTGCTTGAATTGAGGTGAATACGGTGACCTCACACCACATTAAAGAGCAGAAAAACACATTTATTGTTTATATTTCAGAATAAAATTGACAGTTTTAAGGCTGTGAAGTTACAAAATGTTTATTGCAATTTTTGGTTGGTTGGCTTGCTACAAATAGTGAATAGACTTGAAAACAATAAATATTATTTTCAAGCAATTATACTGTCAATAAAACAGTTTGTAAATAGTCATGTAATGTGATTTAGGTCAGAAAAGACATGTGTTGGAGCCCACATTAACCTATATAATTTAAAAGGGGTTATGCTATTTATTTATTTATTTACTGTAATTTAGAACACTTTTTTCCAGATCGCTTTAAAGGCTCTTTATGATGTCACAGTAAGTCGTCCCGGAAGGCCCTTGTTTTTTTTTTGTTTTTGTTTTTGTTTTTTAAATAAATACATATAATGTCTTTAATTTAAAGAAATCACCATCAATGCCAACACATAGGCTGTGAATACCAACATAAATACCAAAAACATTTGCACACATGAAGTTTAGTTTGCACTATTCCTGGGTTTTAGGTTCAGTGAAAGTGGCTTGGCTTTTAGCAGCGTTTATTGCAATAGTAATTTAGGGTTAGAGATCTAAAACTAACATCGGACCAATCAGATGAGCAAAGTGACACATGACTGACAAAAAAAAGCAAAGGTACATTCACGCCATATCGGAATTCCCTGAATTACGAGATTCCAACTTGTAAAAAGCGTTCACATCCTCGTTCGTTTATATGATTTGTATAATTATTATATGATTTATATTATTATTAATCCATTACATGCAAGCAATTTTAGTTTAACTGTTATTATAAATCATTTATTTTAAATAAGCTGTATAATCAATAGATTGCAATTTAAAATGACTACATGTGACCTTACATGTTTGAGTTTCTATTGCTGTATATTTTCAACTATGTAAATTAACTGTAACAAGTTTCACTTGTGACTGCACTGATAGAGCAAGATAATTTCTTTTATTTGTCCTCTTTCGTAAACAAGTAATTTTTTCAGTGTAAATGCGTTTATATTCATCATATTCTTCAATCTCTTAAACTTTAGCAAACCCTTTCGCCTTTAACCTTTAACCAAGGCTTGTGATTGGCTGTTCGCCACTGATTTCACACATTCATATGCATGCAATCCACAAACTCAGGATCAAAGACTGAGTTGACAAAGAAAGTTGATTATTAGCATCATGGTACCAACAAAGCCAGATTGGAGTGGTTTGGTTTTGTAAATTCGAAACTCATCCTGTAACTCTGGATTTACCATCATGGTACAGGCCCATGGTGTTACAGGGGATCATATTTAGCCATAAGAGTTTTAAAAAAAAGTTTTACGATAAACATTTTTACTACATGTTTTATCACATTTGTTTTGTTACTTTTCGAATGTTATTATTGATTCATACTAGTTTTTATTCTTCTAGGTACTCTTTACTCTTTAAACTTTCAGATAGAATGTTTACAATTCTGATCTAAACAAAGGATAAAATAAACAATTTATTTATTATTTGAATGTGATTAACATAAATTTTCTAAAAAATGTCAAGATGCTGTGTTACTGCACCACAGTTATAAGCTTTCTTTCAAATTAGAGGGTGGCTGGCGTGCTACAAATAAAGAATAGCATTTATACTGTGAGTAAAACAGCTTGTGAATAGTCATGTAATGTGATTTACCTCAGAAAAGACAACAATAAAGAGCTTTGGAGCCCGCATTGACCTGTGACTATTTAAATAGTTTATTAAAAATTAAAATTAAATTATTTAACATTACTCAAAAAAACGACCCACTGATTCTAAATCGTCAGATTTCTTTCTTTCTTTTGCAAGCTTAAATCACATCGCGAAACAGCGACACCTTTTGGCGTCAGAGAAACATGCACTTTCAACCTGCAAAGATCTTGATTACCACTAGATGTCGACCGTGTGTTATTTTTTACATTGATTCACCATCTCTTCACGTATACTCAGATTATTTTGAGCTCATCTCCGAGTATACACACTTGAACTATAAAACCTTTTAAGTCATAATGGCATTTTTTTTTTTCAAAGACTCACATGTGAGCATTTCTCATTGTAAACACACCCTGCTCTTTTACGTTTCGATTATTTGATTGATTCTGGATTAACACATGAGAGGATGAAAACTTTCCTTTCCCCCCTGCATTTCAGAATATTATTTGCTTTGCATAAAAGCTGAACTGTATGCCAACTGACTTTGTCCAGGTCCGTAAGCTTGTCAGTTCAACTCTTTATCTTCAGAATCTCTATTTACTGGAATGCTCGGCTGAGCTTCACCTCCTGAGGCATCAGATACTTCTTCAACCGGGCCTTATGCTGAGAATAAAAACCTCCTAATCCTCAAACACTCTCAAATTCCTCCAGAGGGGCTCTTCATCGCAAATCTGCTCAATTTTCTTCAAAGCTCCCCCAGACCTGTGAAAATTGGGTGGATATTTAGCGAAGGCACGATCAAAACAAGCTTCAAGTGCACCACCCTCAACCCATATACCTCCCGCACACACCGCTAAAGCAGCATGTGGATCTGTAAAATGCGGTTTTACAGGCCGATAATAAAATGTAAAGTTTCCCACAAGCTGGGGTGTCGTGTCAATCACTGACAATGTTTACAGACCAATTCCCTGGGCGCTGCTTATCTATTCTTGGGCCTGAGCAAAACACTTCTATTCCTCTCTTTCTTTCTTCCGCAATTTCCCTCTCCGCCACATACCCATAAAATTCACCCCCTCTCTGTGCAACAATGACTGTGTCCATTTAAAGAAAATGGCTGCGTTTAGCCCGATCATGTCTCTATTAGATTACGGACAGTTCAATTTTAGACTCATTCACAGGCATCACAGACAACAGAATGGGTATCAGAGGTTAATTATATTTTAGAAAGGCAGCATGAGGTATACACGTCCCTTGAACAATGACTATGAAGACAGCAGATGTTGGTTTTGAATTACAAAATCAGACAAATATATATAAATCAAAATATATAATTTTTATATTTTTAAAATGTGGCTCGTGCTCACAAAGGCTGCATTTATCTGATCGCAAATAGAGTAAAAACTGTAAGATTGTCAAATATTATTTTTTTAAAATGTTTTCTATTTGCATATATTTTAAAATGTGATTTATTCCTGTGATACAAAGCTGATTTTCAGCAGCCATTACTCTAGTCTTCAGTGTCACAGGATCCTTCAGAAATCATTCTAATATGCTGATTTGGTGTCAAGAAACATTTCTCAAAATCATCAACATTGAAACCACGTTTGTGGATATGGATGTGGTAATATTTTTTAATAAAAATGTTAAAAGAACAGCATTTTTTTATTTTTAATAACATTATAAATGCCATTACTGTCATCTTTGTTAAATTTAATTTGTCCTTGTTGAACAAAACTATTAATTTCCTTAAAAAGGTTTTTAAAAAAAAAAAAAAAAAAGGAAAAATAAATATAAAAAAATACTTAACTTTTATTTATTTATATTGATGCAAAAATGCATGTTATTTTTTATTTAGTACTGACCTGAAAAAGATATTTCACATAAAAGATGTTTACATATAGTCCACAAGAGAAAATAATAGTTGAATTTATTATTTTCAAAGTAATTAAAGTGACCCTGTTCAAAAGTTTACATACACTTGATTCTTAATACTGTGTTGTTACCTGAATGATCCACAGCTGTGTTTTTTTTTTTGTTTTGTTTTTAGTGATAGTTGCTCATGAGTCGTTTGTCCTGAACAGTTAAACTGTCTGCTCTTCTTCAGAAAAATTATTCAGGTCCCACAAATTCTTTGGTTATTCAGCATTTTTGTGTATTTGAACCCTTTCTAACAGTGACTGTATGATTTTGAGATCCATCTTTTCACACTGAGGACAACTGAGGGACTCATATGCAACTATTACAGAAGGTTTAAACTCTCACTGATGCTCCAGAAGGAAACACAATGCATTAAGAGGTGGGGGTGAAAACTTTTGAACAAAATGAAGATGTGTACATTTTTAAATATCATATTTTTAAATTTAGTACTGCCCTTTAGAAGATACTTATATGTTTACCAGAAGACAAAATAAGTTACATTTACCCTGATCTTCAAATTCAAAACGTTTTCACCCTCTGGCTCTTAATGCATCGTGTTTCCTTCTGAAGTATCACTGAGCGTTTGAACCTTCTGTAAGGATTTTTCCGAAGAACAGCGGGCAGTTGAACTGTTCAGGACAAACAAGGGACTTATGAACAACAAACACACAAAAAAAAACACAGCTGTGAATCATTCAGGTAACAACACTGTATTAAGAATCAAGTTTATGTAAACTTTTGAACAGGGTCATTATAAATTCAACTATTATTTTCTGTTGTGGACTATATTTAAACATCTTTTAAGTGAAATATCTTATTCAGGTTAGCACTAAATAAAAAATAGCATGCATTTTGTATGATGCTGCTTATTTCGGTAAAATAATTAACATTTTGCAGATTCTGTAAACTTTTGACCTCAACTGTATACATTCCAGTAAATAAATAAAAAGAGGCAGAAAGCTTTTTTCTTATATATGTATCAAATTTGCAAACCTCAGAGAGCTGGTCTGAAACATACAGCTGATGCAGAGTCCTTTGCTTTGAGCTCATACTTTGATGTGTATCTCCCATCAATTCTGTGACCCGGAAGTGAAACGCAGAGTGACCTCGATCACAGAAAGATCACACTCAATACTCTGACACACTACTAACATACAGCAGCCTTTCGTCAGTAGAATATACACTGTAAAATAAAACCTTCAGTCATATTTGTTGTGCTCTTACACAATTGCACAAAATTTAATTAAAAATGGTTAAAATATCTTTCATATTCAATTACGGCCTTATTTGTTTGTATAATCTCAAAACATGGTGTTTGCCTTGAAAGAAGCAGAAAAGCCAACTCTTTATATTCAAAGATTAGCCTTTCCGTTCTCTGCGTGCTTAATTGATCTATGGCGTTACATTGTGGGCCATCAGTCTTCAGTAGAGCCTAATTTATTATGTTTGTGTGTGTATGTGCAAGTGCATCCATGCATATGTACAGGAGTGTGTGTGAGTGTGCAAGATAAGTCTCTTACTCAGACACACCGCGCCATGAATCACTGTGCTGCTATGCTGAGGATCTGAGATGTCATTGTAATTAATGGTAATACAAGGCAGTGGAAACAGTAGCAGACCTCCGAGCTCTTTAATTAGCTGCAGTGATGAAGGAAGACACAGAGCAGAACAAGAGGCTTGCGATGGTGATGAATAGACCGATGCTAGGAGACACCAAAAGAGCCGAGGATCCAGAAAGATCCGTCCGACTAGTCGCGTTGCACTGTCATGCTTTAAACAGGAGAAAAAGGACAGGAGAACCTGGAATCTCTGACTCAAAACAATGTGGCATTATTCATCAAATTAAGGTTCTGCATCAAGGCGAAGGGAATTGGGAGAAAAAAAATTATGGATGCTATGGTGGTATTTTGCTCAAGAGAAGATGCACAGCTAAAGGGCAGCGGTACCGGTGTCTTAGCATGCTCATGTTAAGAGGCATTCGTCATTGCCAGGGTCCTACGACTTAATTAAGCACTCAGAGCGGCCCCCCTATGGGAGATACAGTTTAATCTGAATCACCAAACGCACTGCGCTAGGCCTTCCACCATCCTGGACTACACTTCAGTACATACAGTGAGAAAATGCCTGCTGGGAAATGTAGTTCTACTTTACTGTAGTGCCATATTTAGTCAGTTATTTAGTACGCAAATTGTGCTATACAGGGGTGTAAACATTTTCGCAACAAATGTGGTCTAATTATTATTATTATTATGTTGTGCAATGGTTAGTTTCAGCTCTCAAATTTGATTGTTCAAGCTTGCAAGAGTTCCTTCAGTGCTCTGCAGAATCAGCTGATCTTATGCATATCTATTTCCACAAGGCATGTTGAAGCACTGGAAAGATCTATGTTAATTAGTTGGACACATGATGGCTATTTTTACGAGCTGACCCATATATGCTGAACAGAATGTCCAAGCTTAACAAAACTTGACACACATAGACAACAGGACATTCTGAGGACGCACAGGAAGTTTTGTTTAATCCCAACAGCCAATTGTAAAATTAGCATGTACTTTCTTTGTTGGATGTCCTAACATAGTCTCTAATATGATGCAGATATTATGATACAGATACTTCAAAAAACATGGCTGCCAGGAACTAATCGAATTTTACATCTATAGCAATAACTGCTTTTCTCTAAAGATGAGTTATGATGTAAACTAATCAGCTCAAATTTATTTAAATGTGAAAGAACAGGCTTCTACTCCAGTCACAACCATTCCATGCATTATTGGTTGAACCTGGGGATCATATTACAGAAATCACTCCCAGATTGTTTTTCCCCTTTGTAAAATCACATGGTTTTAATGAGATGTTTTTGACTTGTTTGTACATTTGTAAATTTTATGGGTCTGGCTTCTGTCCTCATCTGCGCCCATCTATTTTTAGCTCTACAAAATAGCTCGTTTTGCTGCTGGATATTGCAAATTAGTGTATCTTACCATATTTTTTTAAATGTATTATCTTAATTATGAATACACTGGATTGTAATGCATATTTAGTTTTACCATTTACTGCACATTGTTAGGGGTTCAAGCACATAGCACTAAAACCCTATTGTAATTGTTGATTCAGACCCAACTGTAAGTCGTAGAGACTTTAAGGAGAAGTCCACTTCCAAAACAAAGATTCACATACAGTGGGTACGGAAAGTATTCAGACCCCCTTAAATTTTTCACTCTTTGTTATATTGCAGCCATTTGCTAAAATCATTTAAGTTCATTTTTTTTTCCTCATTAATGTACACACAGCACCTCATATTGACAGAAAAACACAGAATTGTTGACATTTTTGCAGATTTATTAAAAAAGAAAAACTGAAATATCACATGGTCCTAAGTATTCAGACCCTTTGCTCAGTATTTAGTAGAAGCACCCTTTTGATCTAATACAGCCATGAGTCTTTTTGGGAAAGATGCAACAAGTTTTTCACACCTGGATTTGGGGATTCTCTGCAATTCCTCCTTGCAGATCCTCTCCAGTTCTGTCAGGTTGGATGGTAAACGTTGGTGGACAGCCATTTTTAGGTCTCTCCAGAGATGCTCAATTGGGTTTAAGTCAGGGCTCTGGCTGGGCCATTCAAGAACAGTCACGGAGTTGTTCTGAAGCCACTCCTTCGTTATTTTAGCTGTGTGCTTCTATCTTGGTCTCATCAGACCAGAGAATCTTATTTCTCACAATCTTGGAGTCCTTCAGGTGTTTTTTTTTAGCAAACTCCATGCGGAGAGGCTTCCGTCGGGCCACTCTGCCATAAAGCCCCGACTGGTGGAGGGCTGCAGTGATGGTTGACTTTCTACAACTTTCTCCCATCTCCCGACTGCATCTCTGGAGCTCAGCCACAGTGATCTTTGGGTTCTTCTTTACCTCTTTCACCAAGGCTCTTCTCCCCCGATAGCTCAGTTTGGCCGGACGGCCAGCTCTAGGAAGGGTTCTGGTCGTCCCAAACGTCTTCCATTTAAGGATTATGGAGGCCACTGTGCTCTTAGGAACCTTAAGCGCAGCAGAAATTCTTTGTAACCTTGGCCAGATCTGTGCCTTGCCACAATTCTGTCTCTGAGCTCTTCAGGCAGTTTCTTTGACCTCATGATTCTCATTTGCTCTGACATGCACTGTGAGCTGCAAGGTCTTATATAGACAGGTGTGTGGCTTTCCTAATCAAGTCCAGTCAGTATAATCAAACACAGCTGAACTCAAATGAAGGTGTAGCATCTCAAGGATGATCAGAAGAAATGGACAGCACCTAAGTTAAATATATGAGTGTCACAGCAAAGGGTCTGAATATTTAGGACCATGTGATATTTCAGTTTTTCTTTTTTAATAAATCTGCAAAAATGTCAACAATTCTGTGTTTTTCTGTCAATATGGGGTGCTGTGTGTACATTAATGAGGAAAAAAAATGAACTTAAATGATTTTAGCAAATGGCTGCAATATAACAAAGAGTGAAAAATTTAAGGGGGTCTGAATACTTTCCGTACCCACTGTATAATGTATTTACCCCCTTGTCATCCAAGATGTTCATGTCTTTCTTTCTTTAGTCGTAAAGAAATTGTGTTTTTTGAGGAAAACATTTCAACATTTTTTTTCATATAATGGACTGATATGGTGCCCTGATTTTGAACTTCCAAAATGAAGTTTAAATGCGGCTTCAAACGATCCCAGTGCGGTTTTAAACGATCCCAGCAGAGAAAGTAGGGTCTTATGTAGCATAACGATCGGTTATTTTCATTTAAAAAATGCTATTTAAATACTTGTTATTCTCAAACGCTCGTCTTGCCTTGCTCTCGTTGAACTCTGTGTATTCTGACTTAAGACAGTTAGGGTATGTCAAAAAACTCCAATCGTATTTTCTCCCTCAACTTTAAAAATCATTTCAAAATCATCCTACATCGCTGCAGAAGTACTGACCCAGTCTTTGCAAAGTAAAAATGCAAAGAAGATCAAACACCCTTAACAAAAAAGGTAAAACAGTGATATAGGATGATTTTGAAGTTGAGGGAGAACATGAGATGGGAGTTTTTTGACATACCCTAACTGTCATGACCCTGAACAAAAACAGACAAGACAAGACGAGCGTTTGACATTAAAAAGTATATAAATTGTATTATTTTTATGAAAATAACTGATCATTACGCTAGATAAGACCCTTCTTCCTCAGCTGGGATCGTTTACAACCACATTTGGGATCATTTGAAGCCGCAATTAAACTGCATTTTGGAAGTTCAAAATCGTGGCACCATAGCAGTCCATTACATGAAGAAAAATGCTGAAATGTTTTGCTGAAATGTTTGAAAATGTCTTTGTTTTGAAAGTGGATTTCTCCTTTAAAAGTTGGAGGGATGGTAGTACTCACACCGTCCACAACGTCACCAAGGCTCGCCCCCAATCGGCCTGACGGGGGCGCTACAGCGATCAAAAGTGTGATATCGCTCATAACTCCTGAACAGTTCATCAAAGGCGCAAATGTCTTAAGTCGTTGGAATCCTTGGCTCAAGCCGGACAAACCATATGCCTCGGATTTGTCCATCACCCAGTGAAATTTTCAGGTATTTTGCATTTTTTGAAAAACCTATTTTTGCAAACTAGTCCTAGGTTTTTTTACCCAATCGGAACTAAACCAGTGCAGGAAAATTTTTTGGAGAGTGAATATCAATAATTATCAAAAAAAAAAAAAAAAGTTGAACTCGCCGTCGCAAGGGACGCCAAAACATTTGAAAGGGGCAGGGCTGGCTTTACTAAAACGGCTGTAACTTTTTAAACGTAATGAGATGTCTTCGCCAAACCCACAACGCGTATGTACAGCCGGGGTTGCGGTGCGTTTCCACTGGCATGTACCGAGCGTTTTCCAATAATTCCTATGGAAGGTGCATTATGGGATTGAAAATCAGCCATAACCACGCAACCGTGTGTCTTGTCGACGTGAAAACCGGCACGCTCTTGGTCCATTGTGCTACAAGTCTCAGTAAGGATATTTATGTATCTCAAAAAAACATAGCCACCATAAGCAGATGAATTTTGAGCATCTATTAGACAAGCATAACGGAGGTCAATTGGAATGAAGCTCGTTGAGCCTGTTTGCCTCACGGTACTAAAAGGTCTGTGAGAAATTTAAAAGAAATCGTCCACTCGGGGGCGATATCACATTTTTCAAGGTTGTAAACCAGGGATGGGGAACGTTGATCCTCAAGGGCCGGTGTCCCTGCAGAGTTTAGCTCCAACCCTAATCAAACACACCTGAACAAGCTAATCAAGGTCTTAAGGATACAGGTTGGTATTATTTTCAGGGTTGGAGCTAAACTCTGCAGGGAAACCGACCCTCCAGGATCAAGGTTCCCCACCCCTGGTGTAAACGATTGTATATTGCACGGTTTTTCACACATGCCCGATATTAGTAGACCTTCTCATTTCAAACAACTTAGCCTCGACATGCACTGCTGTCAGTCAAACCATTAGTTAAATGATTGAGAAAATGTAAAAAAACGTTTGCAAACTAGTTCTAGGTTTTTGCTCAGTCTGGAAAAAAACACTGCAGTACAATTCTCTTGTTTTACCTTTTTCTCTAGGTAAATAATTATCAAAAAAACAAAACAAAACATAATGGGGTTGTTTAGAAAAGGGGCCTGTCCAAATACACCTAAAAGCCTAAACGAAAACTCAGAAATTCACGTGAGCATATATGACAGGTGATTCTAAAGTTTTAGGGAGATTGGACCAGACATGGTGCTATAACAGTCACAAATGTTTAAAAACATCATATCTCTATGATAAATTACCGGAATTTGCCAAAATTGCTTTTTTCATCATTGATTTAGGTGGTTACAGGCTTGCTACATAATATGTAATGTTTTTTTTCTTATGTGCTCAAATATGTCTTAAAGGAGAAGTCCACTTCCAGAACAAAAATTTACAGATAATGTACTCATTCCCTTGTCATCCAAGATGTTCATGTCTTTCTTTCTTCAGTCGTAAAGAAATTATGTTTTTTGATGAAAACATTTCAGGATATTTCTCCATATAATGGACTGATATGGTGCCCCGAGTTTGAACATCCAAAATGCAGTTTAAATGCAGCTTCAGACGATCCCAGCTGAGGAAGAAGGGTCTTATCTAGTGACATGATTGGTTATTTTCATAAAAATAATACAATTTATATACTTTTTAATGTCAAACGCTTGTCTTGTCTTCCTCTTCTCGACCTTTGTTTTTTTCCGGTTCATGACAGTTGTCGATAAACTCCCATCTCATGTTCTCCCTCAACTTCAAAATCATCCTATCACTGTTTTTCCTTTTTTGTTAAGGCTGTTTGATCTTCTTTGCATGTTCACTTTGCAAAGACTGGGTCAGTACTTCTGCAGCGATGTAGGATGATTTTGAAATGATCAGAGTTTTTCGACATACACTAACTGTCTTGAGTCAGAATACACAGGGTTCAGGGAGAGCAAGACAAGACGAGCGTTTGAAGAAGAAGTATTTAAATTTTATTATTTTAATGAAAATAACGAATCGTTTCGCTAGATAAGACCCTTCTTCCTCAGCTGGGATAGTTTACAACCGCATTTGGGATCGTTTGAAGCCGCATTTAAACTGCATTTTGGAAGTTCAAACTCGGGGCACCATAGCAGTCCATTATATGGAGAATAATCTTGAAATGTTTTCTCAAAAAAAAATTCTTTACTACTGAAGAAAGACTTCTCATTTAAAGCGCTTGAACCCTGGTAATCATTGCTTGCAGCTATATTTATTCTTCTAGTTATTTCTCTATAGCGGCTAATGAACTGGAAGTCTCGCCTATAGACTTGCTTCCGATTTGAATATTATGTCACTGGCTGCTCCATGATGTTGTGGTCTGTGTCATCCTGCCAGTCCAGAAGTTTAGCGAACTGAGGAACGCTGGGGCTTATTTGCCATGACTATCAGGCTGATCTCCATAGGGAATGACCAGGCTATAAAGAAAATGTAATGGTTAGACAAAGGTAAAAACAATGATTGAGAAGCAATAACAGAAAGAGCGCAGCCTACTCACCACACTGATATATGGCATTTTTGGCAACTTTTGGAAAATTTTACAACCACCTAAATAAACAAAAGAAAGATATATCTGCAAAATATGGTTAAACTAAGAATTCATAGTACACAGACAACAGACAAGCTAACAGACATGGACTGAAAGCTAAAAATCTCTAATTTTGATTTCATAATATTCATTAGCTTTTGCCATGTTACATACTACAAAATACATACTGCAAGGGTTTCTGTCTACAGATCGTGTTGAACAGTGACTGATGGTGTATGTCATGTGGAAGCTGCATACTATCTTCATTAAATGATATATGATCATTTCTGAGCACAAATTAATAGGCTTTATGAGCACTGAGCTGCAAAATGATGACAATGATGCCAGTTTACCATTTAGATTGATCTGGTGTGTCTTCATATGTGTCATTAATGAATCCAATCGATCATGTTCAATGAATCCTTTACGAATCAAAAAAATTGATGACCTTTCGGTAAGAGCTCAATCACCATTTGCGGAGTGCTTTGTCATTTTTTGCACAAAAAAGCAGGACTGAGCAAATTTTGTTTGCCTGTAGTCTCCATTCAAAGTTAAGAAACTCATGCCTGTAGTTCTCTGCTTTCCTTACCAGAGATGTTTCTAAAATGTTCATAATGCATCATTGAATATGTCGCTATGTTTTGTGTGTTTCTCTAGGCCAAACTGGGTCATAATGTTCGTAATCTGAGCATCGCTTTCTGAATACTGATGGGGAGGAATAATGACCTAACACGGCACAGGTAAACAGAGGGTCTGATTCCCAGTGGTCCATGTCTTATTGGAGAGACAGTGTGAAACTGTGTTTGCTCTAGTTCTACGAGACTTTCCATTACAATGAAGCAGGATGAGGCACAGTTCAGCATAAATACAAGTATGACAGGTGTGTGTATGAAATTAATCTGTTTTAGATAGCTAATACATATAGCATATCTGCCAGGATTACTGATTTTTGTATCTGCATTTTTGTCAGCATACTTGCACTGATATGTTGTTCTTAGGTCTGGATCTTAACGTTTTCAATCTTTACTATATACATGCATGCATCACTATTTTTAAGTTGTTCATATTCCAATGATAGTCTAAAATTTCTGTTTGCAATGAAACAAAATGAAAAAGTTTATCAGTGATATCTTGATGGTGCACCAACCAAACTGAATATAACTTGTTTATTTTTTTATAGAGATATGGAATTATGCAAAGAGATTGTTACAATTGACAAATAATTAACCTTAAATAAAAATAAAAGAATCAGTAAATCATCCCGCGCAGAGAAAGATAAAGTAGCTGTAAAAGAAAGGGATGTGTCAAAAATTGGGTCAAAGAAGGCTTTATGTCTGCCGACATCACCTTTTACCTAGTATTTTTTACCTTCAGCTATACCTTTGCACTTTACAAAGACTGTCATTGGAAAGGCTATAAAACATGGGCGTCACTTTGTTTTCGAATGTAGTATGGGAAATTTTGTGTGGTGGGTGCTGATTTGATATCATGAAACTGCAAACTGCTATTATTGGCTAATATTAATACTAAATTTAAATTACCTCAAAAGTAAATATATACTCTAATAATAATTCAGTATGTAATATATTAGTCTGGTGATCCAAATGAAAAAAAAGAGCATGTTGAGTTTAAAATAAATTACTCCCTCTTAAATAATCATAATGCAATGCAAATATCTGCTTAACAATGTTGGCTTAGCTAATGATAGTTTGTTTCTTAAATCTTTGTCAGTGTAGTATTTATTGCTTCACTCAGCCTAATAGTCTATCGCATTTTGATTGCTCTAGAAGAGATATCTTCATTGTTTTAAAGGACTCACATCATTAAAGATGCAATTAAGATAATTAGCAGAACCCTCTGGTGGAAGCTAATTGAATGGGTTAATGGCCAGGCAGGTGTGGATGTATAGTCTCTGTGGGGTATTCTGATGTTCTTCTGGCCAGGAACAGAATCCCACTGTGCCTCTTACAAGGTCCATCTGTGTTGGACAATGATTCCTTTGTTAAGGTCTATTGATATCCAAAATGTTCATAGTATAGTAATCTATATTCAAACTAATTATAAAGGATGGAGACAGCATTTTATAATACAGAATTATAATACATTATTTCTTAATACAGAATCTTATCTTTAAATATTAATAATAGAGTCTTATTTAGGTGCATTTAGTAATTTGTATGGCTGCACAGCTGTAAACTTTGCCCTCAGGGTTGAATTAGAGGAAAAAGCAAAGCAAGTTTCTTTTTAACAAACACTATGATTTCACACAGTGAATTTTGTTGTCTCATTGCTCAACTCCAGGTGGGATTCAAATGTCCCATGTGATTGAATATATTTGATCCTAGTATAGCTTTAGGCTAGCTGAATAAAAAGTGTGCTTAATTGTATTGTATGTGTTGTGTACTTCACAACTTCACAAAATTATATTTTTAAATCATAGTGAAATAAAAAGCCACTTAAGTGTTTACAGATGAGGTCAAAGTTTATATACACCTTGCAGAATCTGCAAAATGTTAATTATTGTACCAAAATAAGAGG
Organism: Labeo rohita; assembly: GCF_022985175.1. NCBI lineage: Eukaryota > Metazoa > Chordata > Actinopteri > Cypriniformes > Cyprinidae > Labeo > Labeo rohita. Next base: position 8,954,778 of record NC_066874.1, on the reverse strand, counting down.
GATCATACAAAAATGCATGTTTTCTTTTCTTTTATAAAAGACGTTTACATATAGTCCACAAGAGAAAATAATAGTTGAATTTATAAAAATAATCAAAAGTTTACATACGCTTGATTCTTAATACTGTGTTGTTACCTGAATGATCCACAGCTCTGTGTGTGTGTGTGTTTTTTTTTTTTTTTTGTCTCTTGTTTGTCCTGAATAGGTAAATGTCCCAATGCTCTTCAGAAAAATCCTTCAGGTCCCACAAATTCTTTGTTGTTTCAGCATTTTTGTGTATTTACACCTTTTCTGACAATGACTGTATGATTTTGAGATCCACTTTTCACACTGAGGACAACTAAGGGACTCAGTTTGAATTTGAAGATCAGGGTAAATCTGACCGGAATAAGATATTTCAAATAAAAGACAATTAAATATAGTCCACAAGAGAAAATAATAGTTGAATTTATAAAAATGACCCCGTTCAAAAGTTTACATACGCTTGATTCTTAATACTGTGTTGTTACCTGAATGATCCACAGCTGTGTGTGTGTTTTTTTTTTTTTTTGTTTTTTTTTGTCTCTTGTTTGTCCTGAACAGGTAAATGTCCCAATGCTCTTCAGAAAAATCCTTCAGGTCCCACAAATTCTTTGTTGTTTCAGCATTTTTGTGTATTTACACCTTTTCTGACAATGACATATACTTGATTGTTAATACAGTGTTGTTACCTGAATGATTCACAGCTGCGTTTTTTATTTATATATTTTTTTTTGTTCATGAGTCCCTTGTGTGTCCTGAACAGTTCAACTGCCCACTGTTCTTTGGAAAAATCCTTACAGAACGTCCAAACGCTCAGTGATACTTCAGAAAGAAAACACGATGCATTAAGAGCCAGAGGCTCTTAGTGAAAACTTTTTGAATTTAAAGATCAGGGTATATTTAACTTATTTTGTCTTCTGGGAAACATATAAGTATCTTGTAAAGGGCAATACTAAATTAAAAATATGATATTTGTCCTCAGGGTGAAAAGATGGATGAAAAAAAAAAAAACAGCTGTGGATCATTCAGGTAACAACACAGTATTAAGAATCAAGCGTATGTAAACCTTAACAGGGTCATTTTTATAAATTAAACTATTATTTTTGCTTGTGGACTATACATAAATGTCTTTTATATGAAATACCGTATTCAGGTCAGTACTAAATAAAAAATAACATACATTTTGTATGATTCCTTTTTATTTTGGTAAAATAATTAACATTTTGCAGATTCTGCAGGTGTATGTAAACTTTTGACCTCAACTGTACACCTTCTTGTACACAAGAGAGTACACCTTTATTACTACAGTATGTTTCTTAAAGGGGTCATCGGATGCAAAGTTCACTTTCTCATGTTGTTGAACATTAATGTGACCAGCTGTCACAGTCCAGTAACCTCCATTGTTTCGATGCTGGAGCAGGGATGTAAGTTTGACAAGAATTGAGCGATTGAGGTGTTGTGTTGCTGAATGTAATAATAAACATAGTGGTCGTCATTTACTCCCGACTTCTGAGCCGCTGAAGATGCAGTGGATTACGTTTGTTTGTGAAGGGAATGCGGCTCCCGATCTACGTATATCCATCTATGTTCGCACAAATCATTCGTGATCCAGCTTCACTTACAGCAGAAGTGAGTATAAGGTTTTTTTTATTAATCTTTGCGATCGCCTTTTGTTATAACGTGGTAGTTAGGAAGTTTAGCAGCTAAACGCGGCTAAATGTGGCTAAAGTAAACCGGCTCGTCACTCTACACAGAGAAGAGAGGGGCGGGGCGAGCAGAGCTCATTTGCATTTAAAGGAACAACCCCTTAGAATGAGATGATTTTTGCAGAGCTCATTTTGACCAGGTAAAAAGGGTTTTGTTTTACACAACCATTGAGAATTTTTAACCAAAGTATATTATAGACTTTTCATTAAGACCCTAAATAAACATATCAACTTGTGGAAAATGGGCATCCGATGCCCCCTTTAACACACTACTTTTAACACATTTTATAAAAAGTGCAAACTTTGTAATAATGTCAAATTAAAAGTTTTACTTTAAAAGAAGCCTAAATTTTAAACCATTATGTTTTAACAGTCTTTTGTCATGATTTAAAGAAATACACTTATTTTGATGTTTTGACTAACATGCTAAAGCATATAAAGTACTTGACTGTAATTTTAAATGTAGTGTGTTATTTGATATTACACTTAAAGAGATAGTTCACCCAAAAATGAAAATTCTGTCATCAATTACTCACCCTCATGTCTTCCAAACCCATAAGACCTTTATTCATCTTTGGAACACAAATTAAGATATTTGTGATTAAAACCAGGAGCTTTCTGCCCCTGCACAGACAGCAATGCAACTAAAACATTTTATGGCCAAGAAAGATAGTAAGGACATTGTTAAGCAGCACCACACACATGCATTGTAAAACTCTTGTGAACATGCATTCTTTGCACACAAAAAGTATTCTCTTAGCCTCATAACATTAAGGTTGAACTGATGTCACATGGACTGTTTTAATGATGTCCTTACTGCCTTTCTGGGCCTTAAATGTGCGTTGCCGTCTATGAGGGTCAGAAAGCTCTCGGATTTCATCAGAAATATCATAATTTGTGTTCCAAAGATGAACGAAGGTCCTACGAGTAATTAATGACATAATTTTCATTTTTGGGTGAACTATTCCTTTAATTTATAATTACGTTGACTTTGCATTGATTTTAACATATATAAAGCGTTACAGAAAAAAATGTGTCTGTGTACAACACAAGCATAATTTTGCCAGTTCAAATTGTGTTTATTCCTTATTTTGATGTCCACTTCATATTTCATGTGCTCTGTTGTCAATATAAGCCGTGCAAGGATTTGCACAAACCACCCCCATCCTGCTCCTATCGGTCACAGATAGACTCTTAGTATGGGCTCTTATAGCAGTCCTCTGCGTGAGTTCTGATAAGAGTCTTACTGCTTTGTAGCTGAATCAATACTGACATCAAAAGCCCCAAAGTTCACAGAACTAATTCCTGTGGTTAAGTGCCTTTCAGACACCTCAGAACCAGCTATACAAAATTAATATGATGGACAACATGTGATGTTAAGTAAGTGGAAAAAAAACATATTTAATGTCCTTAACTGCGTTTAGGACAAGCGTTCCATTCATAGGGCGACATATTAAAAGGCTGTCAGTGGCATCATGGGAATGTAGACCAATCAACTTTGTTTAGATGACTGTGTTCATGGTAGTGTCTCTTGTTCTCAAGGGCCGACTGTTTATTTAATGCAGTGAGACTGATCTGTTATGGACGGTGACCTTATTACAGAACGTGACTACTTAAATTCCACTCACATTTCAAAGCTTGATTCCCCTCCGTTTAATTTCTTTTAGAGTAATTAACAGCATCCACTCTGTCATATTTCATTTGTATGTATCCATGGTGATCGCACACTCACCATCCCCCATGACATAAACCACAGGATGGATATCTGTATATGACGGAGGATGAGGAGGTGGTGTTTAGGTGAAGGGAGGCTCCTTCAGTCTGACGATGAGGAGGTGGGTGGGACTACAGTTTGATTTACAGTGGCATTTAAAATGCAGATTAATGGATGAAGAAATGGGTGTGGTGTTTCTGCCAACAAGATGAGACAAATGTGCAGAGAGGCAGGGAAACAATAAAGATAAAATACAGCTTATTCACTAATTTTAAATGGACGCTATTTTTAGGTGAACTATCCATTTAAGGCATTGTCGGTTTATAGTTTATTTCTGTAAGAAAGAATTACCAAAATTGTATGCATTATTGACGATTAAGACAAAATCAATCAATAATCTATCACTAGCTTCTGATAACTGAAAATACTAGGTGGAGGATTAATGTGTGTGTGTGTGTGTTATCTCATGTTTAAAGGGGTCATGACATGGATTTTTTTTTTTTTTTTTTTTTACTATTTTACTATTTTCTTTTGCACAAAAAAAAAAAAAAAAATTATATATATATATATATATATATATATGTAGAAATATGTGGAAAAATGTATTTTTAATCCTCATTCTGACCCTCTGCTTAAAATGAGCTGTTTTAAGGGGCGGGTCCTTTAAGGCTTCTTAGTAATTGGCCACTGTTATGACTGGCTAACGTCATTGCATAGGAAATAGTTTCAATGCCCCACACTCTCGCTATTGCATGTGAGTGTTTTGACAACATTATCAAAATAAACAGTAATTTCCAGACACATGTTTATGAAATCATTTACTTACAGTTTGTGATGCAGCTGCAGTCAGATCTTATGGAAGCCTGTTCTGTAATTGCGAATTTATATCTCACAATTCTGAGAAAAAAAAGTCAAAACTGACTGTATTTCTAGCAATTGTGAGTTTATATGAGAAAGAAAGTCAGAATTGCGAGATGTAAACTCGATATTGCGAGAAAAAAGTCAGAATTGTGAGATAAAAAGTCTTAATAAACTTTTTTTTATTTTTTATTCAGTGGCGGAAACGGGTTTCCATAGATCTAGTACCGCTTCATCGTTCAACAAATTTTTCTTTGTGAACTCTACATGTACAAAACAAAAAGCTCTGGACATGATCCAGGATGGCATTAAAAATATCAACTTGTCCCTTTATGCTGGGAGCCTTCTGATATCTGTACAAAGACATGAACAAGCTGTTTAAAACAAATGTGGCAAATGAACATTCTTTCACTTTGTTTGTCCTACTGACAACAGACTCAAGTGCTTGAACGGTGTCAGAAAGCGATTGTGCATCTACTGTCTCCAGTATAGACAAGATAGTGGCAGTGATTTTAATTTCTATTTGCTACTGACGTGACGCAATACTCGCATTCAGCGTATTCAAGTGTCAGCCGTTAATTGCCTAAACACCAGTTGGCAGAGCCTATGGTGAGAAGATGACTATTTGTTGATGCCTTGCTCTGGAGGCAGTGTTTATGCAAATGACTGTACCTAGGTGACATCACCTTGCACCTCAGATCCAAACAAGCCATTTTTTGGAGCTTAGATTAAATAAATGCTTTGTTTGTAATGAGGAGGAGGTTTTAACCTATGAAACTTACAGGATGTTTTAATGGTACAAAGACCTCTTATATGCCAAAAGATGAAGGCAAGTTTGATTTCTCATGTCATGACCCCTTTAAGAGTGTAGGTCACAAGGACTTCTAGATTTTCTTTGCAAAAAAACACTCTTTGTAATGAACACAATTCTACAGCTGAAAATCTAAATTTGCTTTGGTTTTATATAAGACTGTCAGCCTTGGCTCAATTATCCATAAATAACATAATAGCTATGGAGGACAACTCAACCCTTGAGTGTTTTTAGTCTCTTTTTCTTAGCAGTAAAGCTGATTTTAGCATTAAATTCAGCTTTTATGTATGCTTATAGGTCATTTATACACTCAGAAAAAAGATACAAACTGGGGCTGTAAAAGGTACTGATATACAGTTGAAGTCAAAAGTTTACATCCACCTTGCAGAATCTGCTAAATGTTCATTATTTTACCAAAACGAGAGGAAACATACAAAATGCATGTTGTTTTTTATGTAGTACTGACCTGAATAAGATATTTGACATAAAAGATGTTTAAATATAGTCCATAAGAGAAAATAATAGTTGAATTTATGAAAATTACCCCATTCAAAAGTTTACATCTGCTTGATTCTAAATACTGTGTTGTTACCTGAATGATCCACAGCTTTTTTTGTTTGTTTGTTTGTTTTTTTAGTGATAGTTGTTCATGAGTCCCTTGTTTGTCCTTAACAGTTAAACTACCCACTGTACTTCAGAAAAATCCTTCAAAAAATTATTTGTTTTTTCAGCATGTTTGTGTATTTGAACTCTTTTCAACAATGACTGTATAATTTTGAGATCCATCTTTTCACACTAAGGACAACTGAGGGACTCATATGCAACTATTACAGAAGGTTCAAACTCTCACTGATGATTCAGAAAGAAAAACTGAATGAAGATGTGTATATTTTTCTTATTTTGCCTAAATATCACATTTAGTATTGCCCTCAGAGCCTTCAGAAGATACTTGCATGTTTCCCAGAAGACAACATAAGTAAAATTTACCCTGATATTAAACTCAAAAAGTTTTCACCCCCAGGTTCTTAATACATTGTTTTTTACTTCTGGAGCATCAGTGAGTGTCTGAACCTTCTGTAATAGTTCCTCAGTTGTCCTCAGTGTGAAAAGATGGATCTCAGAATCCTACAGTCATTGCTGGAGAGGGTTCAAATGCACAAAAATGCTGAAAAGCCAAAGAATTTGTGGGACCTGAAGGATTTTTCTGAAAAACAGTGGGGAGTTTAACTGTTCAGGACAAACAAGGGACTCATGAACAACCATCACTAAACAAAAAAAACACAGCTGTGGATCATTCAGGTAGCAACACAGTATTAAGAATCAAGTGTATGTAAACTTTTGAACGGGGTCATTTTTATAAATTCAACTATTACTTTCTGCCGTTGACTATAAGTAAACATCTTTTATGTGCAATGTCTTATTCAGGTCAGTACTAAATAAAAAATAACATGCATTTTGCATTTTTTGGTAAAATAATTAACATTTTGCACATTCTGCTATGCAAAGGTGTATGTAAACTTTTGATCTCAGCTGTAGGTACTATACTTTTAAACTACTGATATACCTGTAAGATACTAATACCACTAAATTAATACCATTTAAGATGCAAAGATGCAACTTTTAGATTTTGTTGTACATTAGGGGTTATAATTATAGAGCTGGTCGTTGAAAATGATCGAAAAACAAAAAAATCTATGCATACGTTTGTTGTACAGTAAGTTGCATTTATTTGTCTATTATAGTATGCTCTACTGTGCCTCTGTCCTTAATGATATAATGTGAATATAACCTAAAATATCTCTAATAGAGACAAAGATCTGCTTTAATCAATGAAATAGTCAATTTTTCTATCAGAATTCTGAAAGGGAGGAGGGATAGAGGATGTTGGCCTAGAGTCCCTTTCCTCAAATAATAGCAACCCTCTGCCGTTCAATCTTTCCAGACATTTAAATTAAAGGTCACATGCAAATGACTATCTGTAAAGGCATGGCACTCACAGTATTGTGGAAAACAGGAAAATTCAGCTAGGAGAATGAAACAATGTTAAGGTGTTTGCAAATGCACCATTTCCTCTTAATTGCTCAGCACATTTATATAGTTAATATCATTTACAATGCTGGGATTAACGATTTTTCAGCATTTAATGGGTGGGTTAATGAAAATTGTTTCCAACTGTCCACAGATATCTGAAATATATATTTTTTTTTCAGGTTTCTCTCTAATGCAGACTAATACATTGTGTGTATGAGACAGCTTTGATTGATATTTTTATAATTTTTAAGCACTATAGGTGTTATACTTTACAGTATACAAATCAATTTCCATTTTTTTGTTTTTGTTTTTAATAGATTTTAATTATTTACACATTTCAATTATCAACACATAGATGTGGCACAGTAAAATAACGTTTTATTGTAGTATCGGTGGACTGCTGTAGCTTTGAATCAGAGAATTCTCTGTAATGCTATTAACCATAAATGAATTATTAATAAAGGCCGCATGAAACACATAACTGAACATAGTGTCAGTGTGCTGGTCTGGGCTCAGAGCAAATGGCATGTCCCTTGGTCCTTCTTTGATTCCAGACCGGCCATCTGCATGTTTAGACCATAGAGACTCCTCTGAGAAATCTAGTCACTGTGGTCTCGCATTAAATTGTGCGCATTTTGTCAGTTGTTCAACCATTGTGTTCTTAACTGAGATTACAGTCAGAGCTGTGTTTGTCTGGAAAATATCAAGGAAGTGATAAGAACAAATCTCAGTATTGTCAGCACAAACTTACATGATCATCTGACTTGAAAAGGAACAAGTTACTGCTTCCTTATCCAAGTTGATATTACTTTCTTAATTTTTTCTGCAGGTTTTATGGCTATATGCCAGTCATGAAACAGTGTGTGTTTCTCATTCAAACACACATGTAAAGTATCAACATGACAAATCCATTGTCTATAGTGCATGGCTTCACGCAACACACGCACACACACACAGTGGCTGGATTCAGAGGAGAGACTGTAAACCCCTCCTTTCAGACCCGCTCCCATAGGAGCGTTTTTTGCCAGTCCTTCACCCTCATAATTATAATAAATTTGACATTTCTCAGATAATATTGATTTCTTTATTTTAACATTTCACAGCCAGTGATGGTCCAAAGCATTGAGAAACAGGATGTCTATTGATCTGGGGCTCATGAATCCCTTTCGTGTATGTGATCATTTTTATAAGGCCTTTCTACCAAACATAAATCGATATTTTATATTCCCAGCCTCAGAGAGGTGGGGGGATACGGGATCATATCGCTGGACAGAGACCTGACACCTGGAGAGAAACACCTAAACTGCAGGAATGTTTAATAAGACTAAGATTAAGAAAATGTTAATGTGTTCATAACCAGACATTTAGATGCATTATTGCATTTGAACCATCTATCCACAAACAGATGGGATTATTCTTACATCTCAAAATTACATTTAGAATTTCCATCTACAGTGAAGATGCTAGAGATGCATTTTTACTCGAAAACCTGATTAAACTGTTTTTCGGCTATCTTCAAATACATCTATAAATTAAGCAGTAGACAAAACTATTGATTTGTTTTTTAGCCCATAATTAAATCATACTTTGTTCAGAGGGAAGAAATCTAATCCTGAAACAAATACTGTTAAAGGAATGGCCATCATTCATTTAACAAACTGAAATCTGGGACATTTGGGCTGGCTTACAATTAAATAAAAAATTCTGTAAAACACATTCAATGGTTAAATTGAATGCCAGGACCACACAGAACAATCTGTAATAACTCAAGTGATTTCTCTATATTTTTATCACCCATATAATGAGAGAGAGAGGAGAAAAGATAAAAAAGAGTCACTTAATGATCTTTAACAAAAGAGAGAACTCTGAGTTACTCTGAGTTAGTTGGTTCATATTTAGACCTGTGCATCTCTTTTTATCACTGATGTAGGCTACTTTAGATTAAAGTCTATATTTGCGTTCTTTTTGTCAAAGTATTGATTCTTCAAATCTGGATTTTTGCATATCCTTCACATTTTTTTTCCCGCATTAAACTTTCGGGTGTTGTAGAACAAATTGTAACGACGAAAAGGCGCTGACTACCTGTGCGTCTCCACCCTCATTTGAAATGTTTCACAGGCTGTTGCATCCTGATTGTGTTGTTATTTTATCTGTTCAGTAAAGATATGACCTTTTGAAAAGTTCAGGCTACACTGAGAGACGGAACTGCTGTTAAACGATAGAACAGTTACTGTCATTTCATACGGAGCTGGAGTGTTGCTTGCTCTGCAAAATCGTCGCGGTAATTTGAAATGGTTATGTTAGACATTAGTAGCCTATATATGAAAACTTTAAAGCAAATGAGTATTAATTAAGGGAAAAGTTTTTCCTTCGTACTAGTTTCTATATATTTAACGGCTAACTTTGAAATAAATTTAAACAAGACCGGTCATAAAAATATTTTTATAACCTACAGCATTTTAAATGCGTTGTATTTCATACAGAATTATGGTAGGGTAATGAGCTTTTAGTGAATAACCTTTCTTTTCTTTGAGGCAGTTTCATTGGAAATCATTCGCAGGACAATTTCAAGAATACCTCCTAATTTGTTTTATATAAATCGTAAATCTTCTGAAGAAAGGCCGCCTACTAATATTGCCGCCGAAAAGATGCTTTTTTTCGATTTAGGAATTGATGAAATTGCTTTAATTAAAAAATACTTTACTAGAAGCTTTCATAAGCAAATTCGAAAATTTAATAGAACACAAGTAAATAATATTGACAAAAAACAAGAGAATATATATAATAGTTAGGTTTATTCAGCAATACACTAGATGAGAGAAGCTTAACATAGAATGCAGTGCAAAAACCATAACATCATAGAAAACAATGATCTGAAATATATAAGCATAATGTTAAGATTTTGAAACCAGTTGCACGTAAACCTCGGACATTATTTCAATATGAAATTAATACAAAGTGCTGGAGAAAGTTAATAGCTCATAACGAATTCCATGCATACTTTCCGAACTGTAAAAAAGCGATTCATCTTAATAACAATAAAATTCACTAATGAAACCATAAACACAAAAACGTGCTCTATATGCTTTATCCATTGTGAAATCTGAAATGTTGCAGATAGAGTTTTAAAAATCCTCTCTATACTTTAATGCAGAATGACTTAATTAGCTAGTTGTTAAAGTACCTTGGCAAAATGATTTTGATCCCTTAAATCATTAGGCTACATCTTGCGTGACACAGGAGAGGTTGTATATAAATGCTTTGTAGGTAACATAAACAATATGACGCGTAACAATACAAATACATTTCCACCACACCGCATTTTTCTCAGTATATAACTGAATACACTTTAAACAGGCATAAGAATAGTCCTTTTCTCTCCACGATATTTTTACTCGCAATGTTTTTTTCAATATTCTATTGATATTATTTCCTCCGCGGGTGTCTCAAACAGGCTGTTCACATTTGTCCCCAGGCAGCCGTGATTCAAACTTAAAAAGAAAAAATACCATCCGGCAATATCATTTCTTCAAGTCCGCCACATCGAGGAATCACGAAGGATTTATGAATCTGTCGCAGTTCAGAACGGTAAGGTATCGTGAAAGAGTTTGTCAATGATCGCAGGCGTGGGAACCAAATCCTCCAGTTTCAAGTAAAAGATGCGCTGCAGTCCCTGCGTGCACAGCGCACGCACCTCCGGCAGCTTCTCCAACAGTTTAGACAATTCACCACTGCAGGACACCTGATCCTTCAGACAGTTTATGAGCTTGTTTTGAAGTTCCTCTGTCTTCTTCGGCTCTTTTAGTCCGTGTCTCTCTATGGAGATAAGAAACAGTCCGTCAGATGTCTGAAGCACGCTGTATATTCTGTGCATCACTTGGAAAAGGTCAGACATGTCTTACCTGTAACTATGGTGAGAGCAGCTATGCAGGAGAAGGCAGAGACGTCTATGCTCATGTTCTGCAGGTTGGAAGAAAACTCGACGATGGAGTCGATCCACTCCCCAAAGCCTCGCACGCACTGCAACTTGTGTAAAACCACTCCGTTGCAAAAAATAAGTTTGTCCTCCGCCAGGTTAGATCTGGAAAAATGTTAAGTAAGAATTTATATTTCTAAAAAACAGATTCAGCGAAAAAAATAAACAGGTTATGCCTGCTTACCTGTAAGCGAGCCGCAGCACAAAAAGTTCAAGGAAGGCTGATTCGAAAAGCAGCTCCTGGTCGCATTTGGGCAGGTCAGTAAACCCGGGGATTTTTTCGGCCCATCCGCGAATGATGCTCATTGAAGCAGTGAGAAGATCGTAGAACTGCTGAATGTGCAGAGATTCATCTCCTCCACCATGATACTCTGGACTCGCCTGAAACTAGAATGTAATACAAAAACAAACAAGCAAAAAAAGTCAATAGAACAGAATATAGACAACTTAAGGCGACTTTACACAATTATAACTGTTTGTAAATTAGACTCTCAGATTTTATCAATGTATTATTATCACTTCTAAAATTCTACTGTTAACATTTTACACAGTGTTGGATGGTTGATGCTCACTTTAGAGTAGTCCAGCCGGGCCATAGAGGGGTTGGAGTCTATGTGCGCTCTCACTAGGGCGTTCAGAAGATTGATGGGTGTCATAGACACCGGGACGTCCTGCGGACTTTTAGGTTTGGAGGGAAGGCGACCTCTTCGCCCTTTTAAACTGGCTGTTCTAACAACTGTAAAAAAAATACATATTGGTTATACAGTATGAAATCACACCACACAAAGAAATCGTGCTTGGACACGTGAATAAAACAGAAAAAGTGCTTTACATTACCTTCCTTTACCATCCCTACGACCAGGCACTTTTGAAAACGGCAATACTGGCATCGATTTCGCCGTCTTTTATCCACAGGACAGTTTTTGTTTGCCAGACAAACGTATTTGGCGTTTTTCTGCACCGTGCGCTAGAAAGAAACAGCACATGTATGTCGCGTATTAATTGCATGGACAACTTGAACTGCAATCACAGTGTGAGGTTACAATGGAATAGGACACTCGAACCCTGCACTCCAACCCAAAGCTGTGTAATACATTCAAGGGCCGGACAGAGCAGACATTCGGTAAATACAGATCCGTGGGCAGCCATAATTTGGGGTCCCCCGGCGCTCTCTCCGCGACCCCTCTTGTCGGATTAGCGAGATTATTCTATCACGGTGGTGACATAAAGAGCTGTCTTAATGTCACCACTGGGAGTTCCGTTACGCTCGGTTAGGCGCGATACGACTCTCAGCACAAACCAATTTAATTCTAGACGAAAGTAACGGTGGCTGAGATGAACGGAGGTGTCCCTAGGTGCATATTGGGTCAAATCAATACAAGTGAGATAATTAAGGATAGCCTACTGTAGACCCGTTCTAAAACATGCATTTGGGCAGGTAACCAAAAGGTTATAGGTTCCTCCATGAACTACAATCATTTGCACGATTAAGTAAAATATTTGATAAAAGCGTACCTTGAAGAATCCTTTGCACCCTTCGCAAGTGCGCACCCCGTAGTGCTGGCAGGCTGCGTTGTCCCCGCACACAGCGCACAACCCCTCGCTGGATGGAGATCCTCTAGCTGGGGGTGAGGCCACCGGGCTTTCCAGTAAAGGGTGTCCGACGTTAAGCGAATGGGATAAACCCACAGCGTGCTGCTTCCTCGGGGGTGCCGGTAAAGCAAAACTGTCCAGCGCACGATGCGCACCCGGGGTGTCCGGGCCCATGGACACGTGCAGAGATCCATCGAAGCGCATCTGGCAGCTTGACATCGGCGTGTCCACAGGAGACTGCTTGAACGAGAACAACCGAGACATCGCGTTTTTCCGCTGCTGGTCTATCATGTGTGAAGTCGCCAGGTAGTTCTGATGAAAACTGTGAAGGGATCCGCTGTCTTCCCACGTGTGGTGTGGAGGCGCCGGGAAGCTGGGTGACTGGGAGATGTTTGGGGAGGATGGTTTATAGTACATAGGTCCGGTATGGGGTAGGCTCTCCTCAGCCTGGTGAGGCTGATGATGATGATGCTGCTGCTGATGGTAGCCGTGCGCGGGTATCTCCTCCACCTTGATGGACAGCTGATCCCCAGAGTGGGACATTTGGTACAGGCAAGGGGGCTTCACGTCGTAGCTGGAACTGTAGGTGTCCACAAAAGTGCTGAAACTGGGGAGCGAGGAAGTGACAGCAATTTCTGCGTTAGTCAGGTCCATGCTAAACTTGACAAACTCCGGTGTTAGGAAGTCGCAGTTGTACTCTCCAGTGGTGTTGTAGCTGTAACTCTGAGATGCAGGGCTGGCTCCTGGAGGTGATGTCCCATACTGAGCCTGGACGCAGGGCATGGCTGCAGTGTTAGAGAACTGAATTGTAATGGCTTTCTTTGACAGGGTGCATAACATTTGTTTTACACTTTCACACGTGTCTATTTATATGCAGAATAAAAGATGAATTATTCTCTAACCCTGTTTATTTCTTAAAATAAAGCTTTAATAACGCATTCCATAGTTAAACTTCTGCGCAAGACGCAGACATTGAAACACAGACTTTCCATCGGAAAGAATGTATGCAAACTTTCTGACATACATTTCCCTGGCCTGCTTCAGTTTACCTCCGCACACCTGCTACTTTTATCTCTCGTGGAACAATCTCTGAAGCCAGGGCTCGTAATAGGGGTTGATGTCAGTGCGTCTCTCTCTGTTTGGGTTTCTGTAAAAGAAATATTTTGCCATCAGTAACAAGATCTTCATATATCTTACGTTTTAAGCATGTCAGTGCGAGCTGCTTGATATATATTTATAACATCAAGGCACTCAGATGACTTCGCCTTAACTTTGAAAATACACCTTAAGGTGTTGGCAAGATTAAAACTAGTATTTGTAAAAGGTAAAAGCTAAAAAATGAAAGGCTAAAGTTAAGAAACGATCACGTATTTTAGGAGTATTCACTGCTTTACAATCTTCCCACAAATTTAGTTTTAAAAGCGTTTTTTAAAAGCTGTTTTATGAAATAAAAAACATGATTTTTAAATGTCACATACCTCAAATCGCTATTAAAAGAGTTGGAAATTATGTATCCATGTAGCTCCTGTTGCTAGAAGTTCCGTTTGTATGTAGAGCCAGTGTCTTTGCGCCCCTTACTCCTTCGACTGCACGCGAAGACTGGAGCCTGAGCGCAATGTGCCTTTGTTTATGAGAACTCTGAATGCCACAGCCCACGTGCTAAGGGGGCGTGACGTCAGGCGCGTCAACTCTTTGACGCGAGCTGATCGCTGGACAGAGGAACTGTTCTTCAGCGCGCTCGTTGCGCCCTGTGCGCAATTGGATCGTCTCCACGTTTGCATATGCGGGACTGTCCACTGGGTCAAATGAGTTAAATTTCCTACACATAATCTGTTGCGCAAAATCATTTCCTAATATAGAAACCACCTCCAGGAGATCAGATCTCACTGATTTAAAGGAATGAACTGAAATTTTTGTTACTATTTTGGGGACTCGCCAGTCAGGATAGGCATAACAAATCAAAGACTTTGTCTTCTATTTTATCCAGTTCATAAATGAATGCAGCAATTTAATTAATTACATTAATGTTTTTTTTTTTCAGACACATCTAAAAAAAGGAAAAACACAAATTAGGAATTAAATTTAAAAGCTAAAAGGTAAAAGTAGGTTATGGAGAAGCGTGCAAAACAACAAACTGCACTACTCGCGCAACATTCTTACAGAATTTAGTGGAAATTGCATATTGGATGGGGGAAATCCATGTAAAATCAAAAAAGCAAATAAATATATATTAATGAAAATATATATATATAGCTAGCCATATAATTAAATTGCGCTTTTTAACTTTAAATCTAAGGATGCTGGGCTAGAAGCGCAGTTCAAAATCGTGACGCCATATCTGTTTCTACCTGCATCATGCTTAGGGAAAGTTTCAATAGATTAGGATATGTTTCATCTGATTCCATTGCTCTCACTGAGCGGTGAAGGGTTTCCATTGTGAGAAGGGAATCCCGCTGTAACAGAAGCAACTTTGTTTGGACTGAAGCGAGTTGCGTCATCGCTACGTCAGCAGCTTCCAACTCCATGACGCTTGATGCGGTCGCGCTGAACTTTTTTAGGCTGAAAGTCTCACCTGTGCAACTGACACGATTAAGTGCCTTGCGAAGAATCCGCGTTTAAAAAAAACATTAAAAGCATGCAGTGCTATATATAGCGCCTCGGTTAAACTATTCATTGACATTTCATAATAAATAAATGCGTTTTTATATTAGAAACACTCGGTTTAGCATGTTATAGCTATACATGTGATGCAAATCCTTTTGATAAATTATCCTGTACAACTAAGAGTTAAACAGTGTCTTGGGTGTGTTTGTAAATGATGGTCTTACAAAACGCCTTTCTATTCCAAGTGCGGCTACAGTTAGACGTCTGGACACGCCTTCCTAAAAACGATTGGAGGAGAGCTGTGAATCCTCTATAGTGATTTGTACATCCTCCTGTCTGTCAAATACTTCCTGTCACTTTACTTCCTGGATTCCTGAATAAGTAACATTGTAACATCACAGTTGATAGCTTCACTGTCCATGATTTTCCTTTTTAGACATCACCATCATCATCGCCAAAACCAGTAAGTAAAAACAAAGGATCTCGACATATTATTTGCTGTATTATTAGACGTTGATCGTCGAGCCTGTCCGATCTATTCTTGGATGCGAGCCAGCCACTGTTGCTCCAGCCCATATTTTGTCAATTCTTGAAATATGTGTCATAGAAATTGACTCATTTTAAGTTAAATAAACAGCTGTAGGCTTTGCTTTGTTATTGCACGATGTATCTGCTACGATCGGTGATGATTTGATTCGATGTCAGTAATAGGGTTCACGTGAGTTCATGTGATGGAGTGGATGAGTTACATGAGTCTATTCATCACTGTTGTCTATAAGAACGGAGCATAAAGGGAACTCTGTTTTTAGTTTTTTTTTTAAGACTTTACTGACTTCAGCCTGAATTAATGTACATATTCACACTCCATTCTAGGAGTCTCATTTATATTCGCTTGATTCTCATACACGAACTGGTAAAATAATAACCTGTAAGGCTCCTTTCTCTCTTTATCTCTCTCTTGCACATGGTTGGCCATGAACGGACCATGCGGGACAGGCGTGAATTCAAACAGAGTAGTAAGAATGAGTCATTCACTTCCTCTAGTATCATGGAGTGAAATGACTTGCATCCCTACCCAGAGCATTAGGTCGAGAGTGATTATAGCTTTGCTTTGACCTTGATTGTCAATTTTAGGTTTTGTACAGTTGTTGTTTACACAAACTGGTCCTGGACATATGACAGTTTTGTTTCATCTGAACACAAAACACTGGTGAGTTACGAACAAGTGTTACAGGTCTGTATAAATTTATCATACCAAGGTCAGGGAATGTGATAGGGGTGATAAGGAAGTTAGAATAACTTTTGTTTTTATTTTTAGTTAGTCAGTGAGTGACTTTTAAAGCGATGTGTTTCCTTATAATTACCAGAAAATGTAAATTTATGTTTAATTGAGGTTAATTTCAACACATCAGAACGGTAAAAAAGAAATGAGGCTGTAATAATATGCATTTTAAATATACAGTGCACTTGATCAAAATACTTTTTCCTGTGGTTGTGCTGTAAATCTGTTTCAGGGATCAATGGCTTTCAGAAAGGCAGTGAAAGGAACCCTAATAGGAGGTGGAGCTGTAGCAACAGCCTTCGGCTTATCACAGTTCTTTGAATACAGGAAAAATCAGGTATTGATTTAAATATCATCCATGTTGTTGCTCTACCTTATGAATGTAAAGTTTCGGCCAACTCTTTTGACAAATATCAAGCATTTTGTTTTAACATTTCACATCCATACAGTGACTCCTACAGGTTAGAGTGCACAATACAAAGACTGCAGCTGTTTACACCCATATGTACCACAGCAAGTCTTGTCCTGACTCAGGAATGTTCCCTGTGTGTTTATACAACCTTAAAGAACAGCCTTATTTAGCTCACATAGAATTCAGGCCCTTAAAGCTAAGGTCAGTTCATAAAAGTTTATTTTGATGTGGTCAACAACTGTATGGGACAGATTTCTTGAATGAGAGCTAGAAATCTTATTAAGATTAGACCTAAAATCTCATTTGTACCTTTCGGTACGGTCTCACGTCTCCAAACTTACCCCGTTCTCCCTCTAGGGTGGACTACCGTATTAAAATCAGGTTTTGTTTGCTAAAGGGAGATTACACTTGAACAGTGATACACACATTGTTTAAAGGATCTCTCTTGAATATGTAATCATGAACAATCTGATCCCCATTCACGCCATCAGGGAGTGTGTCACACACCTTGTTCTGTCTGTATTTAAACTAGTAAGAACCCCGGGGGTCTCGTCTGTTTAGATGCTATACCAAATAACGGAAGGTCAAGTAGATTAAGATAATCAACAAGGCTTTCTGAAACAAATGAAGAAAAAAAAGACAGACCCTTGAAGAGCAATGGGAGTCCTGATTTTCTCTCTCATCATTTATTTAAATCTTCCCAAGCCCATTTTGTCCATTATCTTGCATCTCAACTGTTCCAATCCCAATGAAACTCCAGGGAGCGAGAGAATTATGCACTCTCAAGGACACGGTTGCCATGGAGATTGTCACTACACGATTAATTTGTCCAAAAAAAAAAAAAAACAGTTAAAGAAGATCTAGAAATTTTCTTCACCAACATGTCACCAACATGAACACTCAACTGCAAGACTTCATTGGATGTGATGCAGCAGGCAATCAGATCACGTTCATGTGACATTTGCATCCCATGTTAAGTGTTTCACTGAAACTTTTGTTCTGATGTTTCTCCATTTATTTGTTTATTTGTCCCGCGTGTCATCTCAATGCAGCCTAAATGGGTAAGCAAAAGTCAAAAGAGAAAGAATGAATCTTCTTTCCAAAATTGCTTGCAATCATGCATGTGGCAGATGCTAATCTTTGGGATTGTAATGTTAATTTGGTGAGCGCGTGCGTGTGTGTTGTGAGTGCCTGTTTGTCTCGTCTATGGCAAGGGCACTGTTACACTCTGGCTGAAGTATCACTCTGCGGTGGCCGATTGCGTATTTGCATGAAATTCTCTGTTTCCGTCATGCTCTTGTCCTGATTGCAGGACAGCCTCTCTTAATAGTGTGCGGATGTTTTAAATATGTCTGTCCTTGGAAATAGACACTAATTACTGAATCTTGTTTTTACATGCTATTACTGTCTAAATTGCAAATGTCTGGGCTCATTTGGTCATTTGCAAGTCAAATGGACCCTACGGGCTTTTGGGGGCAGATTGATGTAATCATTTAGGCCAAATGCTAACGAAAAAAATGAATAAAACGTTTCATTATGGCTAAAACCCTCGACACCTAGCTTCGCCCAGGCTTGTTTTCTCTTCATTTAAATTTCGCAGCATTTTAGATTGGCAGCTGTTCATTCACAATTTCATTCTGTCAGTTTCTCTGTTTGACTTTATAAGACTTCAAATTTGTAAATGATAGGAAGATTTTTTGAAAAGAACATTTGATTTCGGGAGTGTACATACCTAAACTGAAATCAAGCTTAAAGAGATAGTTCACCCAAAAATTAAAACTCTGTCATTAATTACTCATTAATTATTCATGTCGTTCCAAACCTGTAAGACATTCATTCATCTTTGGAATGCAAATTAAGATATTTTTGATGAATTCCCTGCAGCAATGCAACTGACACGTTCAAGCACCAGAAAGGTAGTTAGGACTTCGATAAAAAAGTCAATATGATATCAGTGGTTCAACCTTAATTTTAGGAAGCTACAAGAATACTTTTTGAGCAAAGAACACAAAAGTAACAACTTTATTCAACAATTTTTCTCTTCCGTGTCAGTCTTCGCGAGATTGCCACAACATATGCATGTGGTGCTGCTGATGCGGGAGCTGGTTTTCTGACGGAGAATGTGGATTCAGAAGAGAACAGGGTTGCCAGGTTTTCACAACAAAACTAGACCAGTTGTGTTTTGGAGGGGGTTCCCTGGTAAAAATTGTGTTCCGGTGTGTAAAATACATGTTTTTTGGCAGGGTTCCCCTGTTAAAATTTGCATCCCAGGGGCTAAATATTACGTTTTCGAGGTTGCTTTAAAGGGGTCATCGGATGCCCATTTTCCACAAGTTAATATGATTCTTTAGGGTCTTAATGAAAAGTCTCTAATATACTTTGGTTAAAAATTCTCAATGGTTGTGTAAAACAACACCTCTGCAAAAATTATCTCATTCTAAGGGGTTGTTCCTTTAAATGCAAATAAGCTCTGCTCGCCCCACCCCTCTCTTCTCTCTGTAGAGTGACGAGCCTGTTTACTTTAGCCGCATTTAGCAGCTGAACTTCTTAACTACCATGTTATAACGAAAGGCAATCGCAAAGATTTATAAAAAAATCCTTTATACTCACCTCTGCTGTAAGTAAAGCTGGATCACGAATGATTAGCGCGAACATAGACTGATATATGTAGATTGGGAGCTGCATTCCATTCACAAACAAACGTTATTCACTGCATCTTCAGCGGGTCAGATGTCGGGAGTAAATGACGACCACTATGTTCATTATTACATCCAGCCAAACAACACCTCAATCGCTCAATCAGAGATATTCTTGTCTAACTTACATCCCTGCTCCGGCATTGAAACAATGAAGGTTACTGGACTGTTACAGCTGATCTGAGGTAAAACGCTCATATCAATCAACTATCGTGGGAGCGGCAACAACCTGCAGCATCAGTTTTAAAGTAGCCCAGGTCCGAGGGGAAAACCACGGACTTGGCAATACTGGAAGATTGTTGAAAATTGTTGAATAAAGTTTATTTTTTTTGTGCACAAAAAAAGCTTGTAGCTTCATAAAAAAGAAAGGTTAATGGACTATTTTATCGATGTCCTTACTACCTTTCTAGGCCTTGAACATGTCAGTTACATTACTGTCTATGCAGGGTCAAAAAGCTCTCGGGTTTCATCAAAAATATCTTAATTTTTGTTTCGAAGATGATGAAGGTCTTAAAGGTTTGGGACGACATGAGGGGGAGTAGTAAATGACAGAATTTTCATTTTTGGGTGAACTATCTCTTTAAGGTATAAACTATCAAATATTGTTGTCTGTTATAATATGAAAGGTCACAGTGCAGGTTGCCATAAAGAGATCCGTGAGATCGTGTCATGAATGCTAATTTTTATGTATTTATTTATTTACTTATTTATTTTTTAATTTTTTGTTTAACTCCCTTGAAACTAAAACTAGAACTGGAACCTAGAACTAACTGAACTAGAACTTTAATAACCCAACATTTGAGATTAACAATTATGCATTCTCTGTAATTCCTATGTCTTCGCATGCTGACTAACATAATTTTTTATGAAATATATTCTGTTTTCTTGTTGTGGAGTGATTATTATGAAAAGTGCATGTTCAGTGTTTCTCTAGTAAATTTCTAGACATATTTTTTCTTGTCTTATTTAATTAATCTGAAATAACCTGTTTTAATTTACATGGTATTATCATTATTGTTATTATTATAATTATAATTAAAGATCAATCCAGAATGATCGAAAGCCTTATGTTTGGATCTAGATTCAGCAATGACATCTTACATAACAATAATACTTTACATGCATTTGCACAGTAAAGCTTAAGGAATATAAATTCTGGATTGCATCTTATTTTAATGTCTTTGACCACATTTTTCTTTTATGTTCTTATTTCTGTCTGATTTGCTGGATTTGTTCAGGCTCGGCTGGCATATGTTGAAGCACAGGGTGAGCTAAAGATGCCGTTTAAAGATGCTCTCCCAACAAGAGAGGAGCAGCTTTCAACACTACGGAACACAGAGGAGTTTGATGTCTTGGTGGTAGGCGGAGGAGCCACAGGCTCGGGATGTGCCTTAGACGCTGTCACACGCAGTATGTACTTTTTCTTGACAAATGTTTGCAATTTTACTGATATTAACTTTGAATGAGCGTTTATTGTGCAGGTCACTTTTAATCCAATAACGAATTTGCCCTGTATGCATTTTTAGTGTGAATTTAGCTTGTTTTCTTTCTTAAATTTGATGATTTATATTAGATGTTTTATTCTCGTTAGATGTTGTGTTCAGCTCGGGAAACCAGGCAGAGCGCCTATGTGCAATAAGCATGTTGTGATATTACAGATAGTGGAAAAAGCCATATGTAAATGACAGCAGCTGCAGTCTAAATATTTGGCACCATAAGGTCTTGAAATGCCAGTGCATTGTCTAATCCGCTCCTTACCTGTCTTTCTGCCCCCTCGTCCAGATCTGAAGACCGCCCTGGTAGAACGGAGTGATTTTTCATCGGGCACCAGCAGCAGAAGCACCAAGCTCATTCACGGCGGAGTCCGCTATCTGCAGAAAGCCATCATGAAACTAGATTATGAGCAGGTGAAGGCCCCATTTTTCCCTATTTGCCCCTAATATTTAGAAGAAGGATTGCAAGGCCGCTTACGCCACCACTGTGACATTTTGAGCACATCAGACAGACAAAGAAAAGCACAAACATTTAGTACAATACTGCAGATCTGAGGCATCAGTGTGGTGGATGAATAAACAAAACTTAGACTTGACCATCAACTGTAAAAGTTATCGGCTATAGTCAGAATTGGTTGTTGGCCAAATTAATGTAATTTTAAAAATGCATTTAAGGAATAAAATGAGAGTAAAATATCTTTATATTTAATTGCATATATAAATATTTGCTTTCGAAAGCCACAAAATGAAGATAATTCAAAGGATTTTAGTTGTGTTTATTTTATTTTTATGAGTAAATTAACATCTGTAAATTAACATTAATCGAAGACATTTTCATGTTTTGTTCTAGAACATAAATTACTTACATTTTTAATTCAGATATTTCCTGAAAATATTCATTAATCCTAATTATTTCTTATTTCTTAGTACATGATGGTGAAAGAGGCCCTTCATGAACGTGCCAATCTGCTGAACATCGCTCCACACCTTTCTGCACCTTTACCTATAATGCTTCCTGTTTACAAGTAAGAAAACCAGTTTTTCTAATTACTACTACAGCTATGTTCACTAATTTACACATCAGGCAATAAAAACACTGATCATTGAAAGAGAAAAAATGGAATGGAAATATAGGGTTAGACAGAGCAAAGTTGAAGAGAAACACTGAAGACATCCAAGATTCACAAAAGACAGTTTTTGTATTTAAATCCATTGATAAGTTCACAGAAATGGCATTGAACCTTTCATACGGACACCCGCAGCAGTTGGGGTTCGGATATTCTGTGGATCAATGCTGAACCTCTAGCCTCCTCAGTCTCTGCCCCTTGTCATTCTGGGTTTTTAAAGGATCTTCCTGTCTTTACCATCATCATTACTAATTACTCGTGGCATTTATGCCTTGCTCTGATATTTAAAGCAGCCGGAGAAGTGTGAAAGGGTCACAGGAATGAGAAACCTCAAGATTACATCATTTGCCTGTCAGATTTTTTTTTTTAACTTGAAACAGATGTGTCACAAGGTGCTATATGACTTGGTACTTGGACAAATCCAATTCGGCCCATGTACAGCCATATCTATTTTAATTAGCAATATACACTGCTTAGAAAAAAAAAACTTAAACCAACCTTTCCTGGCTAACCAGCAAACAGACAAGGTTGGGAAACCAATTAAGACCAAATCAGCTTAGGTTGGGCCAGCTTAGTTGTTTCACTAGGGTACTCAAAATATCATTGTTTGTATTGTTTAATACAGATTGTGCAGTCAGTACATTCGCGGAATTCACAGACAGTGATAGTGTGTAATTGTACACAGGTGGTGGCAGCTGCCGTATTACTGGGCCGGCATTAAAATGTACGACCTGGTTGCCGGATCACAGTGTCTGAAGAGCAGCTACGTCCTGAGCAAGAGCAAAGCACTTGAGTTCTTCCCTATGCTGAAGAAAGACAAACTCGTGGGAGCCATTGTCTACTATGATGGTGAGCAGGAACATTTTCTCTGTCTCATTTCTTTTGGCCAATAATCAATTTAAAATGTTAAAAATTGATGAATTCTAAAGTAATTTTACACATTCAAATACTTGGGGTCAGTGAGATTATTATTTTAATATTTGATAAAAATACAGTAAGTAATTTTTTGAACTATTATCACAATTTGTCATTTTAATTACATGTCATTTAGTCCAGTGATTGCAAAGCTGAATTTTCCAGCAGCCATTCCCAGTCTCCAGGGTCACATGATCCTTCAGAAATCATTCTAATATGCTGATATGGTGCTCTTTCTTATCAATTTTAAAAACCATTGTGTTGCTTAATATTTTTGTGGGAATTGTGATACTTGTTTTTCATCATTTTTCAAAAATGTCTTGTCTCTTTTAGATCAGTTTAATCTATTATTTAATGCATTATTGCTAATTAAAAACAATCTTACTGACTTGTAGTGTACATACAGTGGAGTACAATAGCATAATAAAATCACGCAATGTCAGATTTAAAGATGTATAAAAACGAAATGATAAAATATAAGTAAACATAGTTAAACAGTTGCAACAGTACAGCACGTAATCACATAATTTTGGATTTAAAGGCGTATAAAAAACGAAATGATAAAATATGTAAACATAGTTAAACAATTGCTACAGTACAGCTTGTTACCTGGCTGCAAATGAAAAAAAGCTTTCACTGCAATAAAGTAGTGCCGTTTTACTGGTGTCATTGTTTCCAGAAAACATTTAAATCATGTTCTTTTCATTATTTACATATATGACCTTTAAAAAAGACTCAAATTGATTTGTGTATTGAATAAATTTGCTTTCAACCCATAAATTCAGAGGTTTATTTCTCATGAGATGTTACAGGTTTGAATCTGACTTTTTTTTAGAGCTGCAAGACGATTAGTCGCGATTAATCGGTTTAAAAGAAAAGTTTACATTTGCATACTGTATGTGTGTGTACTGTGTATATTTATATATAAATACTCACACATACATGTATATATTAAGGAAAAATATGTTAGATTTATATGTAAAATATTTATATTTGTGTATAATATAAATTATAATAATAAATAATAATAAATTATTTACAAGTGTACATACAAATACAAATATTTTTTTAAATATATACATATATGTGCGTATTTATATATACATAAATACACAATAAATGTTTATAACAATAAATGTACACAGTACACACACATATAGTATGCAAACCTAAACTTTTCTTTTGAATCGATTAATCGTGACTAATCGACTTTTTACAAAAGAGAGAAAGAGGAGAGGAATATGTATATATGTGACCCTGGACTACAGAACCAGTCCTAAATCGCAGGAGTATATTTATAGCAGAAGCCAACAATACATTGTATGGGTCAAAACATCTTGTATGCCAAAAATGATTAGGATATTAAGTAATCATTTTCAATTAAGATATTTTGTAATTTTAATATCATAAATATATCAAAACTTAATTTTTGATTAGTAATATGCATTGCTAAGAACTTCATTTGGACAACTTTAAAGGCAGTTTTCTCAATATCTTCGATTTTTTGCACCCTCAGATTCCAGATTTTCAAATAGTTGTATCTTAGTCAAACATTGTTTTATCCTAACAAACCACACATCAATGGAAAGCTTATTTATTTGTCGCTTTCAGATGATTTTTATCAAGATAAATCTCAATTTCAAAAAATTGACCCTTATGATTTTGTGGTCCAGGGTCACATAAGTTTGTATAAGGACAGAGACATTTTATTTAAATAAGAAAAAATCTTCAATCCAAATGTCAATCCAAGATTTGTTATCATTAAAACAATATAACTATTTTAATTTGCGGTTTTATGTGGCAATAAGTGCAATCTCATTTGTCTCTGTGACATTCCTGCATAATCTTTGTAAAACCGCCACCGGCTGTCGCGGCCGAACTCATTGCGCCCGTGTCTCTGTTGGCCCGTCTGCGCCCTGCGCCGCCCGAGGCTGCCACCAGGCAAAACTTCCATATGTTCCTGGTTAGTCTGGGTGTGCAGAATGTGTCCCCTTTACTCAAGGTCCCGTCCGTGGCAGCACAAGCCCCGCCCAACAACCCTGCCTTCCGGTGCTTCCCGTCAAACTACATTTGGCCCGCGTTGATACACACGGTCCCTTGCAGGGCAAGCGGGCAGCTTATATTCAGGGGGCGCGCGGCGGCTATCTGAGCAGCGATCTGTCACATCGCGTCCATCTGTGGGAGAAACAGAGGCGAAGAGACGTCTGGATGCTCCGTTCCCTGCCTTGCCGTGTTTACGCGCCACCAGTGACTGCGTTAAAAAGCGTCTTCATTTGCGTATGTATGTGTGTGGAGAATCGAAACCGGCGATTGTAATGACAGTTTAGAGGTTTTATTCGTTCTTCTCCCCACGTCCGTTCCTCCCTCTCCCCCCCACCATCCCTCCTTCCCCTGGGTTGTCAGCCGGCTTTTCTCTCCAATTATTCAATCTGGAACAATCACGGCCGTGACATTTCCGAATCTGACCTTCTCCGCTGGAGATCGCAGCCTGCCTGTCGCTATTTGCCTCCCTCTATTTCTCTCCCTCTCTTTTTCCCCTACTCGCATCACACTCTCTCGCTTCTTCTCTTCCTGTCCCTCATCCTCCTTGAGTCCTCTCTCCCTTTCTTTCTTTCACTATCTCATCCACATGCACGGCCGCCCGTCACATCCCTCCTCCGCTATGATATGTCATTCATTCTTTCTGTAGGTCTTTTTTTATTAATCTAATCTGACGCTAAAACTCCCTTATCTGCGTTTTCAGTCATTTGTAATGTCGCGGTTTCTTTATTTCATTAGAATTCCGCTCGCAGCACAAAAGCCCTGCTCTTTTCGCCATACCTGCAAGCTGTACTCTAATAAACATTCAAGCTCAGCCAAGCGTTTCTTGTCTACTGCTGCGGGACACAGCTTTACGTGTGAGCTGTGATTTGTCCTCTTACATGCTATTAACAATATTCCAACATGCATATGCGAGTATTATCCTTCTCTACACAGATATTTTCCCTGTAACGTGATTTGAGCACACGACCATGACCGCCGCTGAGGCAAACCCAGGTTCATGGGATCTCTAACAAAGCATGCTGGTGCCTTCACCGCACATTATTCTTTGAGAAGTGTGCCCTTTAAACAGGCTTCCTGCCTGTGTTATTATTTTATTGTCTGGTGGAGTTGCCCTGAGCATGTGTTAGCATTAGACATGCTTACGTGGGTTACCTATCCCTCTGGTTCTTAAGCATCAAGAACACAGAGGCTTTTTTTTAAATCTGGTAGCTCCTTAGTTGTCGTAATGGAGTTATATCGCATTGGCTTCAAGGTTTCCTGCAATTCATGTTTCAAATGTGTCTGAAATTGTTTAAATGCCTCGAAAGGCCCTATAACAATATTGAACACCGTCGCGCCACTTCAAACACTGCAATCATGAAGCGAGGCATGTACAGAAAAACATTGTGTACCTACATGACCATGATTTGGGTATGAATTTGTACCCAGAAAGTACCAGCTAAATCTGATTAAACCTCTAAAATAACATATATTTTTAAAGCTGTGTTAAAAAAAAACAAGTAAAAATGAATAAATATTTCTGTAAGGGTTAGAATACAGTATTCATAACCGTATATAAAAAAAAAGTCTACCTAAATGACTAAATGTGTGTACTGTGTAGCAATAGTTAAATGCTGAAGTTAAAGAGGTTAGTTAAATATGACAAATACTTATTTTTATGAATTCTGGTTCCATGGGGAAAGTATGGAAGCTGCCACTGAATAAAATAAAATTTAAATTAATTTGCCTCACAGTTCTGACTTTTTGTCTCTGAATTGAAAGTTTACGTCTTGCAATTCTGAATTTTTCTCAGAATTTGCAATTTGGAGAAAAAAAAAGTCAGTCTTTTTCTCAGAGTTGCACTTTATAACTCCCAATTGTGAGTTTATATCTCACAATTATGAGAAAAGAAGTCAGAATTGCGAGAAAAAATGTCGGAATTACAAGATGTAAATGCAAAAAGTCAGAAGTGCGAGAAAAAAGTCAGAATTGCAAGATATAAACACACAATTGTGAGGGGGAAAAAGTCAGAATTCCAAGATTTAAGCTCAAAAAGTCAGAATTGCAAGAAAAACAATCTGAATTGCAACTGTGAAGGAAAAAAGTCAGAATTGCGAGAACAAAGTTGGAATTGCAAGATATAAACTCGCAATTGTGAGGGAAAAACAGTCAGAATGGCAAGAATGAAGTTGAAATTGCAAGATTTAAGCTCAAAAAGTCAGAATTGCAAAATATAAACTTGCAATTGCAAGGGGAAAAAAGTCAGAATTGTGAGAAAACGTCAGAATTGCAAGAAAATTAGAAATTGCAAGATATAAACTCAAAAAGTCAAAATTGCGAGGAAAAAGTCAGAATTACAAGATATAAACTCGCAATTGTGAGGAGAAAAATGTCAGAATTGTGAGAATTAATTCAGAATTGCAAGACGTAAACTCGCAATTGTGAGAAAAAAAAATCATAATTCCGACAAAAAAGTTGGAATTGCAAGATATGAACTGAAAAAGTCAGAATTGCAAGAAAAAAATTAGAATTGCAAGATATAAACTCGCAATTGCGAGGGGGAAAAAAGTCAGAATTGTGAAAAAAAAAAAAAAAATTTCAGAATAGCAAGAAAATTCGAAATTGCAAGATATAAACTCAAAGTCAAAATTGCGAGGAAAAAGTCAGAATTACAATATATAAACTCGCAATTGTGAGAGAAAAAGGTCAGAATTGCAAGAACATAGTTGGAAATGCAAGATATAAATTCAAAAAGTCAGAATTAAAAAATTTTAACCTGCAATTGTGAGAATAAAGTCGGAATTGCAAGAAAAAAAACAGAATTGCAAGATATAAACTTGCAATTGCGAGAGAAAAAAGTCGAATTGCGAGAAAAAAGACGGAATAGGAAGATATGAAGTCAAAGTCAGAATTGCTAGAAGAAAGTCAGAATTGCAAGAAATAAACTCGCAATTGTGAGGGGAAAAAGTCAGAATTGCGAGAATATTTGGAATTGCAAGATACAAAGAAAAAAATTCATAATTCTGACAAAAAAGTCGGAATTGCAAGATACGAAGTCAGAATTGTGAGGAAAATATCAGAATTACAAGATATAAACTCGGAATTGTTAGGGGAAAAAAAATCTGAATTGCAAGAAAAAATATGTATATGTGTGTTGTTACACATTCTACTCTGGCTCTTTTCAGGACAACACAATGACGCCCGTATGAACCTGGCCATCGCTCTTACAGCGGCCCGCCATGGTGCTGCTATTTCTAACTACACAGAGGTGGTTCATCTGCTAAAGAAACCAGACCCAAAAACAGGCCAAGAAAAAGTTTGTGGTGCCCACTGCCGAGACCTAATCACAGGTGAGAAACTATATTAGCTGTGATGAATGCTTATGAAATGACAGCTCACACAGAAGTCACTTTCAAACCAAGCAGTTTTCTGTTGGTCAACGCAACAAATCTGTGTGATCGACTTAAAGCAAATCTTTCACCCTTGTACAAAATTCCAATTGGATATATTTCCATCAAAATACTTAGATGTTGCATATGAAAATTTGCAGAACAGTGGTAAATGTGACTGCACCTGAGATGAGATCTTTGTCTGCGTAAACATTATTTCTTTTAAAGTTTAATTTCCTCACAACCCAGCACTAACTAATCACCTTTCAGTAACCTCTTTAAATTTTCTGCTCAGAATCCTTTTATGAAGAGATTTGTCTCCCATCCTCAGTAAATGACCCCTGCGGTCAGTCGCGTTGAGTTAGTGTAACACCTCACACTGCTGTTCACAGGGCAGGAGTTTGACATTCGTGCCAAATGTGTCATTAACGCCACCGGCCCCTTCACTGACTCACTGCGCAAAATGGACAACCAGAAAACTGCCAACATCTGCCAGCCCAGTGCAGGAGTGCACATTGTAATCCCTGGATATTACAGGTGCTTCCCTGAATCCTTCAATCATATTGTACCTTTTTTCCCTCAAGTGTAATTTAATGGTGTTAACAGTGCATGGAGAGATTACATACGTCTGTACTCTTACTACCAATTACAGCCCAGACAACATGGGGCTGTTAGACCCTGCCACCAGTGATGGCCGTGTCATATTCTTCCTGCCCTGGGAGAAGATGACTATCGCAGGCACGACAGATACGCCCACTGAAGTCACAGCCCATCCCCTCCCTATGGAGGATGACATCAACTTTATCCTGAGCGAAGTACGACATTACCTCAGCCCTGACGTAGAAGGTAATGCTTTTTTCTTTTAAAAGGTTTTCGAATGTAATTTGTTGCTACACCTAGAAGAAAAAGGAAAACTGAAAATCTTTTTAAAAATGCAATAGTACACATTGATTTAACACCCCTAGGGTCCTGGTTCACTTGGTGGCCTAGACAAAACTAGATATTTTTTAATGATTTAGTGGGTTATTGTATATGTCAACAATCACGGTTCAGACAGATTCTTCTTAACGATTCTAGTTTCACTGTTTTACAACTTGTAAGATCTTTAAATGTTTTTGAAACAAGTCACTTATGCCTATGAAGGATTGATATCAGGCAACATATAATTAATATCCGTGGCTTCTGATGATATATTGCAGTTTTATAAAGCAAACCAATCAATCTGTACAAGAAACTGAACATTATTTATGACATTATGTACCTGTATTATCTTTAGAGTTGGCAATAATTGCTCTTAAAAGATTAGTTCACTTCTAGAACAGAAATTTACAGATAGTTTAAAGAGTTTGGTTCCAAAATGCGATAAGCGCCGCCTTTTTTTTTTTTTTTCAAAACACAATTCAGTATTGTATCTGGTCGGTATTGAAAAGGCATTTTTTTAATTTTACACAAAATGCGATATCCGCCGTGTTGTTCTGTCATGTTTTCTCCCTATCTTTCCAAACAGCGACAAACGTCTCCCTTCTCTGCAAAATGCGATACATCCGCTCTGCCAATCACAGCGCACTATTTCACGCACTGTAAACAGTAAAGGCGGCACTTTGAATACACCCCGCATCCTGGTTTTCAACATTGAGTCATGTATCACAGACATATCTGACAAATGCTTTCATAAACAAAGTGTAGAGAGAGTGTAAATAAGAGATTCACTGTGCAATGTGGAGAGCTTCGTTGATTATAATGGAACTTTGAGAGATCGCAATGAACTAAGATGAGTGACATCTTTAAATGATTTTTAAGTTTGTAAAAGTTAAAAAATGCCATTACAAATGTAAACACAAAATTCCACTCTAATTCACTTTAAGGAGTCAAATATCACCTCATAATGGGAAGGCTAATTTTTGATCAGATTTTTTGATTATTGATTAGAAGGTGCTCCTAAAATGTGCACCTAATTTTTTTAAGTTATAATAATCAGTTTTTATAATAAATCTCTGAAAATGTTATTATAACCTAAAGCTATGTGCTATGTGTCTGTTTGAAACAGAAAATAGTGGTTTTCATCTAGCCACTTTCTTGGTAAAGAAAACACATTTTACTCAAATTAATCAAAATGGATATATAGCGTTTTGGAACCAAAATTTTCATTGAATCACCCCCTTGTCATCCAAGATGTTAATGTCTTTCTTTCTTCAGTCGTAAAAAAATGTTTTTTTTGAAGCAAATATTTCAGGATTTTTCTCCATGTTGTGGACTTCAATGGTGCCTGTGAGTTTGAACTTCCAAAATGCAGTTTAAATGCAGACCCTTCTTTCTTGACTGGGATTGTTTAGAGCCCTTTGAAGTTGCATTTAAACTGAATTTTGGAAGTTCAAAGTCGCAGGCACCATGTAAGTCCATTATATGGAGAACATTCCTAAAATTATTTTTTAAAAAACAATTTCTTTACGACTGAAGAAAGAAAGACCTGAACATCTTGGATGACAACATCTTGGGGTGAGTAAATTATCTGTACTTTTTTTGTTCTGGAAGTAAACTTCTCCTTTTAAAGGATTGGTACAGTTCCAGAATAAAAGTGTCCTGATAATTTTCACACCCTATGTCATCCAAGATGTTCATGTCTTTCTTTTTCATTTGAAAATAAATGAAGGTTTTTGAGGAAAACATTCCAGGATTTTTTTGTTTATAGTGGACTTTAATGGGAGCCGACGGGTTGAAGGTCCAGACTGCAGTTTCAGTGCAGCTTCAAAGGGCTCTACATAATACAAGCTAAAGAATAAGGGGCTTATCTAGCGAAACAATCAGTCATTTTCTAAACAAACAAAAAATATATATATATATATACTTTTTAACCAGAAATGCTCCTCTTGCACTAGCTCAACCTCATACATTATGTAATCACACTGGAAAGGTCACGCGTGACGTAGGTGGAAGTACTGACCCAGTGTTTACAAAGTGAACGTGCAAAGAAAGTCAAACACCTTTTATAAAAAAAAAGCTAAAACAACAATGTTGGATGATTTTGAAGTTGGAGGAGAAAATGAGTTGATGAGAGAATGAGTTTTTCACCCTACCCTACCTTTATGAACCAAGTTACACAGACAATGAACTAACCGTGCGTGACCTTTCCAGTATGATTGCGTAATGCGTCAAGTCACAGACACACATCGCAGAGCTAGTGCAAGACAACCATTTGTGGTTAAAAAGTGTACTTTTTTTTTTTTTTGAAAACCTTTATTTCTCGGCTGGGATCGTGTTGAGCCCTTTGAAGCTGCATTGAAACTGTAATTTGAACCTTCAACCCACTGGCCACCATTGAAGTCCACTATATGGAGAAAAATCCTGGAATGCTTTCCTCAAAAACCTAAATTTCTTTTCGACCGAAGAAAGAAAGACATTAACATCTTAGATGACATAGGTGAGGAAATTATCAGGAAATTTTCATTCTGGAAGTAAACTCATCCTTTAAGTCTCTATTATACTGGTTGTGTTGTATTGTTTTGATAAACTAAAAAGAAGCAATTTGTTCCTTCATTCAGGAATTTTTTTTTGCACACTCTAGTTGTGCTATATAGTTCTTGCCAGTGGCGACACAAGGGATTCTGCCATCCCTCTTGGTTAAAAACGCATTCCGGTCCCTCCCTTCTCTACCCAAGGGCCCCTGTAACTCCCTGTCTGACGATTCAGTAGAGCTGTTGTGGTGCCGCTGAATAGAGAAACAGGAAATGCAGGCAGGAAACACTTTCAGAGTACTGTATTAGTGTTCTGTTCACAATGGCAGAAGAACACGTGGAAAAAGAGTTAATGGTAAAAAATCCTTTTTTTTTGTATAGAAAGGAGCATTGACATTTTGATAACTCATTTTTTGTTTTATGGGGAAAAGTCATACCAGTTTTTCTCAAAATGAGGATGCTTAGATAAAGATTGTTTTTGAAAGCAAACAGTATTGCAGAAAGTGTGACTTAGTTGAACTGGCCAAAGTTATATATGCTTTATTGTTCAAAAGTTTGGGGTCTATAAGAATTGTTTTTTGTGATTGTGAAATATTATAAGTGTTTAATGTATTTAATGCATTTTAATAATAATAATAAATGATTCCCATGATGGCAAAGCTGAATTTTTAGCAGCCATTACTTTAGTCTTAGAAATCATTCTAATATGATGATTTATTGATTAAAAAAATTCTTATCATAATCAATGTTGAAAACAGTGCTGCTGCTTAATATTTTTGTAGAAACTATGATGCATTTCTCAGAATTCTTTGATGAATAGAAAGTTCAAAAGAACAGCAGTTATTTAGTGTAACAATGTAAAAGTCTTTACTGTGTGTAACAGTGTAAAAAATCTTACTGACCTTAAATTTTTGAACAGTAATGTATGAATGGGTGATTACTGTCACAGTGTTTTAGACGAACATTTACTCAATAGAGTGTTTTTACGACACGTCATCAGTCGGCCATATTGGCAGCGCTGAACGTAAACAATGCCACTGAATCGAAACTAAACTTGCGTGTTTTGCATTACTGCTGCTGGAAATGTTCACTTATTGTCATGTTTTGGACTGTGCTAATTGGTTGGACCAGGAAAAACATTTGAAGCACAATAGACTGCTAAACGTTATAACAAATCAAGGAGAAGAGTGCAAAAAACTGTCTGAGGAAGAAAAGGCATTTGTGGTTAGCCAAACTGAACCAGGTTTTCCAGGGCAAGAATTTTGTGTTTGTTCTTATCATGCCCAGTCCAGGTGAAATATTAGGCTAATATCTTAATTATTACTGTTTGTATGTATCTTTACCACCAATTAACTTTTTCTTGTCAAAATATTGTGCCCTTTC
This sequence comes from Labeo rohita, assembly GCF_022985175.1. Taxonomy (NCBI): domain Eukaryota; kingdom Metazoa; phylum Chordata; class Actinopteri; order Cypriniformes; family Cyprinidae; genus Labeo; species Labeo rohita. The sequence goes on along the minus strand of NC_066874.1, from coordinate 8,921,293 downwards.
CTGCTTACTAAGTCGTTTTCTATATGATTTAACAGCTTCCACATGTTTTTCCATGGTTTAGACAGCATACATTTTTTAGAACAACATATTCAGTAGTACATTAACCATGGAATCCATGCTGTTGTTTACATCCGAGTATTGCCAGTATGGCGGTGCATCCGGGTAACTTTAGTGCAAACCCTCTATAGTGCAGCTTAGTTGTGAAAGAAGCATATAACTCTTTTGTAAGTTGCATTAAAAATCCACTAGACTCAAAAAACTGAAGAGCCATATGTAGACAACTCAGAGACTTTCATTTCTGCATGCATGTTAATGAAAGGCAGACAGCAGTATAAACAGAATGGCTTGTATTGGTATTTTTCAGTCTAGTAACTGCTAGTTGGGACTGATAACTATTCCAAGCATCTCCTGAAGAAAGCGGAGGTATTGATTTTTGAGCGCAGACCTCTAATTGTTCAATGCGCCGTGGATGCGGGCTTGATTGCTTGATTGATTAGCTTCATAACTAATTTTCCCTCAGAAAAAATGCTTCCTCCTTTCTCTGATTGTTGGGCAAGTCGTTAAGAGTTTGTTGAGTCTCGTTATCTCATTCAGCGCTGCATGTGTCTTTCAGCTACTGTAGAAAGTCGTCCGGCTGTCTGTCATTAACATTACGTGTGCTCATAAACCACAGCGTGACGGCTGCCGTGTGTCTTGGTGTTTTCTGCTTTGTTCCGGGTGTGAATGAGCAACCAGGCGACTCTGTTGACCTGGGAGGGTTGTATGAGAGTGTGAATAAAGCAGATCATGGAGAATGAGGATGGAGTGAGTGATGGAGGAATGACACGGAGACCTTGCCTGGATGAGCGGTTGAGGCTGGACCGGACTCGGCTCTAGTGAAGGCAGCTAAAGGGATTTGGCTGTGGGAGATTTGTCACAATGACAGTGTAGGGGCAAGATCTTGTTGTTTGTCTCTTAAGTAGAGCTACTGTGTGAGAGAGAAAAAAGAAAATAGAATCTGAAATAGAATTATTCTGTAAAATTATAAATGTCTTTATCATCACTTTTGATCACTTTAAAGTATCCTTGCTAAATAAATATATTAATTTCTTTCCTTCAAAAAATGGTATAGTGTATAATGTTACCAAAGCTTTTTATTTCAGATTAATGCTGATCTTTGGATCTTTTTACTCTTTCTACTTTTACTCTGATGCTGAAAATTCAGCTTTGATCACAGGAATAAATTACATTTTAAAATCTATTCAAATATAAAACAGTTATTTTAAATAGTAAAAATATTTTAAAATTCTACCGCTTTTGCTGTACTTTGGATCAAAAAAAATGCAGGCTTGGTGAGCAGAATAGACTTCTTTAAAAAATATAAAAAATCTTACTGTTCAAAAACTTTTGACTGGTAGAGTATATTTTGCAAATTTATTCTCTCAGATTTTCCACAGATCTTAGTTTGAAAACACCTGCCGTAGGTGTCGCAGGAAAATCATACAAATATAAAATCTATAAAATCTATCCTGTAATGAAATGATGTCCAGTTTTTGAATTCATTGTGGACAGATGCACTGCCTGTTCGAATCTTGGCCTGTGCCCAGTTAGAATATGTTATAAGTTGCTTGGATAAAAGCTTTTGCAAAAGTAAAATGATTAATCTTCCATTCTCAGCCTAATCGGCCAATGCCATTGGTTTCAAAAATGAAAAAATTAAATGTTGGCCTGTACCAATATGGTTGCCAGTATATTGCGTATGCCTAAGTATGGTGACCGTGACTCTTTGCGAACTTTGAGTGCATTGCACAGCTTGGAAATGGACTGAATTCTTCCCTTGAGAATTAGATTACCTGAATGCATTCGACAGCCCAGCGGTCTATTGCTAAGGTTCATTTAGACACAAGGTGTGTGTGTGTTATTGGTCTCCCCAGTCTGCTGTCTGCAGAGCTCCCTAGCCTTGTCATAAATGTTTCAGAGATGCCCTTTGATAATGAGAGTGCTGTCTCTGTTTTTCCCCCCATTCAGAAATATCAACTGCATATTACAGTGGCAGGTGTACCGCAGATCGATACACAACTCCCTCTTAATAATTAATGCTTGAGATGTCACCACAATAGGGAAATTGACTTTGGACTCGTACATGATGTTCTAGTAACGGTTTGTTGGTTTAACAAAATAACAAAGCTATTAAAGTTTTTACGGACAGTCTCACTTCCCATGTTCCCCTATGGTCATTTTCCAAACAAAATACCTTTTAATGCAGACATCATTGTCATATTGTGGATGTAGCTGTTGACAGGACACTGCATGAATACTATAGCATAGCCTATTGTAGTCCTGTCAATCAGATACATGAACACACATTTCAACTGTCAGAGATTGTCAGCATCTCTGTTTCCTTTGGTTCTTAGTGCGACGAGGGGATGTCCTGGCGGCCTGGAGTGGCATTCGTCCGCTGGTCACCGACCCCAACTCCAAAGACACGCAGTCCATCTGTCGTAACCACATCGTCAACATCAGCAACAGCGGACTCGTCACCATTGCTGGTCAGTGCCATTATGACTTGAAAAATGATTTAATTGGATTTGTACAGTGTGAAAAAGTTTGTAATTACTGTAAAAATTATTGTAAATTATTTTTCATAACTTTTTTCATGAAATCCAATTTCCCCCTTTTCTATAGATATACACTGACCAAAATTGCCCCCATTTTTCATGAGCTGAACTCAAAGATCTAAGACTTTTTCTATGTACGCAAAAGGCCTATTTCTCTCAAATATTGTTCACAAATCTGTCTAAATCTGTGTTAGTGAGCATTTCTCCTTTGCCGAGATAATCCATCCACCTCACAGGTGTGGCATATCAAGATGCTGATTAGACAGCATGATTATTGCACAGGTGTGCCTTAGGCTGGCCACAATAATAGACCACTCTAAAATGTGCAGTTTTATCACACAGCACAGTGCCACAGATGTCTCAAGGTTTGAGGGAGTGTGCAGTTGGCATGCTGACTGCAGGAATGTCCACCAGAGCTGTTGCCCGTAAATTGAATGTTCATTTCTCTACCATAAGCCGTCTCCAAAGGTGTTTCAGAGAATTTGGCAGTACATCCAACTGGCCTCATAACCACACCAGCCCAGGACCTCCACATCCAGCATCTTCACCTCCAAGATTGTCTGAGAACAGCCACCCGGACAGCTGCTGCAACAGCAGTTTGCATAACCAAAGAATTAGTGCACAAACTGTCAGAAACCGTCTCAGGGAAGCTCATCTGCATGCTCGTCATCCTCATCGAGGTCTCGACCTGACTGCAGTTTGTCGCCGTAACCGACTTGAGTGGGCAAATGCTCACATTTGATGGCGTCTGGCACTTTGGAGAGGTGTTCTCTGAAAACATCCCAGTTCTTGCATGGCCAGCATACTCACCGGACATGTCACCCATTGAGCATGTTTGGGATGCTCTGGATCGGCGTATACGACAACGTGTTCCAGTTCCTGCCAATATCCAGCAACTTCGCACAGCCATTGAAGAGGAGTGGACCATCATTCCACAGGCCAAAATCAACAACCTGATCAACTCTATGTGAAGGAGATGTGTTGCACTGCGTGAGGCAAATGGTGGTCACCCCAGATACTGACTGGTTTTCGGACCCCCCTTAATACAGTAAAACTGCACATTTTAGAGTGGCCTTTTATTGTGGCCTGCCTAAGGCACACCTGTGCAATAATCATGCTGTCTAATCAGCATCTTGATATGCCACACCTGTGAGGTAGATGGATTATCTCGGCAAAGGAGAAGTGCTCACTAACACAGATTTAAACAGATTTGTGAATAGTATTTGAGAGAAAGAGGCCTTTTTTGTACACAGAAAAAGTCTTAGATCTTTGAGTTCAACTCATGAAAAATGGGGGCAAAAACAAAAGTGTTGTGTTCGTAATTTTGGTCAGTGTATTTTTTGGGAATATGATGATGGTTTAATTTTTGATGGTTAAGAAATTATAATTGTAGACTTGTACTGTAAAATATATATTTTTAAAATATTTTATCTTACAGTGAACATATAATTACAATAGTAACCCTAGTGAAAAATAAATATACTAAAATGTATTTAAAGTACATTTATTTCATGCTAAGTATACTACTAATACATTTACATATTATGTACTTAATGAAAACATCCTGCAGTTGTACGTTTAGTATACTTAACTGGTATATTTAAAGTCTGCTAAATTGGAACAACTAATTTTGAATTAATGCACTTTAATTGTGCAGAAGTAGTGTTAAAGTCCAGCTAAAGATATACTGAAGTATATTTGATTGTGCTAAAGTGGCACTACTGCAAGTATACTTTAGGTACAAATATTATTCAAAATATCATACAGTCCTCATCAGTAGTGATGAGATTTCACATCACTCTGTCTACCGTAGGTGGGAAGTGGACAACCTATCGTTCTATGGCTGAGGAGACCCTTGACGCAGCCATAAAGGCTCATAACCTCTCAGCTGCTCCCAGCAGGACGGTGGGTCTGATGCTGGATGGTGGGAAGGACTGGACCCCCACCCTGTACATTCGCTTGGTTCAAGACTACGGCTTGGAAAACGAGGTGGGTTTTGAAGCCCAACTACTTAGCATTCTGCCAGTCCGAGCTCTTTGGAGTAAGTTCAGCTGCTCCGTAATGCTTCAGTCCCCCATGATTCTGTGGGGGAGAGAAAGTCTGGCAACCCCTTGTTTGGAAGCGTGAGAGCTTGATGGAGCCGTAGCGCTACCATGGATGTTGTTTTGCCAGCATATTTAAAAAGGTCAGCATGCAGATATTTTTGACAGCACTTGACCTTTGGTGAGAGATATAAAAGAAGAGTTCGAATCGAAGTAAACGGGGCTGTGTTTATTTGTCTGAACGCTTAATGAAGCAAAGGTGTTCATAAGCTAGTTAAATAACTATGAAGTGAACAGGTTTAAAATCTAGCTTTTAGCTACAGTGGGTTTTGTATATCCACCTTATTTTTTCTGTAAAAGCAGGCACGGACTAAATTTAATGCGTCTCCGCTGTCATCCGCATCCAGCTATTTTTAGCTGTACAAAACAGCTTGTTTTGCTGCTTGATATCACAAACTGGTGTGTCTTACCATATTATTTTAACATTTTATCTTAATTATGAACACAGTGGTTTGTAGTGCATGGTTTTACTATTTACTACACTTTGTTATTTCTCTCATTATTTCCCTACGGTGGCTTATGAACCGGAAGTCTCACACATTACCAGAAAACAGATGACTTTGGCATTGAAAAATAAGGTGGATAGGGAAAGAAAGCTGAGTCATGAAACTTACCAACACTAGTTATAAATGGTTACAGCCCTAAGGAATAACATTTTTATTTATTCACTTACAACTTACAGGTTGCCCAGCACCTGGCAGCCACCTACGGAGGAAGAGCATTTGAAGTGGCCAAAATGGCCCAGGTGACAGGCAAGAGATGGCCTATAGTGGGGAAACGCCTTGTGTCTGAATTTCCCTACATAGAGAGTGAGGTAAGGACTCAAATTATAATACTAACAAATAACCTAGAATTGACCATTTGCTAAGCCTCACCTTTAAAACATTACTGACCAATCCTACTTTAGCAACTGTTGATCTCAGCTATCCTCTCAGACAAGCTTTTACTCATTTCTAATGTGATTGTATAGAAATATAGTAAAACGTTGCCATATCACTTATAGTAATCAGAGGGTGATATTACGGAGGGTATATTTTCACTTTACCAAATATTTTAAAGGATTGGTTCACTTCCAGAATAAAAATTTCCTGGTAATTTACTCACCCCTATGTCATCCAAGATGTTAAAGGGGTCATCGGATGCCCATTTTCCACAAGTTGATATGATTCTTTAGGATCTTAATGAAAAGTCTATAATATTACTTTGGTTAAAAATTCTCAATGGTTGAGTAAAACAACACCATTTTTACCTTGACAAAATAAGCTCTGCAAAAATCATCCCATTCTGGTCAAGGCTGCTTTAAATGCAAATGAGCTCTGCTTGCCCCGCCCCTCTCTTCTCTCTGTGGAGTGATGAGCCTGTTTACTTTAGCCGCATTTAGCTGCTAAACTTGCTAACTAGCACATTATTAGGAAAGGCGATCGCAAAGATTCATAAAAAAACCCTTATACTCACTTCTGCTGTAAGTGAAGCTGGATCATGAATGATTCACACGAACATAGACGGATTTATGTAGATCGGGAGGCGCATTCCCTTCACAAACAAACGTAATCCACTGCATATTCAGCAGCTCAGATGTCGGGAGTAAATGTCGACCACTACATTCATTATTACATCCAGCAACACAACACCTCAATCGCTCAATTCTTGTGTAACTTACATCCCTCCTCCGGCATCAAAACATGGAGGTTGGACTGTTACAACTGATCTTAGGTAAGATGCTCATGTCAGTCAACTATCGTGGGAGCGGCCTCTGTGGGTGTGACGCAACAACTACAGGCATCTGAGAATGGCTCGATTTGAAAAAGGGAATATTATTTTTACATATTAATTCAAAACCACTGCGTGGATTTGTATCATTATAGGACAGATTTGTACATACACTGCCAACACACATTAATGTTCAAACAACATGTAAAAGTAAACTTAGCATCCGATGACCCCTTTAAGGTTTTTGAGGAAAAGAATTTAAGGTTTTTGAGGAAAACATTCCAGGATTTTTCTCTATATAGTGGACTTCAATGGGGATCAACAGGTTGAAAATCCAAATTGCAGTTTCAATGCAGCTTCAAAGGGCTCTACACAATCCCAATAAGGGTTTGTGTACTCTGGTTCAGAAAGGTAGAGTAGGGTGAAAAACTTCATCTCATTTTCTTCTCTAAATTCAAAACCATCCTACATAGTTGTTTTACCTTTTTTTGTAAAGGGCTCTTGACTTTCTTTGCAAATTCATGCTTTGTAAACACTGGGTCAGTACTTCCGCCTTTGTCACGTGTGACCTTTCCAACATGACTATGTAAAGCGTGAAGTCGACCTAGTGCGAGATGATCATTTGTGGTTAAAAAAAAAAATTATATATATATATATATATATTTATATATGTGTGTGTATTTTTTTTATTTATTTATTTTTTTTTAGAAAATGACAGATTGTATCACTAGATTAGACACTTATTCCTCTGCTGGGATCGTGTAGAGCCTTTTAAAGCTGCATTGAAACTGCAGTTTGGACCTTCAACCGATTGGCTCCCATTTAAGGGAGAAGTCCACTTTTAAAACAAAGATTCACATATAATGTGCTCACCCCCTTGTCATCCAAGATGTTCATGTTTTTCTTTCTTCAGTCGTAAAGAAATTGTTTTTTGAAGAAAACATTTCAGCATTTTTCTCCATATAATGGACTGCTATGGTGCCCCGATTTTGAACTTCCAAAATGCAGTTTAAATGTGGCTTCAAACGATCCCAAATGTGGTTGTAAACGATCCCAGCCGAGGATGAAGGGTCTTATCTAGTGAAACGATCAGTTATTTTCATTAAAAAAGTACAATTTGAATACTTTTAATCTCAAACACTCGTCTTGTCTTGCTCTCCCTGAACTCTGTGTATTCTGACTCAAGACAGTTAGGGTATGTCGAAAAACTCCAATCGTATTTTTCCCTTCAAAAATCATTTCAAAATCATCCTACATCGCTGCAAAAGTACCGACCCAGTCTTTGCAAAGTGAACATGCAAAGAAGATCAAAAAAGGTAAAACAGTGATTATAGGATGATTTTTAAGTTGAGGGAGAACATGAGATGGTATTTTTTCGACATACCCTAACTGTCATGAACCGGAAAAAAACAGTCCAGGCAGAGTAAGACATTACAGAGTTTGACATTAAAAAGTATATAAATTGTATTCTTTTACTGAAAATAACCGATCATTACGCTAGATATAACCCTTCTTTCACGGCTAGACTCATTTACAACCACATTTGAGATCGTTTGAAGCCGCATTTAAACTGCATTTTGGAAGTTCAAAATCGGGGCACCATATCAGTCCATTATATGGAGAAAAATGCTGAAAAGTTTTCTTCAAAAAACATAATTTCTTTAAGACTGAAGAAAGAAAGACATGAACATCTTGGATGACAGGGGCGTGAGTACATTATATGTGAATCTTTGGTTTGGAAGTGAACTTCTCCTTTAAGTCCACTATATGAAGAAAAATCCTAAAATGTTTTCTTCAAAAACCTTAATTTCTTTTTGCCTGACGGAAGAAAGACACAAACATCTTGGATGACATGGGGTGAGTAAATTATCAGGAAATTTTAATTCTGGTAGTGAACTAATCCTTCAATTAGTTTTGAGAAATTCATTCTTTGTTGTTTTATTCACATATTTGATTCAGTTAGTTTTAAGAATGAAAGTAAGAGCCAAACTACACCCAGTTCACACACACACACACACACAGCAAATGCATTGTGAAACATTAGGAAAAGTTCTGTTCAATTACACCAATATTATCTGTTCTGATCGCTTTCAAGTAAGGCTTTTATCTTTACAATAGATAACATTTGAATTATGATGAGCAGTCTCCAAAGTTTTTCCTAGAAATAAGCTAGTATTTAGAATAAACAATGCAATGTCACACTTTGTTACAGTGCGTGTAAGAATAATCCATTTTTACCACTTTATGAGCACATTTTACTGAAAATCATGTTGTTCAATGAAATCTCAACTTCATTCATATGTTATTTCTTGAGAAGCGAAGCTTAGCAAAGGGTCAAGCATTAAAAAGCCAGCATTAAAAATAAGTAAGATTCACTGTTAGATTGAAAGCCATGGAAGCTCGTTTCCGCCACTGAATAAAAATGTTATTGTGACTTTTGATCCTACAATTCTGACTTTTTTTTCTCAGATTTGTGAGATATAAACTTGTAATTGCAAATTATAAAGTCAGAATTGTGAGATATAAAGTTAGAATTCTGAGAAATGAAGTCAGAATTGCGTGATATAAACTCACAATTGTGAGAATTGAACTTTAAATTGTGAGATAAGAACTCGCAATTCTGAGATATTGTGAGTTTATTATGAAATTGTGAGTATATCTCAATTTTTTCCAGAATTTGAGATATAAACTCACAATTGTGAGTTATGAAGAACTGCAAGTTTATATCTCACAATTCTGACTTAATAAATCTCAATTGCATGTAAATATCACAATTCTGAGAAAAAAAGTCACAACTGTGAGGCATGAAATCACAATTCTGAGAAAAACAGTCACAGTTCTGACTTTATAACACAATTGCATGTTTATATCACGCAATTCTGACTTCATTTCTCAGAACTGCATATTTGTATCTCACAATTCTGAGAAAAAAAGTCAGAATTGCGAGATGTAAACTCGCGATTGCGAGAAAAAAGTCAGAACTGTGAGATAAAAAGTCGCAATTACCTTTTTTACTTTTCGAAAAGTAAAAATGGTCTTCTATAGAAAGCAAAAATTGATTGTCGGTTATTCAGTCATCTTAAAAAATACATGTATGTGTATGAATGTCTCCCAAACAGTTTCTTATAAAATTGAAGTTCAATGAAAATGAAAGTGATGTTTTCTGTCTGGATTTAGGTGCAGTATGCTATAAAGGAGTACGCGTGTACAGCCATCGATGTGATTGCTCGCCGAACACGACTGGGCTTTCTGAACGTGCAGGCTGCGGAAGAAGCTCTGCCACGTATCGTTGAGATCATGGGCAAAGAACTGCAGTGGACTGAGCAAAAGAAGAAAGTATGTCATTTATCTCATGGTTTATTTCTGTAGAATACAGACTGACAGTATTTTTTTATTAAAATGAAAGCAGAATCCACTTTAAGTTCACATTTAGTGCGCATACGAATTCAAATCACTAATTCAGCAGAACATTTTGTTGGCAGTGCTTGATTTATTGAATTTATTGGTTGTGCAAACCCGTTACCTTTGCCCTGAATGGAGCTTTTTTTACCCTGACCGAAAGCTAAAGGTCTCAGCCAGGTTAAGTTAGGTAACAACTAATAATAAACTTCGGCTATTGTTAGTGTGACTCTTAAATAGTCTTTTTAACAAGGAGTCTCCACACCAGGATAAGATCACAATTCAGTTGTACAATGAACGCCCAGCACAACACCTCTAGATTACTATGGCTATTACGTCTGTGCTCGTAGGAGTGTTTGAAAGTGTGCGTGTAGTGCGTTTGTAAGGGGGTGATAGAGTTACTCCAGCTTTTGCACGTTGGTCGTGGGTTTCCTGCCTGATAAACAGAAGCGCTAATAATAGCACCAATCACTGTGCAGCTTTGATACTGTTCAGTTCCCATGAGTTCAGTGCTCAGATCTGCTCACAATGCAGGTGCACCACACCCACCACACACATGCACAGACACAGACACAATGCACGGCCAGTAGCTTCGATCCAGCGCAGGTATATCACAGCTTTCTCTGCAAAGGCAAGCCAACGTTCTCAGCCTGTGCATTGCAGGAACGTTCATGTTGCTGTGTTCAGCTACATAAAAGACTTTTGAACTTTGGCTGAATTTGAATCCTTTTTACCTCCTCAAACATTCTCATTCTGCTGTCTATATTAGTATCTATTGGCAGCTACTTACCAGTATTTTCTTATAAAACATGCTCCAGGAATCAGTTTTTTATATATATATATATATATATATATATATATAAATTTGAAAAATCAATTGTTTTACATTATGTTGAAAGTATTTAGTTTTAATGTGCCTTTTAGTAGAAATAGAGAAAAATAAAATATGTTTTCTAAAAAAGTAATTTTCTTTTATATGACCATATTTCACCCCGTCTGACCTGAAAAATGAAATGTTTTAATTAAATAATCAATTAATTAATTTATTTTATTACTTTGTCTTTAAGACTTCTATGTAAATGGCTTCCTCAGACGTGAAATAAAATAACACTGATGCAAATTCATATTTAACAGTTGAAAATTATGTTATATAATGAGGCATTTGGCAGCATGTTGAATAGAACAAAGAAAAAATAGAGGAAAAAAATTAAAAAGGGATTATTTTACTTTTATAAGACCATATTATAGTGCATGTATTATACTGTAATAGGTTCACAAAATAATATTTTATTTTATTTTATTTTATTGAAAACACTTTGACACAAACTGTGAACTTTCCTACCATTTTTTTCTTATAAAACATGCTCCAACAATCTGTTTTTTATATATAAATTTGAAAAATAAATTTTGTTATATTATGTTGAAAATATTTAGTTTTAATGTGCTTTTTAGCCTTCTGTTGAGTAGAAATAGAAAAAAAATAAAATATTTTCTAAAAAAGTAATTTACTTTTATATGACCTTATTTCACACTCTGTCTGACCTTAAAAAAAATAATGTTTTAATTAATTAATCAATTAATTTATTTATTTTATTACTGTGTCTTTAAGATGTCTATGTAAATAGCTTCCTCAGACGTGAAATAAAACAACACTGATGCAAATTCATTTTTATTTTATTTTATTTTATTTACATCACTTTGACACGAACTTTGAGCTTTCTGTTGGGTCCAGTATAATTTTTTTATTCCCCATTCTTCAGTAACAGCCAATTTGCAAGCATGCATTATACTGCAACAGGTTCACACAAAAAATCTGTGCTTAAATGTGCCGCTGTTAGGATCAGAAAAATAAATAATTTATTAAAAATTTAATTTTATTCACTTGTTTTTAACGTTTGGTAAGTTACTGATTTTTTTTTTTTTTTTTTTTTTTTTTTTTTATGTAGGAAGAGCTGGAGGCAGCAAAGAATTTCCTGTATCTGGAGATGGGTTATAAAGCTCGCTCTGATCAGCTCAGCAAGACAACAGAGATCTCACTCACTGCTCAAGAGATAGCAAGGTATATGATGAGGGTGTATGAGAGTTTAAGTGTATACAAGATCCTACATCTCTCACGTTACACTCTCTTAATGTTGTCATTATTATGATTGACAGGTATAAAAAGCGCTTTTACAAATTTGATAAGGAGAGTAAAGGCTTTATCACAACAGTGGATGTCCAGCAAGTGCTAGAGGTGAGTTACAATCACTCAATCACAATCTCCTACAACAGTAACTGAGCTTCGTTAATTTTTCAGAGTGCAAAAAAATGGTTACTATTTGTACTTATCAGTATCAGTTTTTGATACTTCATCTCAGGAGCATAACCAAGATACTTTTTTGCGTGTTACTTACACTAGCGGTAAAATTTTCAATGTGAGCAGATGAGAGTTTCACAGGATTTCTGCTGGAGAAATGAAGCACATGTTTGTATTTATTACCAATGATTTTTAAATAATTCCCCTTGCAAATTGCTTATTAGCTGTCATTCCCTCCACTTTCATTGTCTCTGGTGTATATGCAGTCCTTAACATTTTCGTTAAAAAAGTTCTCTTCCAGAACAAAAATTTACAGATAATTTACACACCTCCTTCCAAGATGTCATCCAAAATGTTCATGTCTTCTTTCTTCAGTCGTAAAGAAATTATATTTTTTGAGGAAAACATTTCAGGAGTTTTCTCCATATTGGACTTCTATGGTGCCCGCAAGCTTGAACTTCCGAAATGCAGTTTAAATGCAGCTTTAAAGGGCTCTAAACAATCCCAGCCGAGGAAGAAGTGTCTTATCTACCGAAATGATCAGTTATTTTCTAAAAAAAAATGTACAAATTGTACATTTGTATAAATGTACAAATTGTACACAAATGTAAAAATTATTTACACTGACCAAAATTATGAACGCAACACTTTTGTTTTTGCCCCATTTTTCATGAGCTGAACTCAAAGATCTAAGACTTTTTCGATGTACACAAAAGGCCTATTTCTCTCAAATATCTTGACCTGACTGCAGTTTGTCATCGTAACCGACTTGGGTGGGCAAATGCTCACATTCAATGGCGTCTGGCACTTTGGAGAGGTGTTCTCTTCACTGATGAATCCCGGTTTTCACTGTACAGGGCAGATGGCAGACAGCATGTATGGTATCGTGTGGGCGAGCGGTTTGCTGATGTCAACGTTCTGGATCAAATGGTCCATGGTGACGGTGGGGTTATGGTATGGGCAGGCATATGTTATGGACAACGAACACTCTCGGCAAAGGAGAAGTGCTCACTAACACAGATTTAGACAGATTTGTGAACAATATTTGAGAGAAATAGGCCTTTTGTGTACATCGAAAAAGTCTTAGATCTTTGAGTTCAGCTCATGAAAAATGGGGGCAAAAACAAAAGTGTTGCATTTATAATTTTGGTCAGTGTACTTTTTAACCTCAAATGCTTGGCTTGTCTAACTCTGTGATGCTCATGCCTACTCTGTGCACTCTCATTCAATACAGTTAGGGTATGTAAAAACTCCCATCTCATTTTCTCCTCCAACTTCAAAATCGTCCTACATCACTGTTTTATGTAAAGGCCATTTGACCTTCTTTGCACATTCACTTTGTTAACACTGGGTCGGTACTTCTACAGCGATGTAGGACGATTTTGAAGTTAGAGGAGAAAATGACAGTTTTTCGACATACCCTAACTGTCTTTAACCGGAGTGTGCAGAGCACGCTTGCGCATCACAGAGCTAGACAAGACGAGCATTTGAGGTTAAACAGTTTATAAATTGTAATTTTTTTTGGAAAATAATGATCGTTTCACTAGATAAGACCCTTCTTCCTCGGCTGGGCTCGTTTAGAAGCTGCATTTAAACTGCATTTTGGAACTCGTAGACACCATAGAAGTCCACTATATGGAGAAAATTCCTGAAATGTTTTCCTCAAAGAACATAATTTCTTTACAACTGAAGAAAGAAAGACATGAACATCTTGGATGACAAGGGTGTAAATTTCTGATCAGCAAGTGAACTTCTTCAAACCTGAGTCAAATGTCTCTTAGATACTGATCCTATCACTGATTTGTGTTCTTATAGAAACTCAGCATTCAGATTGATGAGAACGCCCTCCATGAGATCCTCAATGAGGTGGACCTCAACAAAAACGGACAGGTGGAACTGGATGAGTTCTTACAGGTATGAACCCTTACAACCTGTAATAATAGCTATTTATAGACTACAGGTTGTCTTGATGTCGCTTTCGTTTTCAGTCTGGATTTGTAGTAGCTGTAGGTGTGAAAACCTCAAAATTAAAAGTGCTTGTTATCTTCATGTCAGTACATCCATGTTTTGTCATAAGCCGACTGGTTCTCAGTGATTAGTCGCTCTGAAATGTCATAACTACGTCAGGATGAGTATGAAGTTGATCTGCTGTCTCAGTTTCAGTTAAGTAATAATGAGCAGCACCATTCTTTTTATTATAATGAAGCATGAACTAGATTATTATATGTGGGTTAGGAGAAAGGTGTTAAAAGTAATAATCACCCTTTCTGGGGTTTGAACCAGTAACCTTTAAATTACTAGCCCAGTCTGTTTAGGTCAGGTCAGTTCACTTAAGGCCATATTGGTAATATCGATCCCAAACTTTTGAATGGTAGTGTATTTCAATACAGAAATAAAAATGATTAATGTGGCTGTAACCATTAATCTAGGTAGTGATTACTCTGTTTTGCTCTCTGATTGGTTCAGCTCATGAGTGCAGTCCAGAGAGGCCAAATCTCTGACAGTCGTCTGGCTATCCTGATGAAGACTGCCGAGGAGGGGTTGGATCTGAGAGGACCCGTCTCGGTTGACCGCAGCGGAGGCGGCGTTTGAATCCCAACTACAAACCAAAACATCCACCAGACAACGGCTCCTACCACAAAGTTGGATAAACACCAAAAAGCGTTGTCCGCTGTGCCCACGCTGGTCGGATCACAAGCACATCCTCTCAAGTCATTAACTCGCCCAACCAGCTGGCTGCCTTTGACTACAATCTTTCTTTTTAAACTTTTGCTTTAGCATGCCTTTTTAATTAAATTTAAATGAAAAATATTATTACATCTTAAAAATATTTCAAAGCCTATTCCAGAGTCTATATTTTTAATCTAATGCATGCAGTGCCATGTTGCTTGACCTGGTAAGCATGAATACAGTAGATTGTCTCTTTAATGTTTCTCTGAGCAGCTTTAATCTGTGAGCTTTCTGTTGTGCCACTTTAATGCAGATTATTTGCGACTGCATACAATGAGGTGAGATGCAAGGGCTACTAGTGTCTTCTGAGGTAAATAATGCACTATATGTGAATTTCACAGTTTTACACTGCACACTGCTTAATTGTTACTGTGAGGTATTATTTTAATCATTTCAAATCATTTTTAATTTTCTGAAAAACTATTTATTCAAAATCTACAATTTCCATCATACTTTTTATAAATCCTGTCTTGTTTTTTGTTCATGTGATTGTGTTGAAAGTATTTGTACAGTAATAGAGTGATTGTATTACTGTATACAGATCAGTTATTTTAGTTTGTCTTAAACGGGTTGTATACAGAGTTTTTAGACTTTGCATTGGCATCTGGTTCACTGGAATTCCTTGCCTGTAAACGTAATTGATAATGAAATAATAAGGGAATATTATAACTGTAAACTTGATGTAGAGCATAGCAGGGAATGTACTTAATGTGCCTTGCTTCTTAAAGGGATAGTTCACCCCAAAATTAAAACTCTGTCATCATTTACTCACCCTCATGTAGCTCCAAAGCTTTTACAGAATGACTTACTTTCTTCTGCAGATCATAAAAGAAGATATTTTAAAGAATGGTGGTAACCAACTAGTTTTAGTTACCATCGTATAGAAAACTAAAAAGAAACACTGAAATATTTCTCTAAATATTTTGACTGCGTTTTAGTGCCACGTTAAAAAATAAGAAAATCTAAGATTATGAGATTAAAGTCGTAATATTTAGAGAATAAAGTCGAAATATTAGGATAAAAAAATTGAAATTACGAGAATAAAGATGAAATATTATGAGAATAAAGTTGAAATTACGAGAATAAAGTCGAAATATTATGAGAATAAAGTTAAAAAGTTTTGAGAATGAGTCAAAATATTTAAAAAATAAAGTCGAAGTTATGAGAATAAAGTTGAAATGTTTTGATAATGAGTCGAAATGTGTAAACCAAGTCGAAATTACGAGAATAAAGTCAAAATGTTTTGAGAATAAAGTCAAAATTCTGAGAATGAGTCAAAATGTTTAAAAATAAAGTCGAAATTACAAGAATAAAGTCAAAATGTTTTGAGAATAAAGTCAAAATTTCGAGAATGAGTCAAAATGTTTAAAAAATAAAGTCGAAATTACAAGAAGTCGAAGTTATGAGAATAAAGTTGAAATGTTTTGATAATGAGTCGAAATGTGTAAACCAAGTCGAAATTACGAGAATAAAGTCAAAATGTTTTGAGAATAAAGTCAAAATTTTGAGAATGAGTCAAAATGTTTAAAAATAAAGTCGAAATTACAAGAATAAAGTCAAAATGTTTTGAGAATAAAGTCAAAATTTCAAGAGTGAGTCAAAATGTTTTGAGAATGAGTCGAAATGTTTAAAAAATAAAGTCAAAATTATGAGAATAAGGTTGAAATGTTTTGAGAATGAGTCGAAATGTTTTAAGAATAAAGTTGAAATTTCGAGAATGAGTTAAAATGTTTCAAAAATTTAATCGAAATGTTTCGAGAATAAAGTCAAAATTACAAAAATTAAATCATGGCAATTAAAGTTACAATATTTTGAGAGTATAGTCTGCGTATGCAAATGGATTGGATTAGAGCACTGGGAGAAGTTGCCAGGTCACCTGAATTTATTTGTATATTTGCGGGATTGTTAGCAGAAATCACACCATGTGTTATACTTACAGGGACAGTATGCCTGGAAATAATATTTCACATCTTTGATTGCTTTCATTAGGCCTATTTGTAGTGCGCCATCCACCCAATAATAGCAATAAGCTTTGTGCTTTTGGTACTTTTAATATAAAACAAAGTCTCAGCTTTCAAAATATGTCAGTTTTATAGCGAAAAACAATGTGTTTACATTGATTGCAGTGAGACATCCGTTTAATTAAATTATACTGTTTTCTTTGTGAAAATTCCACCACCTACTCCACAAAAACGTCTCTGGCATCCAATTTCCTCACATACAAATTTATTCACATGTATTTAATTAAAAACAAAAATAAAACATTCTAAAGGTTGAACATTCTAAAACATTTATTAAACATTCTAAAGGTTGAAGTGGACAACTCGTTAACATAAGTTATATTGTTGTCCTTTCTGGGGTATGTAAGTGACTATTCACAAGCTATTTTATTCACAGAATAATGCAGTAATTTTGGAATACAAACTTTGGAATATCTCCCAGTGCTCCCAATCCAGGCCATTTGCATGCGCAAAAGGCTAGAATATACTCTCAAAATATTAGAACATTAATTCTCGTGATTGCTACGAATTAATTCTCACATTTTTGACATTATTCTCAAAATATTTTGACTTTATTCTCTAAACATTTTGACTTTATTCTCAAAACACTTAGACTTTATTCTCGTAATTTTGACTTTATTCTAAAAACATTTCGACTTTGCTCTCTTTTTTTTTTTTTTATTAAGCACAATAAAACATAGATAGACAGCAACATGATGACACAGACTGAGACCAGTCACAGATATATACACATATATACGCAAATGAGACACAGAGGGGGAGAAAACTAAATAAAACAAGGCAAAACAAGGCAAAACAAAGCAAAAAAAAAAAAAAAAAAAAAAAGAAAATTACAAGAAGATGGGAACAAAGATGAGGAAAAGACAAAAAAACAAGCTGTAAATGTATGGATGTGGTAGTTTACATGGGTACAGAAATAAGTCAAATCATTCGATTTCTGTGTTGTTTAGTAAAAAGATTTAACTATAGACATAACTGTACTAAATATTGAACAGGAAGCAATTCAATATACAATAGTAGTGATATTATAATACAATGTTAAACAGCAATCGAAGCAGTAGATGTTAACCTCGGTATAATGACACAGATCCAGGATGCAGTAACATCAATGACAGATGATATCCTACTTTTTACGTGACTGAGCAGATAATTAAGAGGAGCCCTAGTAGAAATATAATAATATAATGAAACCAGTAATGGACACAGAGGTGGAAGCAGTGGGACTTTGCTCTCATAATTTTGCATTTATTGTCAAAATATTTTGAATATTCTCGTAATTTCGACTTTATTCTCAAAATATTAGACTCGACTTCAATCTCGTAATCTTAGATTTTTTGTATTTTTTAACGTGGCACTAAAATGCCATTGTAAAATATTATCATTTATGTTCCACAGAAGAAATAAAGTCATACAGGTTTGGAACGATATGGTAAATGATACCACACTTCTTTGGGTGAACTATAACTCTAAAAAGATACTTAATGAACTTTACATGTCGAAACGCACAGTCCAACACACTAAAAGAGCACTGTCTTTTACTTGACAACTATACGTATTTATGTGATTTAACATGCTTATGTACTTTTATATTCAGTTTATTTATGTTCATACACTCTAAGAAACTGCTTTTAAATTGGATGGTTTAAGCCTGATTTAAGAGAAATGTGTTTTGTACAATGAGACTACTCTGAATCTGTTTTGGCTGGTTATCCTCATGTAATGACCTTGTTAGGTCCACCATGATATATTTAGTTTTTTTAAGCTAAAGAAGACCATAGAGATTGTCATAGATTTTTAAGGATCAATGTTGTTTGTCAGGTTTGGATGAATAAGAGCAAAAGCAGTTAAATTTATTGTTTGTCCCGACAGGATGTAATTTCAGCCTGATCCTGATTGAAAGAAATTCATATTGTGTGAAAAAAAATGTATCGTAAATTAATCTGCAAAGCCTGAGAAACACAGTTCTGTAATTAAATGTATCTGGTTGCCTTCTGTATTGTTTGGACGTGCCTTTATTTTGTGAGTGACTGTCATTATGCTCAATGACTTCATATATCTCATATAACATTTGTGCTAGTTGAAGCATGCAATGTCTGCTTCTCATGTATACATGCACATACAGTGTTTCCTTCCCCCAGCCATTAATTCTGATGGAAGATGTCAACTAATTGACTCTAAAGCCACCACTGTATGTCTGATGAACGTATTACGCTGGAATATAGCTGATTAATAGGTGTCTGAGCCAGAAGGGTCTTTCAGTAGCAGGGCATCTCGTCATGCGCCTGCCTAATAATCCCTGTAGCTAGGCTCTTTCACAGTGTGAGATGAGTGCGGCCCATTCCAGTGTGATCAGCACCTAGCAAAATGCAATTAAACTAGCATCCCAGGTCTGTCTAATCCTCATTTCAGATGGTGTCTGAATAGCCCTGTGAATCCGATATAATTACACTGAATGCATATTAAGCAGAAGTCCTGGTAAAGCACCTTTAAAGGATAGTCCAGCCAAAAATGAAAATTCTGTGATCATTTACTCACCCTCATGTCATTTCAAACCTGTATGATTTTCTTTCTTTGATGGAACATATGATTTTCTGAAGAAATATTGTTTTGGTTCCTATTGATTTCCACTCTACTGACAAAAAATATAATGGAAGTCAATGGGAACCAAAACTATTTGGTTACTAATATTCTTCAAAATATCTTCTCGTGTTCAGCAGAAAAAAAGGAATACATACATGTTTGGAATGAGATGAAATAATAAATAATGGCAGAATTTTCATTTTTGGATGGACTATCACTTTAAGCTAATAGTAAAGGCTTCATCTAGTTGAGTTCAAAAGTTTACATCCCCCTTTCAGAATCATTAAAAATGTGAATTTTTCTACCAAAATAAGAGGGATTATAGAAAATGCATGTTATTGTTTATTTAATACTGATCTGAATAAGATATTTCATTTAAAAGATTGTTATAGTCCACAAGAGAAAATAATAGTTGAATTTGTAAAAAATTACCCGATTCAAATGTTTACATGCGCTTGATTCTTAATACCGTGTTGTTACCTGAATGATCCACAGCTGGTTTTTGTTTAGTGATAATTGTTCAAGAGTCCCTTGTTTGTCCTGAACAGTTAAACTTCCTGCTGTTCTTCAGAAAAATCCTTCAGGTCCCACAAATTCATTAGTTTTCCAGCACTTTTGTGTATTTTAACCTTTTCCTACAATGACTGTATGATTTTGAGATTCATCTTTTCACACTGAGGACAACTGAGGGACTCAAATGCAACTAATACAGAGGATTCAAATGCTCACTGATGCTCCAGAAGGAAAAACCATGCTTTAAGAGGAGGGGGTGAAAACTTTTGAACAGAATGGAGATGTGTACATTTTTCTTATTTTGCCTAAATATCTTTTTTTTTTTTTCATTTAGAACAGCCCTTCAGAGGCTACATAAAATAGTTACATGTTTCCCAGAAGACAAAATAAGTTAAATTTACCCTTATCTTTAAATTCAAAAAGTTTTTACCCCCCCAGATCTTAATGCATTGTGTTTCCTTTTGAAGCATCAGTGAGCGTTTGAACTTTATGTAATAATTGCATATGAGTCCATCAGTTGTCCTCAGTGTCAAAAGATGGATCTCAGAATCATACAGTCACTGTTGAAAGGGGTTCAAATACAAAAAAAAATAAATAAATGGGACCTGAAGGATTTTTCTGAATACATCGGGCAGTTCAGGACAAACCAGGGACTCATGAACAACTATAACTTAAAAAAAAAAAAAAAAAAAAAAAAAAAAAAAAAAAAAACAGATGTGCATCATTCCAGTAAGAACACAGTTTTAAGAATCAAGGGGATGTAAACTTTTGAACCTGGTCATTTTTATAAATTCAACTATTGTTTTCTCCTATGGACTACATGTAAACATATATGTGAAATATCTTATTCAGGTCAGTACCAAATAAACAAACATGCATTTTGTATGATCCCTCTTATTTCGATAATAATTAATATTTGTAATGATTCTGAAAGGGGGATGCAAACTTTTGACCTCAACTGTACTACAATAACTTTAAAGGCGTAGTTCACCCAAAAATGAATATTTACTGCAAATTGACTTAAAGGGATAGTTCACCCAAATTGAAAATTCTGTCATTAATTACTCACCCTCATGTCGTCCCAAACCTGTAAGGCCTTCATTCATCTTCAGAACACAAATTAAGATATTTTTTCATGAAATCCGAGGGTTTTCTGACCCTCCACAAACAGTAACACAACTAACACGTTAAAGGCCCAGAAAGGTAGTTAGGTCATTTTTAAAATAGTCCATGTGACATCAGTGGTTTAACCATGATTTTATAAACCTACAAGAATACTTTTTGCGTGCAAAGAAAACAAAAACAACTGTTTTATTAAACCATTTCTTCTCTTTTTTTAACAATATGATAATGTTACATGATGGAATCATGGACATTTACAAAAGCTTGTCCCAAACACTGGAACTGCAGTGCCCACATGTTCATTTTTATAAGCCCAGAGGCTACTGGTTCCTTGTGTCCTCTATTTTATTGACAGTGTAATGTGACTGCGGAGGTGCCCTGTTACTGGCAGTGACTGGAGGATTCCCTTTGTCGGCATGCCAACGAGGTGATGCACAGCGCAACAATAAAACAAAGAGTTGTGGGATGTGAAGGAATTTGCAACTCTTTCCAAGATTTTGCTAGAGACATCTTTGTGTTGCTCTGCTATCAATGCAAGATCTCTGTTTTGTTTTTGTTGCGGTGTGAATGGATATGTGTCCGTATCGGTTTGAGGCTGATGAGTCAGACAGTCATCAGACCCACATATACTGTGACACTGGACAGAGAGTGGAAAGACTATTCCTTCACAATGTGAATACAGTTTTTTGTTTAGAGGTAAAATATTATATATCCACCGAAGAAAGCTGAGAGAAAATATTATGTTGACAAATTAGGTGTACCATTTCTAATGACATTTATTATGCATATATTATTACATGTGTAAATATTTTAAATATCAAGTACTTATATTTATCAGAAATGTAATAAGTATTTAAGTTTTTTTTTTTCCAAGACAGAAATGAATACTGAACAAAAATGATCAAAAGTGAAAGGAACGTTTATAATTTTACAAAAGATTTCCATGTCAAATAAATAATAAATGCTGTTCTTTTATCACTGTTACCACAAAAATATTAAGCTGTTGTCAACATTGAAAATAATTTTAAAAAGAGCAGCAAATCAACATATTAAAATGATTTCTGAATGATGATGCTTCTGAAAATTAAGCTTTGCTATCACAGGAATAATAACATTTTAAAATATATTAAAATAGAACATGAACATGTAAATAGAACAGTTCATTTAAATTGGAAATATATTTCAAAATACATTTAAAATATTTTAAATAAATTCAGCCTTGGTGAGCATTAGAGACAAACAAAAAATCTTACAGACACCAAATTAATGGTAGTGTGTATTAATAAATTAATTTAATCAAATTAAAATCATTCATTCTCTCTCATGTTGTGACAAATTATTATTTCTCTTTTTTTTCCCTCTTTTTTTAAACACAAAGGGGAGATATTTTGCAGGATGCCTTTATGCAGCTTCTTTTTTTAATAAGTCAAAAGCATTAAGTGAGAAAAGAACAAAAAAGCACCATAAAAGCAGTCTTATGAAGCCAAATAATAGCTTTGTATGAAGAACAGACTGAAATTTGTATTAATTGTAATTATAATGAAGGTATTTATATCTTTATTTACTGAAAGTCCTTCTTTCCACTCTTAAATGTAATATTATGCCTAAGAATAGTAATTAATATTAAAAACAAATCTATTACACTGCAGAGAAGGCTTATCTTAATTAATATTTTTGTCTTTTTATAGTCAAAATATTTAAAAATTCTTAAATTAAGATGCATTTATTAGATAAGCAAAATGACACAAGATATTTAGACTTGTTTCCTGTGGAAATCTAAATTAAGTGCATTTTGCTTAAAACAAAATAGATCATTTTACTTGTTTTAAGCAAAATTCACTTAATTTAGATTTTTTTTTTCTTTTTTTTTTTTTTGGAAATAAGACTGAATATGTCATTTTGCATATTTAATAAATGCAGCTTGATTTAAGAATTTGTAGATATTTTTACAAGAAACAAGACAAAAATACTGAGTGAGGTAAACCTTTTTTGCAGTGTAGTATTAAAAACTGTATGTTGTAATGCAAGAAGCAATGTTTTGGGATCACTGACATCAAATCTGGTGTGGTGTGCCTGATGCCTGAATAACCATGAACGCAAATGAGTTTTAAGAGCATCTGAAAATTCTGACTGTTTTCATTTTAGAACGTATTTTTCTTTTTGTATGAATATTTTTCTATGTATTTTATGTCATTTAAAGCACTAATTAACCCATTTAAATGCTTCATTTCTGAAATATCATATTCTTTGGTTACTCAATCTTTTGCTGACCCAGCCCCACACACACACACATATTCACTCACACGCTCACAGAAGCTTTTGGCATCCTGAGCGGAGACAGTGTGCTGTCACGCCGTTTCTCTGTATGCAGCTGAAAGCACACTGACTGCACTAAAGGTCAATTGTCAACAATCCCAATAGCCGGGCACACCCCCCTGTCTGCAACACCCCCACACTGCATACAGCGCTGCTGACACACACACATA
Organism: Labeo rohita; assembly: GCF_022985175.1. Taxonomy (NCBI): domain Eukaryota; kingdom Metazoa; phylum Chordata; class Actinopteri; order Cypriniformes; family Cyprinidae; genus Labeo; species Labeo rohita. The sequence goes on along the minus strand of NC_066874.1, from coordinate 8,897,737 downwards.
TATACCTTACTCCACTGCACTGATATCCTCATACACCACATACACACGTCAGTCTTATGCTAATACACTACCAGGAAAAAGTTTGGAATAATTATGATTTTTAAAATGTTTACATCTTTAACTGACCAAGACTACATTTACTTGGCCAAAAATATATTTTAAAATGTTTTAGCTATTAATTGAATAACAATTGCTTTCAGTTACTAGTGCTGCTCAAGTGTTAATAATGCTGCTTATTATTATCTGTGTTAAAAACAATTTTTGCTGCTTAATATATTTATTAAAGGGGTCATCGGATGCATGAAAGTTCACTTTTACATGTTGTTTGAACATTAATGTGTGTTGGCAGTGTATGTACAAATCTACCCTATAATGATAAAAAATCCATGCAGTGGTTTTTAATTAATCTGTAAAAATAATATCCCCTTTTTCAAATCGAGCCATTCTCAGATGCCCGTCGGTGTGGCCGCTCCCATGATAGTTGATTGACATGAGCGTCTTACCTAAGATTAGCTGTAACAGTCCAACCTCCATTGTTTCGATGCCGGAGCAGAGATGTAAGTTAGACAAGAATATCTCTGATTGAGCGATTGAGGTGTTGTGTTGCTGGATGTAATAATGAACATAGTGGTCGTCACTTACTCCCGACATTGAAGATGCAGTGGATTACGTTTGTTTGTGAAGGGAATGCGCCTCCTGATCTACATAAATCCGTCTATGTTCGAATGAATCATTCGTGATCCAGCTTCACCTACAGCAGAAGTGAGCATAAGGGTTTTTTTATGAATCTCTGCATTCACCTTTCCTAATAACGTGCTAGTTAGCAAGTTTAGCGGCTAAATGCGGCTAAAGTAAACAGGCTCGTCACTCCACAGAGAGAAGAGAGGGGCGGGGGCGAGCAGAGCTCATTAACATTTAAAGTAGCCTTGACCAGAACAGGATGATTTTTGCAGAGCTGATTTTGGCAAGGTAAAAGGTAAAAAGGGTGTTGTTTTACACAACCATTGAGAATTTTTAATGAAAGCATGTTATAGATCCTAAAGAATCATATCAACTTGTGGGAAATGGGCATCCGATTTTAGATAGATTTTTCAGGATTCTTTGATGAATACAAAGTTCACAATAACATTTTATTTGAAATAGAATTTTTTTACTTTTACTTTTGAGCAACTTAATGCATTCTTGATTTTTTTTTTTATGTTACTTAGCCTAAACTTTTGAATGGCATTGTTTGATCATATTTAACATCGATAATAAGAGAAAAAAAGCCTATTTGTCTGATTTCTAAAGGATCATGTGACACTGAAGACTGGATTAACTGCTGTTGAAAATTTGGAAATCACAGGAAAAATGGTAATTAATTAATTAATTTGTTCATATTTTAAAATATACACAAATATGAAACAGTTTATTTCAATTAAAATAATATTTTACAATATTATTGTTTTTACTGTATTTTTAAAATATCAAAAAAATGCAGCTTTGGTGAGCACAAGACACTTTAACATAAACATTTTTTAAAAATTAATTATTCCTATATAAACCTATACTGCAGTATAGACTGGTAGTAAAGGTAAATACATATTCATGTAAATATCTCTTTTTAAAAAATATTTTGTTACCTTCTAAAAACTTCAGTGACATTCATGAACCCAGTTAACTTTGACTAGGTCTGTTAAAGGGTTTTGAACGGTTAGTTCACCCAAAAATGAAAATAATCATCAACAATTACTCACCCTCATGTCGTTCCAAACCCACAAGACCTTCGTTCATTCTTCAGAACACAAATTAAGATATTTTCGATGAAATTCGAGACCTTTCTGACCCTGCATAGACAGCAATGCAACTGAAATGTCACCATCGGCTCCTTTTATCAAGAGTATCACAAACTGTTGAATAAAATCATTATTTTTGCTTACTTTGTGCACAGAAAGTATTCTTGTAGCTTCGTAAAATTACAGTTAAACCACTGATGTCACATGGACTATTTTATCGATGAAAAGTCCTTATTACTAGGCCGTTTGAATGTTTCAGTTGCATTGCTGTCTATGCAGGGTCAGAAAGCTCTTGAATTTAATCAAAAATATCTTAATTTGTGTTTCGAAGATGAATGGGAGCGAGTAATTAATAATAGAATTTTCATTTTTGTGTACCTCTTTAACCCCATATTAATATGAAAATAATAGCACCTAATAGACTTTGTTCCCAGCTTAGTAATTCCAGGACAGGACATGTATATTGGTCATCATCAACACTCGGTGACAATGAGAAAAGTCCTGCATGTTGTCTTACCTACTTTGACACTAACTGACCCTGCTGACAGCACTTTCCAACCTTAAAAAAGGGATGAAAAACCAATTAGACCTTTTCCTCCAGTTCCTGCAAATAGAGGAGAAGAAACGAAGCCTCACTAAAGGTCATCTGGAGATATGAATGACAGCGTTAAAGTCCTCTGCTCCTAATTTTCAGTGTTTGCTGTGCTTTGCGGGGTTGTCTACTTTCACTGACCCCTCCAGGCCGAACAGCCATTAATTGTGGAGAATAATCTGGTACAAATCTGGCTGACATGCGACCCTGTGCCCTGTGTTGTTGCCAGCGTGTGAGAGGATTAGGACGGGTGTAATGAAACCTACAGGATGGGAAACCAGAACAGAAGAGTTTTATAAAGAATATGACAACACTAGGAGATGTGACAGTGATTGTAATATTCAAAGGATTGCGAAACTATATGCCTACAGTACAGGCCTTTAGGAAATGTATAGTTGTATAACATAGTCTTTTTTTATTACAAGAACAGACTGGAAATATTTAAAAGCTTGAGGGAGCAGATAGCAGACTACAACTCATAAATGCGAAGGTCTGTTATATTGCCAGCTCTGCTGATATTTAAGCAATTCACTTGGGGTCTGAAAACAATACCAGTGTAAAGCCATTGACAAACCATCTGTGTACAAAATAAAGAGGAAAGGATGAAAATAAAACAAGCATGTAATAAAAATAATAACTTATGAAGTCCATCATACCCAAATATCAGCATCCCTCATTTCTTCATTTATGGTAGCCTATGCAATTAATATATATATATATAGATATATATATATACATTTTTTTTTCTCTTACAATAAAATAACAAAATATTCATTTGATTACTGTATTTGATTACGGTTTTTTCATTTTACTTTTTTAAAATCAGTTATAAATTCAGAAACGTGGGTAAAGCATCTTAAGTAAGGTATAAACTGGTAAAAATGGCAATAAAAAATGTATATTCTGATTTTGTCCGTACATATGGTGGTTATAGCCCTGCTTTCGCTTAAAATCTTTAATAAATAAAAGCTACGAAACATTTCCACCTTTATTATAGGAAAAATATACATAAAACTCATATGGCACAAGTAGATGTAAAAATATACACTACCGTTCAAAAGTTTGGGGTCAGTAAGACTTGTAATAGTCTTTAAAGAAATCTCTTATGCTCATCAAGGCTGCATTTATTTGATTAAAAATATAGAAAAAAAACAGTAATATTGCAAAATGTTTTTACAATATAAAATAATGTTTTTTATTTTAACATACTTTAAAATAGAATTTATTCCTGTGATGAAAAGCTGAATTTTTATCAGCTGTTACTCCAGTCTTAAGTGTCACATGATCCTTCAGAAATCATTCTAATATGCGGATTTATTATTAGAATGATCAATGTTGGATAATAGCAACAGTTGTGCTGCCAAATATTTTTTGGAACCTGTGATTTTTTTTTTCAGGATTCTTTCATGAATAACAAGTTTAAAAAGTACAGTGTTTATCCAAAATATAAATATTTTATAACAATGTAAATTATTTATTATTAACTTTTAATAAACTTTTAATTATTAACTTAATACATCCTTGGTGAATAAAAGTATTAATTTCTTAAAAAAGAAAAAAAAAAAAAGAAAAAAGAAACAATAAAAATGTACTGACCCCAAACTTTTGAACGGTAGTGTACATAATACTCATATGGCACAAGTAGATGTAAAAATATACATAAAACTCAAATGGCACAACTCTTAGGGTTTGTTTGTCACATTATGAGAACCTGTTGTTTATTGACTGATTTGCTACATAAAATAATTTTTTGCAATCATAACTTAAATCTCTAAAGGCAATATGGCTTTTCAGCCATGAACAACAATGAAACCAACATACAAAACAACTGCTGTTTAAAACAAGCATGAAACTAGACTTTTGACTCAAAAGGCTACTGAGATTTGCTGGCAAATCGCCTGAATGTGTTAATTATAAAACACCCTGAAACGAGCTGTCAAACTAGGCGCCTGTAATGCGGGCACCGACAACCGTAAGTGTGTCACGACATGCATTATCATCATTACTATTATTAGCGACGTTTAACCATAATGACTGGAATAATAAGCGAAGGAGGGGACGCGCTGCGCAGATGACGTCACGAGAACCGGAAAGAGGCGTGTTGTGTTTCGTGGCTTTTGCGATATCGAGCCTCAAAAAACCACACGGGTTCTGCACAATTACATGACGTAAAATAAACACCGTGCAAAAATACTCGCGACAATATCACATTTTTCCATTGTAATGTTGATGTATTTGTTTTTTTAACGCACAAAGAGTTGTTCTTATCTATGCTACATATGCCAAGATTATGCAACGTGTGTGTGAGAGAGTGAGTGAGTGAGTGAGAGAGAGAGAGATCAAAAAATCGTAAGTTTCTCAGTTGGATCATTAGGATTTTAGGTGTGTGACTGGGGAAACAGAATAAAGATCTCAGGCTTCATCCAGTCACCCATACACACACACACACACACACACACAGAGAGAGAGAGAGAGAGAGAGAGAGAATTGTGGTGTGTCAGGCAGCCCTAATTGCTAAGGAGGCAGGTCTTAAATTAACAAGTGGTACTGAGGTCATTATCATGCGAGCCATAGCCACCCTGAATGTTTGCATACCTGTCTCAGGCTTTCTCATAAATGAGACTTTCATTAGTCTTAATTAGAATTAGCCAGAGTCAGCAGGGAACGCAAGGCCTGGTGAAATGATGCATGCACAATAATAAGCATCCGGCTCACTCTCCTGTTTGTGTTTGTTTCCTTTTACGCGGGGAATAGCTTTGAGAAAAACCACCCCTACTTAACCCGCTACTTAATTGATTTGGTCAGAATTAATATTCTTCAGACATTAATTAAACAGGGGAGCTCTCATTAGGGTGTGCAGTAAAGAAGACCCCCTCACCATTCTGCCTGTCTTCCTCTCTCTGTTGTACCAGGCTCCAAAAACACGACTTCAAGCTGGGAGCATCACATCCGATCAGTTTACATCTGCAGGAACCGGACTTTCGTATCTGTCTGTTTTGAGAAATAAATCTAATGTGTCCTTTTTATTTAATACTTTTTTTAAGTTGTATGTGACATCTTTAGATCAGAAGCTCTTGGAAGAGATGTCACGATGCTCTCCTCTCAATCTGTCACTTTCCGTGAGTGGATCTGTCCTGTGTGTGTGTGTGGTGAGAAGGATAACAGCCGTTGTACTTGTCATCTGTACATGCTCCAATCACTCAAAGGACAGATATGAAAAGATGAAGGAGAAAAAAATCATCCTTCTCAAAATTTGGATGGGCATCTGTCAGAATATCTACGCTACAATACGAATAATAACATAGTATTAGAAATGCTTTGATGCAGCAATCATTTGAGGCCTGAACCCATGATTTCCAATCAGGACTGTTTTGTCTTTCACTTCTTGAGTACTTCAAATGCTGCAAATGTAACATTTTGGACACATCTAAGCCACAAATTCGGGAATGAGAAGGGGGGATGTAATAATTTACCTATCAACCTTTGAAAAAAAACATTTTGGATGATCTAAATATTTTGGGGGGTTGTGACAATCTCAATAGCAACGGTAGTTGCGGAAATGTGCAAATCAGACCATATAATATCCCTGATCTCTCTCTCTCTCTCTCTCTGTCTCTCCTTTTCTCCAATTCAGGATTCTGGCTTCATTTCAAATGTATAGGAGAGAGGGAAACTTTATTACCAAGGGTCTGATTAACCCCATAATTGGCTGGTTTCAAATCTGCCAAGCCAGTCATATCCAGGGAATATGGGCATTAGCATGATTTAATTAGGTTTTATAAAGGGGATTTGGGGGTGGGCTGCTTAGGATTATATCCTGGTAGAGGTGAGCTGGGGGCTGATTAGGAGGAAGGAGTGCTAACTCACTATCACTTACAGAGCACATTTCCTTACATGGTGCACCGCGAAAGGCCAAAAACCTAACAATAAGACCGCAGTGCTCCGAGCACAAAGAATCATTTCACACGGCCGTGCTGTCGCATATTCCCATGAATATTCATTGTACAAATTCTGATTCCAGTGACAATTGATAACTGATTATAAATAGTCTGCCTGAAAAACACCAAGTAGCAGTCAAGCAAACTAATGCTTAAAATGATGTTTTTGTTCATAATAATGCCTGTCTTCAGTTTTTTGTCGATCTTAGCCTGCCTGATCCATTTCCGTAGTCTTCATTTTTAAATAAAAAGCTGCATCTACACAAGCAAGCACTTGCTAATAGATCTCTCATCTTTGTGATAACAGCTCTTGAGCACACTTGTTAATAGCCTCTATGCTTTCAATGCCAAAACCTTTCTGTTTTTACTTAAAGACATGCCGTATGCCTTTTGGATTTTACAGCATTTTCCCAAACAGTTCGAATTGATGTGGAAATATGTGAATAAACATACAGTGCCTTGCAAAAGTATTCATACCCCTTTTTTCACGTTCTATGTCGCATCCTTATGTTAAATTTCTTTAAATTACCTTTTTCCAGATCAGTCTACGTTCCATACAGCATAATGACAAAGCACAAAGCAGGTTTGTAATAACTTTGCAAATTTATTAGAAATAAAAAACTGAAATGATTCCATTGCATAAGTATTTATACCAGGAAACCTGAAATTTAGTTTAGCAGCACTCATATCGCTTGTAGATGTTACTACACTTTGAGTGGAGTTAAACTGTGGCAAATTCATTCGAATGAGTATGATTTGTAAAGGCAAACACCTCTCAGAAAATTCATATTAGCGAAAACCAAGCCCTGAGGTCAAAATAACTGCCTGTAGAGCTCAGTAACAGGCTTGCGTCAAGACACAGATCAGGGGAAGATTTCAGAAAAAAATGCTGCTGCATTGAAGGTTCACAGAAGTGTATAGCTTCCATTATCCATTATGGAAGATGCTTGGAACAATTAGGACTCTTCCTAGAGCTGGCCTCCTGGCCAAACTGAGCAATTGATGGAGAAGGGCTTGGTTATACTGGTGATCAAGATACTGATGACCACTCTAGTTGACCTCCATGATCATATATGCAGATGGAAGAAACTTACAGAAGGACAAACATCACTGCCACACTCTACCAATCTTCTTCTTACTCTACTTTATGGCTGTGTAGCCAAACTCAATCCTCTCCTCAGTGAAGACACATGAAAACCCACTTGGACTTTGAAAAAAAGCACATAAAGAACTTTTAGATTGTGAGGAACAAGATTCTCTGGTCCGATGAACCTCAGTTCCAAGCATCATGTTTGAAGAAAACCAAGCACTGCTCATCACCTGCACAGTACCATCCCAAAAGTAAAGTGTGCTGGTAGCAGCCTCATGCTGTGGAACTGTTTTTCAGCGGCAGGGACTGAGAGGGAAAGCTAAAAGCACCAAAATATTGAGATAGCCTTATTGAAAACTCAGTCCAGAGCATTCAGAACCTCAGACTGGGCAGAAGGTTCACCTTTCAACAGGACAATGACTCTAAGCACACAGCAAGAGTGCCTTATAGACTCTGTGAATGTCCTTGAATGGCCCAATGCCAGCCACAGCCTTGGTCTGAATGCAATCATATATTTTTGGAGAAACCTAAAAAATGTCTGCCAGCCCCCATCCAGAAATGAGAGCTTGAGAGGTAAAGAGGTGACGCAGAATAGCAGATAATTGCCAAATGCAGATGTGTAAATCTTGTCACATCATATCCAAAAAGACTCGAGGCTGTAAAGGTGCGTCAAATAAGTAATGAATTAAGGGTACTTATGTAATGTACTCATTTCAGTGTTTTATTTTTAATACATTTGCAAAGTTGTCACAAATCTGTTTTTTTGCTTTGTAATTATGGTGTGTGGAGTGTAAATTCATATGGGAAAAAAAAACAATTGAAACCAGTTTAATATAACACAACGTAAAAAAAAAAAGAAGGGGTATGAATACTTTCGCAAGGCTCTGTATAATAAATAATATGCGGGGTATTTTGAGCTGAAACTTCACAGACACATTCTGGGGACACTCAAGACCAGTACTACATCTTGTAAAAAGAGGCATAATAGGTGCCCTTTAAATTGCTGGAAGGTCCTGCCATACTGGTGAAAATGATTGACACATTTTTATTGTGTGACGATGTAAGTACAGTTTCAAATTCTACTAATTGACTAGTCCGCAATCCCACAATGCCACAATTTTCATGTCCACAACAGGACATTGTTTCCTGTGGGAAATGTCCATTACGTTTATATTAACATCCTCATTAACCTGATCTCTGTGCAAGATCACCTCCCCCATAAGGCCAATTAAAGCGCATACACACACACACACACACGCATGCTGGAATCAACTGTGTGGCTCCTGTCAAAGGAATTTAAAAGAAATTTTAAGTATGATGCAAAATAAGTAATATTTATTAGTACTGATAATTTTTTTTTCACTAGAGACATTTCTATGACAGCACTGGTAACTGAAAACTGTGATTCTGCTATGATTGACGCTAATAACTTTTGAGTAAATTTAATAAATGATATCAAGATTATAAATTATAATAATAATAATGAGGTAAAATAATCCTAATTCATCCTAAACGGCCTATGTCTAATTATACACACTACATACATTTTGATAAAACCCTATACATTATTTGTTCATTTATTTGTTCATTCATTCAGTTAATCATTACCCCTCAGTCCAGAATTGTTAGGCTGTCTCTTTATAGAAAATTACAAGCACAAAGAGCGTGAGCTGGAGCTGCCATAGCAACCTGCAAATGCACACATTTAACAGACTTATTACATCTGTTTTCTTTTGCCGGCTTTTGACTTGCTCAGAATATGCTGGATGAAGGGTTTTTATCAAGCCTTTGCAAACAGCGCCGTTAAAACAAACAAAAAAAATCACTGCATATTCATGGCTCATTAAACATGTAAACTTTCTCTGAGTTCAGAGTTCTGTTGTAACAATTCTAACCACACTGTTTTCTGACAAAAATGTCTTCTGTGTCCTAGGAAGTCATCCAATGATCTGTTATGAAAGAAATGAACTATTATGAATGCGCCTGGAAAAATATCATGTCAACAAGAGAGGTGTACATTAGGTTAAATAAACACCTTGTTATTATATATTCATATGACTCAGGTGAGGGTCTTTTTTTCTAACAAACTGCATAGAGGACAAGGTGGATATTACAAACAGGCATGTATAAGAAGTAATTAAGAGGAAAATGACAGAGAAATGAGAGGTCCAGGATGGGTCTGTCCCTCAGGTCCTTCATGAAGGACAGAGGATGATTTAATACTGAAGGACTGGGGGGTTTAAATGCCACCCAGAGGCCTGTGCAGAGATGAGCGCTGTTGTGTGTAAATATGGTAAATACCACATTCTCAACACTCACGGGCAGCGGCAAACAAATATTCCCCTAAAAATTGACAATGAAATTGAGGAAGAAGGCTACTGCGCAGAAGGAAAACGTTATGAATCAAACTTAGCATTTATTTCTTTGTGGTAGCAGCAATAAATATGGGTTGTGATATAAATATTGCAAGTGCTCCTGACAGAATAAAATATATAAATAAATTAGGGCTGTCAAACAATTAATCGTGATTAATTGCATACAAAATAAAAGTTTGAGTTAGCTTAATAAATGTGTGTGTACTGTGTGTAATTATTACGTATATATAAATACACACATATTAATATTTAAGAGAAATATGATATGTACATAATTATATAAAAATTATAAATAAATACTTCTTAAATTTATACATGAATGTGTTTGTATTTATATATACATACACATTACACACACATATATTAGGCAAACTTTTATTTTGTGTGCAATTAATCACAATTAATCGTTTGACAGCCCTAAAATAAATATATAACACATAAAAAACAATAGTGGCGTGATCTGTAGGTGAATGTTTCTTCCTGGAAAACTGTCTTCATGCTTTTATCATTTATATATTTGTATCATTTACTTAAATGCCTTTTTTATAGTTTATTGTTTTATAGATGGTTGATCTACTTATCTATTTTATATTTTGTGTGATCATTTTTAAAGAATCTTTCAGCAAGTTTTCCTAAAAATAAGACCACTACAATATACATTTTTGCCCCCAATGAAGTCTTTCCAAAAGTTAGTGTAATCGTTTGTCAGATAGACAATAGTGTCAAGGCATGCTTGAAATTAAATATTAAAACGTTATAAAACGCATTGTTGCGCTACAGGCATCCAGAGTTCGAATCCTGGCTTGAGGATCTTTCCTGATCCCGCCCTATTCTCTCTCTCCCACTTCACTTCCTGTCAGCTATGATCTGTCCTATAAAGGCAAAAAGGCCAAAAATAAATCTTAAAAAGGGAAAAAAAACATTATATGTGAATAAAAACAAAGAAAAAAAAAGGTAGGTATCTTGTGAACATAATTTTCATTGGTATTTCTAATCAAGTTGTAATTTTGTTAATTTTTTGCTAAAAGCATTAAAATGTTCGGTGACACTTTACAAGGTTAATTAGTTAACTTTAGTTAACTACATTAGTTAACATGAACTAAGAATTAATACTTAAGTTGAAAGTTAATGTTAACTTTTACTAATGCATTGTGTTTGTTAACATTAGTTAATGCACTGTAAACTAACATGAACAAACAAAGAACAACTGTATTTTTATTAATATTAACAAAAAATTAATAGTGTAATGAATTGTTCATTTTTCATTCATATTAGTTAATACATTAACTAATGTTAAGAAATGACACCTTATTGTAAATTGTTACCACATTTGCCTTAATTGTTTATTTACTGTAGAACATATATGACATTAGCCTATGTAAGAAAAAGATATTGGCCATTTTATTGAAAAAAAAAAAAAAAACTAAACTGAAATAATCCTGCGATGAAAAAAAGTGATGCATGTTGTCTGTGGAAAATTAAACAAACTAATGAGAGTGTGAAAAGTGTGTTTCAGGGGACTTATTTTTCTAAAAGTCTGCAGTGCCAAAAGTGCCAAATACCATTAGGACCCAGCTGAGGCTGTTGAAGAGATGATGCCACCCACTGACCCAGAGCAGCAGACACTGTGTTATTACCGAAACTGTGGTCAGGGCCTAAGCTTATGCTTGACGGGAACCAAGAAATAAGTTTCGAAATGGGAGCATGTCTTCATTTGTGTACTGATCTCAAAACTGATTAAACATACACTGTACCATGTTTTTTTCATGTTCATATTTTTCTTTAATTTTCCATTTATTATATTCATTGAAAGGGGATTTTTTTATTATTATTCATTGTTTTCAGATTTCAGATGCTTAAACACGATATCTGTCTTGTCACTGCTCACAGTTCTTTCAGTGTGGTTTCAATAAATTAAAATAAAATAAAATAAAATAAAATAAAATAAAATAAAATAAAATAAAATAAAATAAAATAAAATAAAATAATGGGTTTTTGAGAAAATACTGACACCCCAATAAACAGTTTCGTGGTCCAACATGAACTTTTTGTCTTTGTCAAAGACAGAAACATGTTTAAATCATATTGTAATTTTTGAGGGGAGATATTAGAGAGGTGATAATCCATCTTCTTCTAGCACATTGAAAACTAATTAGAGAATGTGAGAGGAATGATGCTGAGGGAATGGTGGGATTTACCTTAAGAGCGGAACATTGACCATTGAAGTACAGTTCCCAATCAACTCAGAGTCATCTGTAATCCTGGACCAGATCACTCGTCGGGTTCTCCCGTCAGCCAAAATTATAAAAACAGCAAGATGGATGGTGAAATAATGATTAATTCTGGATTTGATGACAATCAGACTGCTTTTGTGATGTGGGGCTGCATTGTCTGGGAAAAAGAAGTTACATAGAAACAGTGGAAATCCAGCGGCAGCAAGATCACTGAAGTGAAGTGGGCCTCTTTCCCATCTCACAGCATTATCATTTCTGATTCTTTCTCTTAGCACATGAGAAATCACTATTCCCATTCTTCAAGTCTTCAGCAAAATAAAATTCCCACCATTTCTTGGGCAGATTCTTTTGTCTGTCTCTTTAGTCTCTCTTATTTTGTTTGTTTCTCTCTCATTCTATGTGTGTGGGGAAAGTGACTATAAACAGTAGGCTCTCTGTGTTTTAGCGTCTCTTTTGTCACCATTTTCCCTGACCGGTTCTCTGCCTCCAGGCAGACAGATCATAATACTCTACAGTCCCTCAGACAGCAGTGGGAATAAGAAATATTGTCTTGATTTCTGTCCCAAATAGGAATTATTGTACACCCACAAAGGTGTAAGAATATAACCACATTGTGTGCAAGAGAGAGAGAGAATCTGTGGATCTGTGTGCTTGGGAACCATTACACTACAAAAAACACTGAGCAACACACTTTTGCTTTTCTAGCATGATGGAAGCTTTCCATTGACTGATGACAACTCTGATAACACACATACATCTCAGAGACGTCTATTTGAAGTGCGTGTTAACGTCTTGAAGATATATTTTTTAAAGTGTTTGTTCATCAGCATTACATATCTTGGACGTTTCCTGTTAGATGTCAAATAGACCTTTAGAAAGTATGTTTATGATTTAGAATGTACGTAAAACTGACATCTTAAAGATGTTATCAGATGTTTGTACACAGCGGATGCTTTCCAGATGAAGATATCCTTAACAGACATCTTGCAGATGCATGTGTGCTATCTGGGAAATACCTTATAAATTATTTATACATTTTAATGAATAGCTGTTAATGCATCTGTTCAGTCAAACAGATGAGAACATTCAAAATTAGATGCTGTTAATGCAAACATTTTTAAGCATTTTCATGCACTGGCATACTGACACCTGGCATGCAAGATCGAACTTACATGTCAATCATTTGTATGGCTGCGAACTTACCGCTATGTTATTTTTTATGTAGGCTATTTTTGACATGAAATAGATTTTCTGTACTGAAATTCTTATTTTATAAAAAGCAGCTATAGTGTTGTAAATGTTACAATGATACATGTTTCTCAATAACATTTTAGCTTAAAAAAAAATATATGCGTGTATGATATTCTGTCAGCTAAGGTAAAAAAGGCGCAAGATTTGGGAATGAACAACTCTTTTGAATTGGTTCGTTTCAATGAATTGATCATGCTGGTATTATGAATCAAGACTGGTTGCGTTCAAAATCGTGTAGGTACTTGTAATTTGCAGTCATTAGAAAGCGTATTTTCTATATAGCATTAATGTGTGTAGTATGAATGAATGCAGTATGAAAGTAATGAATGCCTTGTCATTGTCGTGTGACCTACCAGTGTCCCTTGTGTCGTTTCACTGCCATTCACAAATCCATGGCCTCATAGTAAAGTAGTCATCCAGGTACTTTTTTTCGTACTGTTTTATGAATAATATGAATTCAGACATACTCTTTTAACACAGTTTTATGTCTGTAGTAAAAAAAAAAAAACAAAAAAAAAAAACATGGCGTCAAATATAGTCTCCACGGGATGTTGACTTCAGCCTCTCTCCAGAATTAGTAGTCTAGGTACTTTTTTCATACTGTATTATGAATATGAATTCGCAGATACTCTTTTCACATAGTTTTATGTCTATAGTAGAAAAAAATGGATATTTGGACACAGGCTTTATTGGATTCAGTGGTTTTAAAGTAAATGATTCATCCACTCAAATGAATCAGGTACAAACAAACAGTTTTTGGTTGTACTCCTGTTAACAGTGTGTGACTTTTATTTGATGACAGGAAATGTTGTAACTCCATAACTAACAGGCATTACAACAAATGAAAATATACTGTTTCTGTACTGTTTTGTGGAGCATTTTTTTTTTAAAAACACACCTTACTATTTTTATCACACATGAAAAAATCTAAAGAATAAGCTTAGCTTAGCTAGCTACATTTTTTAGTTTTTTGCCCAACACTATTTAACTTAAAGCTAACATAAATTTACCTTCCTGTGTTTTTTGCAATTTTCTTAAAGGGATAGTTCACCCAAAAATGAAAATTTGGTCAGTTAGTTTTCATGTTGCTCCAAACCTGTAAGACCTTCGTTCATCTTCGCAACACAAATTAAGATATTTTTGATGAAATCCGAGAGCTTTCTGACCATGCATAGACAGCAATGCAACTGACACATTCAAGGCCCAGAAAGGCAGTAAGGACATCATTAAAATAGTCCATTTGACATCAGTGGTTAAACCTTTTTTTTTCTGAAGCTACGAGAATACTTCTTGTGTGCAAAGAAAACAAAAATAACGACTTTATTCAACAATTTTTTCTCTTCCGTGTCAGTCTTCGAAGCGCGTTCATGAGAGTACCACGTATGCATGTGGTGCTGCTGATGCTGGAGCCGCCATTCTGACAGCATTCTTTTGTTTTCTTTGCACGCGGAAAGTATTTTCGTTGCTTCATAACATTACGGTTGAACCACTGATGTCACATGGACTATTTTAACGATGTCCTTACTACTTTTCTGGGCCTTACAGGTTTAGAACAACATGAGTGTGAAGTAATTAATGACAAAATTTTCATTTTGGGGTGAACTATAACTTTAGGACATTATTATATTTATTTAGCCATTTCCCTCATGTGGCTGATTTTTAGGGGTTCAAGCACATAGCGCTAAAACCCAATTGTAATTGTTAGAATGGTCACGGATCAGCAATCTCCACATAAAACTGATCGTGCAGACCAAACCGTAAGTCGTAGAGACTTGAAACTTGGAGGGTTGATAGTACTCACACCACTGACATTGTGACCAAGGCTCGCCCCAATCAGCCTGAGGGGGGCGCTACAGCGAACAAAAGTACAAAATCGCTTTTAACTCCTAAATCGTCATTTGCAAGCTCAAATATCTTATGTCACTGGAATCCTCGGTTCACGGCGGACAAAACGCAGGACTCTGATTTGATTGTGAGACTGCGAAATTTTCGGGTATTTCGCATTTTTTGAAAAACCTGCACTGGCTTGTTTCCGATCAGCCGAAAAACCTAGGACTAGTTTGCAGAAGTTGCGAACTAGTCCTAGTCCTAGTCCTAGCAGAAGTTGCGAACTAGTCCTAGTCCTAGTCCTAGTCCCAAATGATAACTACGCAATCATTTGTCCTTTCAACATGAAAATCTGTGTGCATGGTCTTGGTCCAAAGTGCCACAAATGTCTATAAGGACATTTGCGTATCTCAAAAAACATGACCGCCATTGGCAGATAAAATTTAAACACCTGTTAGTCAAGGTTAACGGTGGCCAATTGAAACGAAATTCGGTGGGCGATATCACATTTTTCTAGGGCGTAAACGATTGTACATCACATGTTTTTTTGCACATACGCACAATATTCGTATCATACGATAGAACTACTCATTCTAGACGACTTTGCCTCTAGAACTACTGCTGTCAATGAAAAGATGTCAAAAACCTACTTTTGCAAACTAGTCCTAGTTTTTTTTGCTGAATCTGGGGGAAAAAGCACTGCAGTACAATTCTCTGGACTCTCTAGGTCAATAATTATTAAAAAATGTTGAAATTTACCCTTTGGGAGGCTATAACAGCATCATTTAGAAAAGGGGCCTGTCCAGATTTTCTCAAAAAAAAAAAAAAAACTATAAAACTTGAGACAGGTGACTCTAAACAAGCATGCAACAAGTTTTAAGGAGATCGGACCACAGATGGTGCTATAACAGTTAAAAAGGACTCAAAAACACTGTATTTCTATGGTAAATTACCTGGATTTGCCACAAATGCTTTTTTAATCATTGATTTAGGTGGGTACAGCCTTGCTAAGTAATATGTAATGTCTCATCCTTATATGCTTTTTTCAATCAGTGCTTGTAGCTATATTAGATTTGATTATTTAAGTGGGATTTTGGCCTGTTCTCTCTCTAAAGTGAGAATGAGGCACCTTGCTATATCTCTGATTTCATACCTTGTGACCTTGGCTTGAGCCGGCCAGGTGAATCTTATACTGGTCTTCGTTTTCCACAAAGCAGGATGGCTGCACAAGGGAGATTAATGAATTAGAAATTAAAATGTCGTCCTTTGGGACACCCGACTTGCTCCCTGCATAAACTCTTCCCACCCCCCACGTCAGGCCGTCCGCTGTCCGTGTCTTCTCAGAGCAGTTATCAAGCACCTGTGCATTGTGTGGCCAGTACAATCGCACTTCCTCTCCGCTCAACCTCTCCCTCCTGGATGGACACAAACGACTCGCTGGTCATTTGTGCTGGAAAGCCATCCTTATTCTGTGCATTGCGAACGGCCATCTCTTCAGACCAGCCCTGGTTTGGTGATAAGAATGGATATAAACCAGAGTGCACCAGTTCACAGTCATCACAATGGATGTCTGTCACTCAAAGCTTAAAGAGACCCCAAAGGACTACTCATCAGGAAAACCTCTTGTGACCTCCGCTATCCTGGGGTCACCCCTCCCCCTGCTCTTTCTCTCTTTATATCTATGTATATCTCTCTCTTTGTTTCTCTTTTTTTCTCTCTCAATATATTGGAAAATTATATAATAGAAAAATCCATTCTGTATGATAAAGGCATTATAGATATATGTAAGTATGTATTGTTTGCATGGTTTCCCTTTCTTCATCTCTTCTTTCTTTAAATTTTAATTTAACATATTATAAAAAATGTATTAGTACTAAAATATTTATATAAAAATATTATCATTAGTATTATAAATAATTATTAACATGATTATGAAATATTATTAATATAAAAAATAATATTTAAAAATGTTAAAATATTATTATTATTAATAATTGATTTTTTTTATTTGTTATCATTTTATTATTTTATTAACCCCATTACAGGAATGTGAATTTTAAGATGGCATAGAGTCTTATGTAAATTTGTATATTTATTTATTTATTTATTTGATTTCTTTCTTTCTTTATAATCATCATAATATTTTATTGTCATAATTTTAATACAATATTAGAGTTATTAATAATTAAATTTGAACATCTTATATAAATGTCAGGCTTATATTAATTAATTAATTCATTCATTCATTTATTTATATTTTTTCTTTTTTATACTTATCATATTTTGTCATAATTTCAATAAAATAAAACACCTTATATAAATGTTAGTCTTATATAAATGCATTTTCTTCTTTATAATCTTATTTTATTGTCATCATTTTAATAAAATATTACAGTTATTAATAATTACATTTAAACATCTTATATAAATGTCAGTCTTATATTTATTTATTCATTAATTTATGTATTAATGTATTCTTTTTTTACTGATCATCATATTTTATTGTCATCATTTTAATAAAATATTAGAGTTACTAAAAATGAAATTTAAATGTCTTAAATGTCAGACTTATATTATTAATTAATTAATTAATTAATGTATTATTCATTTATTCATTTACTTTTTTTCTGTTTCTTCTTTGTGATTATCATATTTTATCATTTTACTACAAATTACAGTTATTAATAATTACATTTAAACATTTTATATAAATGTCAGTCTTATACAAACGCATTTAATGATAATAGTTTTAATCTAATATTACAATTAGTTACAACTGAAATTTGAAAATTGGCAGATTTTTATTTATTTCTTTTTAATCGTATTGTATTATCCCATGACAAGAATGGGAACTTTAAGATGTGAACTTTTGAGTCTTTTGGAACTGATTTGATTTAGTTAATTATTGAGGTTTTGTGCAGGACACACCACCATCATCCAAAGAAACGCTGTATTATTTATGTATGATGTAAGAAATTAGTATTAGTACGGCTATTTCACTCCGAATTCCCCCTAAAGGATGTGAGACGTCATCAGTTCCTGTGTGTCCTGTCATGGCATGTCCGTTGCGAGTCACTGTGACGCCACTGGTCTCTGGAGCTGACCTGAAGAGAGAATGGACAGCGGAACAGGCCTCCAGTCACCCATCACACCCACCCACTGAATGCACAGAGAAAAGTGACCCCTCCTGACCCCACCCCATGTTTACCACAAGACGCAAGCTTTCTATTTGTCTCTCACCCCCTTTAAACTCAACTGAGCGACTGAAAGTTTCCAGTGGAGCTGGAACACTCGCAGGCTTTGTGAACTAAACACTTTGATAGCGCCTCTTTTTCTCTCATTGTCTCTCTCTTTCTCTCAGTGGCTTGAATATTTTCCACAGCAGCTCTCTTCCATCCTTCACAAAGCTGTCATTGTGGAGCGTTCATGGCGTGAGGGGGTTCATGAATGTCTGCCGTAGAGTCAGGCCACAGTGGGCCGCTCTCACAGCACATAAACACTGACGGATGACTCACACTTCCGAGGCGACCTCTCGCTCTCAAATCATCATTTATTCTGTACGTCGTCCGCAGATCTTTTAGAAGGGAGATGTTGAACATGTCAGCATCTGTTGATTCATTTGCACATAAAATACAGAGCAGAGATTTACTTTACTGTTACAAAAATTGTTTTTGCACACTATCCCTTCACACGCCGAGAGGTTTATCTCATTCATACAATCGCCTCAAAAGTATTTAAACACTTTTAGACACTTCAAACATAGGGATTCCCAAATATTTTCATTTATAAAAGCCCATACAGTTAAAAAAAAAAAAAAGCGTTCACTTACTTTTGACCGTGCATTCAAACATGGCTACGTTTCCCAAAAGTATCATAAGAAAGCACTGAAGCTTTTGGGAATGGCAGCCCAGAACAATGCTTATCAGAGGACCAAAAAAAACCAATTGTTTTCACAATAAACAAATTGAAACAGTAGCCTACATAGTTTGTGCAAATACATTTATTTAAATTGAACGTTAAAAGTTCATATTGATTATGTTGTATTCTGTAGTGTTAATATAAATCATACACTGTCAGAATAAAAAGGTTGCATTTTATGTATCCAACAGCCTGTCTCTCTCTGCCAGTCCCTCAAGAAAATGAACCATGGTTTTACTAAAATGATTGTAGTTCAACTATAGTATTTGTAGATTTCTATGGTTACCACTAAAGTAAACATATTTTAACCATGTGTAAACAAAAACATAACCTAATAAGTTGCAATTAAGGCGTATTAAATGTTAAAATGTGTTTCAAATATAAAGTTAAGTGGGTATCATTAGCCATTTCACTGTTAGTTATTTAAAAATGTAATACATTTCATAATTTAAAAGTTCAGTTTAGAAGTACTGTATTGGTTTCGATATCGACAGTACTCCCCTTTAAAAGTATCGGTATCGCATCGAAAACAAAATAAGTGGTATCGCCTATTTTATTATTATTTAAAATATATATATATATATAAATAAATAAATAAAATAAAATTGGAAAAAAAAATTGAATTTTTTACATATTTTCATCAGTAGAAACATAAAACATTTATCATTTCCATTAACATTTATTGGAATTATTTATTATTTATTTACAGAGTACATCTTTTTTTTTTTTTTTACAAAAAAATCAAATAAAATTGGCATAAATGTGCACTTTTTATATATATTCAGCAGTATAAACATATGTAAAATATAAAACATTTATCATTTCTATTAACAGAGTACATCTTTTTTTTTTTACAAAAAATAAAATAAAATTGGCATAAATGTGCACTTATATATATATATATATTCAGCAGTATAAACATTTTAAATATAAAAAACTTATTTTTTCTATTAATAGAGTGCTTTTAAAAAAAAGAATAAAAACAAAATAAAATTGGCATGAATTTGTAATGTTTTATATATTTTTATCAGTATAAACATTTAAAATATAAAACATTTATTATTTATATTAATACAGTACATATTTTTTTTTACAAAAAATAAAATAAAATTGGCATAAATGTGGACTGTTTTATATATATTCAGCAGTATAAACATTTTAAATATAAAACATTTATTATTTCTATTAATAGAGTATTTAAAAAAAATAGGATTAAAATAAAATAAAATTGGCATAAACTTGGAATGCTTTATATATTTTCATCAATATGAACATTTAAAATATAAAACATTTATTATTTATATTAATACAGTACATTTTTTTTTTTTACAAAAAAATAAAATAAAATCAGCATAAACTTGGAATGTTTTATAAATTTTCATTAATATAAATATTTAAAATATAAAACATTTATTATTTATATTAATAGAGTACTTTTTTTTACAATAAAATTAAATAAAATTGGCATAAATTTGGACTTTTGATATATTTTCAGCAGTGCAAACAGTATAAGTAGTAAGTACATATTTTTACCCACCATTAGATTACTGTTAAAAGCAATAAAATAACTTCTGATTAATTTCACAAATATGAATTCTGACTAGTCTTTAGAAGCAGCATGAAACAGTAATATCAGATTCTGTAAATATTATTTTATTTATTTATTTATTTATTTTTATGTATTTTTTGTTTTTAATTTATTTATTTATTTATTCATTTTATTATTATTTTATTATTATTATTTTATTTTTTGCTTTTCCATGGACCCCCTATATCAGAGTTATTATAGTATCATTGATATACTATTACAGATTTTCTGGTAACACTTTACAATAAATTTTGATTAGTTAATGTTAGTTAGTGAATTAACTAAGATGAATAAACAATGAACAATACAATTATTACAATGTTC
Organism: Labeo rohita; assembly: GCF_022985175.1. NCBI lineage: Eukaryota > Metazoa > Chordata > Actinopteri > Cypriniformes > Cyprinidae > Labeo > Labeo rohita. Next base: position 8,876,825 of record NC_066874.1, on the reverse strand, counting down.
ATTAATCTTAGTTAATGAAAATACAGTCGTTCATTGTTAGTTCACGTTAATTCACAGAGCATTAACAAAAGTTAAGTGGAACTTTTGATTTTAATAATGCATTAGTAAATGCTGAAATTAATTTAGATTAATAAATGCTGTAGAAGTAGTGTTCATTCTTAGTTCATGTTAACTAATTAAACTTATTGTAAAGCGGTACCAATTTTGTTAATATTTTGAATTAGATTTTATTTTTATATGTTCTGTTTTCATGTTTTAGTAATTTTCTTGTGTGTTTTTATCATTTGTAATAGTTTTAAATAAAAAAATACATTTTTTATATAAATTTTTAGTTTATTTAGTTTTAGTTATTTTAGTTTTATTTTATTTTAAGCTAAATTAAGCAAAAATTGGCCTTGAAATAAAAAGTTACATTTTAAAAATATTTTACTGTATTTCAGTTAACATGTATTTGGTTTCAAGTAATGAATTTTTTTTTACATAGTTTTAGTTTATATATATATATATATATATATATATAATAAAAAAAATAATAGCAATAAAAGTAATAAAAAAATGTTTCGTTTGATACGGGTGTGCTGTGTGTTTTTTTTTTTTTTTTTAATAAATTCTACTTGGTCTGATGTTTTGTTTTACTGTGTAATCCAATAATCCAATTGTTCAAATATTTAATTGTAAAAAAGAATATGTTGTAGTACTTCATACTTCAAAAGTTGCAACCCATGACAGGCTTGTTTCTTTTTTATCTGACACGAAACTAGCAGATGAGCACATGGTCCTTGCTGCGTAAACATGCCTCAAACAGGCAAAGAGAGCCAGAGGAAGTCCGAAATAGCTGCGTAAAAGCCCTGGGCCAATCGTGGCATTTCAGCCCACCGTGATGCAACCTGCTTTCTGGGGAGACAGAAAGAGTGAGAACGACAAAACCAGAAAGAAAGAGGAAACAGTAGAAAAGAGACAGGGAAAGGGAGAATAAAAAGCCGCACCGCTCTGTCAGGAAAGGTCAATTACGAGCCTAAACCACGGGGGACGTGTGTTGCCCAGGAAGTGCCTTCCGACCCCCAACCCAGGGAGGGTGCACCACAACAGTCACAAACCTCCCGTTGCCATGGCAGCATGACATTTGTCACCATTCAAATGAGGCCCGGACCTGACTTAAAGAAGCCAGGCCAAAAGCCCTGCCTCGTTTTGCCTAAATAAACCACCAGCAGAATGATGAAAACAGCAAGGAAACCTGTAGTACATCACAATCAGTCAGCAGGTAGGCTATGTGGCTGAAGGAATGGAAGCGATATTCATAAACCGCCTTCAAATAAAAAGCAATTAGTGAGGTTTGTAATGTGAAGTTCAGGCATTTATAGAGCTAACAAAGGAAACAACACCAAACCCACACAGACTCACAATGAGCCATTAGAGACAGGCCAGAAACACACAGACATAAATAAAAGAGTCCGTCGGGTCATAAACACCCAAATTAAACTAATTACTGCTGTAAATATCTCATTACATTGATTATACATACATTAGACGCCACATATAAATGATTAGTTAAACAACGGTAAACAATTTGTTGTTTTCTTTCTTCTTCATGCTAATTGAGCTAATAGAAGTTTTTTTAATTATTATTCGCGTCGTTTTATTATGGCTGTGTATTAGATTAGTTTAAAAGGGTTGGCAAGATTATTTGTTTTAAATAATCCACGTCTATTTATTTTCTTTAGTCGATGAATGTTTCAGCTGTACGAACAGGTGTAATTAACAGTCAGGATTTTGCTTAGAAAAACACATGCGATCACCGATAATACTCAAAATTCAAATGAAGACGTTGTCAGACATGAATAGAAATGTAGTTTGTGAAAGCAGAGAGAGACAGGTCATATAAACTGCTTTCCTCACCTTTTTTATCAAGGTAAAACAATGTTGCCATCTAGTGGTGAAGAATTATACGATAAAAAAATATTATATTATATTATATTATATTATATTATATTATATTATATTATATTATATTATATATCATGGACCACAAAACCAGTCTTAAGCAGCATTTTGTCTACTTTGGCAATAGCCAAAAATACATTGTTTGGGTCAAAATGATCAATTGTTCTTTTATGCCAAAAATTATTAGGATATTAAGTAGAGATCATGTTCCATTAAGATATTTTGTACATTTCCAACTGTAAATATATCAAAACGCAATGTTTAATTAATAATATGCTTTGCTAAGAACTTCATTTGTACAACTTTAAAGTTGATTTTCTCAGTATTTAGATTTTTTTTAAATTTTTTTTTGCACCCTATAATATTCTAGATTTTCAGATACGTTGCATCTTGGCCAAATATTGTTCTATCCTAACAAACCATACGTAAATGGAAAATGTATTTATTCAGCTTTGAGATGATGCATAAATCTCAATTTCAAAACACTGACCCTTATCACTGGTTTTGTGGTCCAGAGTCACATATTATATTATATTATATTATATTATATTATATTATATTATATATTATGGACCACAAAACCAGTCTTAAGTAGCATTTTGGCTATTTTGGAAATAGCCAAAAATACATTGTTTGGGTCAAAATGATCAATTGTTCTTTTATGCCAAAAATTATTAGGATATTAAGTAGAGATCATGTTCCATTAAGATATTTTGTACATTTCCAACTGTAAATATATCAAAACGCAATGTTTAATTAATAATATGCTTTGCTAAGAACTTCATTTGTACAACTTTAAAGTTGATTTTCTCAGTATTTAGATTTTTTTTTTTTTTTTTTTGCACCCTATAATATTCTAGATTTTCAGATACGTTGCATCTTGGCCAAATATTGTTCTATCCTAACAAACCATACATAAATGGAAAATGTATTTATTCAGCTTTGAGATGATGCATAAATCTCAATTTCAAAACACTGACCCTTATCACTGGTTTTGTGGTCCAGAGTCACATATTATATTATATTATATTATATTATATTATATTATATTATATGTGACCCTTATGAAACCAGTCATAAGGGTCAATGTTTTTGAAAATGTATACATCATACACATAATTTATACATTAAAGCTAAATAATGAGCTTTCCTTTGATGTACAGTTGTATACAATGTATATTAGGATAGGACAATATTTGGCCGAGATATTTTTAAAAATCTGGAATCTGAGGGTGCAAAATATCTAAATATTGAGAAAATCACTTTTAAAGTTGTCCAAATAAAGTTCTTAGCAATGCATATTACTAATCAAAAATTAAATTTTGATATATTTATGGTAAAAAACTTTGCAAAATACATTGTTTGGGTCAAACATAATCTTTACTTAATATCCTAATGATTGTTGGCATAAAAGAAAAAACGCTAATTTTGACCCATACAATGTATTGATGGCTATTGCTGCTTATGACTGGTTTTGTAGTACAGGGTCACATATTATATTATATTACTATACATTCAAATGTGTAATTTTTTTAACCTAGCTAAAAAGTAAAGATATATACAGTCAATTTTAAGCCAATTATTGCACAGATTTTATTTGTCCTCAACAGATTAAAAAATACAGTCAGAGAACAAGAAAGCCTTAACTTCAACAGATTACATTAATGCAGTTAGTATGGCGGATATCGAGTAACATTATGTTATTATAGATACTATGAAAACTACTAGGCTAATTGTCCAAAGATATAATCACAGTATGCATATATGCAATATATTACATACACCAATCTGAATATGTAACTAATAAACTGCTGACTGTTATGTCTATTGCTGTATTTTAACATGTGTGAGCATGTTTTACAAAGCCATGAAACCATAAACACATTAGAAACTTGGATTTACATTAGAATTCAATTTTTAAACAGAAATACAATAATGCCTTTTTATACTGTTTGCTTTCCTGTAACAGTAAGCTCTTCCAGTAATTCATTAATAGTGATTTGACAACTACTTACACAGATCAGGCCCACATTATTCAGAATCATTTGTGAATTAAATATCTCATTTGTAGTGAAATAAATGTTTTTCCCACTCACTGCCAGATGATGGGTTACTTAAAAGTGATCAGAGAGATGTGATTTCTACAACTACTAAATAATGTGATACAGGCCGAAATTAAGTGAAATTGTCACAAAATACTGTTGATGTGATTGCGTGTAAGCATGTGTTAAGCCTTTTAACTATTAAGAAGTTTAACAATCACATACTTGTGAAGGGACCGCATGAAAACATACATGATGACGCCACTCAGTTCTTATGTACAGTGTGTCTCTGATGACATTCATCACTGTTATACATCCAGAATGGACTCAAACTCATCTATTCTCTGCTTTGTGTTTCCTCTCTTAATCTTCCTGTAGCTGACAGTGTTGTACCTTGTAGTTTTTATAGGGCGGTAGTTTTCGTCCTTCTCAAACTGCCGGATTGACATCTCAACCGAAGGCTGGAAATCATCGACCAATTCATCATCCTCTTCCTCTATTTCTTCTTCTTCTGTCTTCGCATTTTCCTCTTCATTATTTCTACTTACTTCTTCTTCATTCTTTTCTGCATTGTTCTGACTTATTTCTTGTTCATTTTTGTCTGAATTATTCACCGGCTTTACAGGTGCCGTTGTCTCTTGAGGTGCTTCTTCCGTTTGACCATTCATTTGCTGTTTTTCGGCTTCCAATGCGTCCTTGTCGTTCTGCTCCATTGATGTCACTTCCTGTCCTGTGATTGCAGCAGTTGTTGTCAATTCATAAAGGAAAAGAGACACACATTTTACGCTTGAATTCCAGTCTGTTTACCCCAAACCAGCAGATGTTTAAACCAAACTGATAAGAAAAGCAGATGTACAAACAAATTTATACACACTTCAAAATGCAGGTTCTTTACTGGCATCAGCGTTTCAATGAAGAACCCCGAACACTTTTAAATGCAGAAAAGGTTCTTTACAGTGGAAGAAGGTTCTTTAGAGAAACAAAATTTGTTTTTCTATACTCACTACACATTCACAATGCCATACCTTTTTCATCTAAATGGTTCCATAAAGAACCTTTAACATCTGAAGAATCTTTCTGTTTCACAAAAGGTTCTTTGTGGCGAAAGAAGTTTCTTCAGATTATAAAAAGGTAAGAACAGATGGTTCTTCAAAGAACGTTTGACTGAATGTTTTTTTGTGGAACCAAAAATGGTTCTTCTATTTTTAAGAGTGTATGGCATCACTGCAAAAACACGCCTTTGGAGCCTTTATTTTTAAGAGTAGATGCTTCTGTGATTTCACCATTTTACCTGATATGGTGTTCAAATGACAGTTAATGTCTGTGCTTTCAATCAACACAATGGTTTGTCATTTCCAAATTAGGAAAGGACCTTTGCTAAGTTCTTGACAGGATAGGATGAGACTTGGCAAAAGATGCAAAGTTGTTTTGAGGAATTTTAATTTGATTTGACTAAACAAAGTGACCGACTGCTGGAATGAGAACTGCAAGTACACAATTCTTCCTGTATGTTTCAACAATGACAGTCCTTACATAACATGCAAGAATTGGGAAATTGTGCTATACGGTTGCATAAATACCTGAAAGAGAGAATATCTTTCCACGTAACCATGTCTAGACATCTTTCAAACTATATTTTGAAAGCATCATTGCTGTTCTCTTCCTGGTTGTGTCATTTATCATACCAAATTTAGTTTTTCCTCAACATGAAGCAACCTAATCACTTTGAAAAAGTAAACCAAACCACCTGAATGTAAAAAACTAACTTATACCTTCATCGAAACCAATGACCAGTCAATGGAGGAGATTTGCATTGTTAGTACAATCACAAAAACCAACCACCACACTGACGCACTCTAAAACCTCATTGTACTCACTTAATAATGTATCTTACCTTGTTCGAGTTGGCCCTGTAGTACTGTGTTAGTAGATCTTACTCTGATTGTTGTGGTTTGGGAAGGAGAGTGGACCTTGAACGAGAAGGATGCTCAGAACTAGTCTCTTGTGGTGTGCATGGCCGTGTCTGTGTCCCTCCCTTCACGACTCACTGGAATCTACTGGCATCGGGTGACGCAGCCTCATTCTCATTCCCTGTGGGGAAGCTGATGAGAATTTCATCGCCATTGTTTGGACAACAGTGTTGTTTGGTTTCTAATTCTGGGCATGAGCATGGGATTAAATGGGCTCATTTGTAAATACAGGGCATTCAGTTCAAAAAGTGGCAACTTCCCTTTTGAGGATATTCAAATATTCAAAGATGTGAGAAGTCTTGGTGTTCTTCTACTGCAAAGTTTTGTTTACCAGATGTACATAAGGGTATAGGCTTTCTAACAGATGGATATTATATTATTTTCACAGGTCAACATCTTTTGGAGATGCCAAATAATTAGTCTCTTGTTTGTGGGAAGCGGTTGACTATTCTGTTTTATTCCTCTGTTCCCTAGTGAAAAAGAAGTGTGCATAATTGTACTAAATGTGTGCTTGTAGTGTATTTCAAATTTTTATATAAAAAAAAATAATTTAAAACTGTACTTGCAAAAATGTTATTGAAATAAAAACCCACAGAAATGTACTTAAAGAGAGATCACATTCATGTTTCTCAACACATTTGTAATAACATTGTAATAAAGCAAAATTAAAAGTTAAATCATTATGTTTTAATAATCTTTCATTGTGCTTAAGGAGCACTCTTACTTTGATGCCTTAAATAACAAGACATTTGTAAAAGCAGGACAGTCAATTCGAAAGGTGACTACTTTTTGACCTTCTTTCTAAGGATATTCAAATATTTCACAGATGTGAGATGTCTCTGTGATCTTCTAATGCAAAGTTTTGTTTACGTGACATACATATATATAATAGGTTTTCTGTCAGGTGGATATTATATTATTTTCACAGTTCAACATCTTTTGGAGATGCCAAATAATTAGCCTCCTGTTTATGTGAAGCAGTTGTCTACTCTGTTTTTCTTATTTCTCTGTTCCCTTGTGAAAAAGAAGCATATTGTACTGACTGTGTGCTTGTAGTGTATTTAAAAATCTTAAAAAAAAAAAAATTTTTTAAACTGTACTTGCAGATTGTTTTGAAATAAAAAGAAACAGAAATGTACTTTAAGAGATAACACTTTAAGGTTTCTCAACACAATTGTAATAACATTGTAATAAAGCTAAATTAAAAGTTAAATCATTATCTTTTAATGATCTTTCGTTGTGCTTAAGCAGCACTCTTACTTTGATGTCTGAAATAACAAGACATTTGTAAAAGCAGGACATTCAGTTCGAAAGGTGACTACTTTTTGAGCTTCTTTCTAAGGATATTCAAATATTTTGCAGATGTGAGATGTCTCGCTGATCTTCTAAAGTTTTGTTTACCTGATGTACATGAGGATAGAGGTTTTCTGTCAGGTGGACATGTTTTCACAGTTCAACATCTTTTGGAGATGCCAAATAATTAGCCTCCTGTTTGTGGGACATGCTTGTCTATTCTGATTTTCTTATTCCACGGTTCCCTTGTGAAAAAGAATGTGCAGAATTGTGCTGAATGTGCACTTGTAGTGTATTTTAAACCTTAAAATTATTTTTTAAAAAAGACTATACTTGCAGATATTATTAAAAAAAAAGGACACAGAAATGTACTTTAAGAGATAACACTTTAATGTCTCTCAACACAATTGAAATAATATTGTAATAAATCAAAATTAAAAGTTAAATCATCGTTTTAATGATATTTTGTTGTGCTTTAAAGGTGCACACTTACTTTGATGTCTTGAATAACAAGACATTTGTAAAAACAGGACACTCAGTTCAAAAAATGGCTCCTTTTTGAGCTTCTTTCTGAGGATATTCAAATATTTTGCTGATGTGAGACGTCTCTGTGATCTTCTGCAAAGTTTTGTTTACCTGATATACATAAGGATATAGAGTTTCTGTCAGGTGGACATTATATTTTCACAGTCCAACATCTTTTGCATATGGCAAATAATTAGCCTCCTGTTTATGTGAAGCAGTTGACTATTCTGTTTTTCTTATTTCTCTGTTCCCTTGTGGAAAGAAGCATAATTGTACTGAATGTGCACTTGGTGTGTTTTTTTAATCTTAAAATTAGTTTTTTTAAAAACTGAACTTGCAGATATTATTGAAATAAAATGACGCAGAAATGTACTTTAAGAGATAACACTTTCATGTTTCTCAACACAACTGTAATAACATTGTAATAAAGCTAAATTAAAAGTTAAATCATTATGTTTTAATGATCTTTCATTGTGCTTAAGGAGCACACTTACTTTGATGTCTTGAATAACAAGACATTTGTAAAAACAGGACACTCAGTTCTAAAAGTGGCTCCTTTTTGAGCTTCTTTCTGAGGATATTCAAATATTTCGCAGATGTGAGATGTCTCGCTGATCTTCTGCAAAGTTTCGTTTATCTGATATACATAAGGATATAGGCTTTCTGTCAGGTGGACATTATATTTTCACAGTCCAACATCTTTTGGAGATGCCAAATAATTAGCCTCTTGTTTGTGGGAAGCGGTTGACTAATCTGTTTTTCTTAATCCACTGTTTCCTTGCGAAAAAGAATGTGCAGAATTGTACTGAATGTGCACTTGTGGTGTATTTTAAATCTTTTAAAATTATTTAAAAAAACACTTAGCCTCCACACAATTAGCCTCCTGTTTGTGGGAAGCAGCTGTCTATTCTGATTTTTTTTTCCACTCTTCCCTAGTGAAAAAGAAGTGTGCATAATTGTACTAAATGTGTGTTTGCAGTGTATTTTAAGTTTTGAAAAATATATTTGAAAAACTGTACTTGCAGATAATATAATGTTATTAAAATAAAAGCCCGCATAAATGTACTTAAAGAGAGATCACGTTCATGTTTCTCAACACAGTTGTAATAAAGCAAAATTAAATGTTAAATCATGTTTTAATGATCTTTCATTGCGCTTAAGGAGCACACTTACATTTGTAAAAACAGGACACTCAATTCTAAAAGTGGCTCTTTTTGAGCTTCTTCCTAAGGATATTCAAATGTTTCGCAGATGTGAGATGTCTCGGTGATCTTCTAATGCAAAGTTTTGTTTACCTGATATACATAAGGATATAGGCTTTCTGTCAGGTGGATATTATATTTTTTCACAGTTCAACATCTTTTGGAGATGCCAGATAATTAGTCTCCTGTTTGTGGGAAGCAGCAGTCTATTCTGATTTTCTTATTCCACTGTTCCCTTGTGAAAAAGAAGTGTGCAGAATTGTACTGAATGTGCACTTGTGGTGTATTTTAAATGCTAAAAAATATATTTTGTCTGTGCCGATATTCTTGTGGGCAGTACGCCGACATGTGGTGCAGTTGCGCCTGAAACCTGCCTTGTGGACCTTTCCCGATCCAACTCCCTCTCTCTCTCCCAATTACTTCCTGTCATATGTCCACTGTCCTTTCAAAGATAAAAATGGAAAAACACCACAAAAAAGGGAATGCATACATACATATATATAAACATATATATATATATATATATATATATATATGTATATATATATTTTTTTAAATAATATAATGTTATTGAAATGAAAGCCCACACAGATGTACTTAAAGACTTAAAGAGAGATCACGTTCATGTTTCTCAACACAATTCTAATAACATTGTAATAAGCTAAATTAAACGTTAAATCATTATGTTTTAATGATCTTTCATTGTGCTTAAGGAGCACTCTTGCTTTGATGTGTTGAGTAACAAGACATTTGTAAAAGCAGGACAGTCAATTCAAAAAGTGACTTCTTTTTGAGCTTAGTGTATTTTAAATCTTATTTTTTTTTTTTTAAACTGCACTTGCAGATGTTATTTAAATAAAAAGGTCACAGATATGTATTTTAAAAGATAACACTGTCATGTTTCTTAACTCAATTGTAATAACATCGTAATAAAGCAAAATTAAATGTGACCCTGGATCACAAAACCAGTCATAAGGGTCGTTTTTTCAAAGTTGAGATTTATACATCATACGAAAGCGGGATAAATAAGCTTTTCATTGATATATAGTTTGTTAGGATAGGACAATATTTGGCCGAGATACAACTATTTAAAATAATCTGAGGGTGCAAAAAAAAATATATATATATTGAGAAAATTGCCTTTAAAGTTCTTCAAATGATGTTCTTAACATTGTATGTGACTGATCAAAAATTAAGTTAATGGAACATGATCTTAACTTAATTTCCTAATGATTTTTGCCATAAAAGAAAAATCAATAGTTTTGACCCATACAATGTATTTTTGGCTATTGCTACAAATAAACCCCAGTGACTTAAGGCTGGTTTTGTGGTCCAGGGTCACAAATGTTAAATCATTATGTTTTAATGATCTTTCATTGTGCTCAAGGAGCACACTTACTTTGATGTCTTGAATAACAAGACGTTTGTAAAAACAGGACATCCAGCTTGAAAATGGCTCCTTTCTGAGCTTCTTTCTGAGGGTATTCAAATATTTCGCAGATGTAATAACATCGTAATGAAGCAAAATGAAAAGTTAAATCGTTGTTTTAATGATCTTTTGTTGTGCTTTCAAGGAGAACACTTACTTTGATGTCTTGACTGACACACTAAAGCACATGTAAAGTACTCAGTTATAACTATATAGTGTTATTTGTTATTTTATAACATCTAAAGTACCACATTTTCATTCATTACAAATATATTTGAATGAATGCTATACATGTTTCAATAGAAATTACATAATTATATAAATGTATGTGTTTTATTTTACTGTAAACTTGTTGGTACATTCAGCAGTACACCTTTACAATAGGCCTATGTCAATAAACCACTGGAAGTAATTATGAAATGACATATAACAATCATATATAAGTCTTACTTTAGTGTGCCAAGAAAGCAACACTCTTAAGTTAAACACCATTTAGTGTAATTTTAAACTAAAGTAATCTCCTTGTTGAAACAAAATAACTATATTTTCAAATCTTAAACATAATGAGCAAGGCTTCAACAGCTTTAAGTATTAACCTGTGATTGGATAACCATTTCTTGGTTTATTTAAGAAATTGTGTTTACATCAGTTTGGTTGAGCTTTATATGTGACCCTGGACCACAAAACCAGTCATAAAACCAGTCATTTAGTAAATAAATAAAGAATAGATAAGCTTTCCATTGATGTATTGATGGTAGGAAATTTACAAAATATCTTCATGGAACATGATCTTTACTTAATATCCTAATGATTTTGGTTATTGCTACAAATATACCCATGCTAAGACTGGTTTTGTGGTCCAGGCTCACATACGATTGCTATTCAGTACATACTGTAAAGATATTCTACAAAGTGTTTAAAGAAGATAAAAATGAGGTCGAACACAGAATGTGACATCAATTAAACTCTCAGTCAAGTCTTCTAAAAGTGATGAGAATGCTAGGTTTGGTCTTTGACACGGGATGTACCGTCAGTGACGTGTCATTTCCTGCCAGAGTTAAGATCTGTGTGGTGAATGAGAACTGCATCTGGTGTTTTACCACTGACTGAGATGATATCTGGGAAACCTACATGTTCAGCAGAAGCAAATGGCAGACGAATCAGCTTATCCAAACCACAATCAGCACGAATCAAAAAGCAGAACCAGCTTCAAAACATCAGTTTGTTGTAAAAGTTTATTAAAGAGACATTTTTTTAAATATGAAAATTAATAAATATTAGAGCACTTTGTATATAAATACACAAAACACATGTAGACAAAATATAGATGAGATTAAATATAAATAAAAACAAATTAATAGTGCAAATAAACAAATACAGTATAATTAAATAGTTAAATAATTACATTTTATACTTTACATTTTTAGCTTTTCATTCACTAATTCAAACCATGATATAACACTGAGTTTAAAAATACAGAAACTATAGAATCCTATCTTAACAGAGTCTCTAATGGGGTCTCTTGACCATATAGCCAGGATTTGTTTTACTGGCGTACGTTTAGAATGGTTAAGGAGCACAGGGTGCCCAACCTACTTTACCACAGAGCTTAGTTTCAGCCCTACTAATGCTCTAGCCTGTAATTTTCTACTGAAGCCCAGAACCATGATTAGGTGTGTTTGATTGTATTGGAAGTGAAACAAAACTCTCTCTCCATACTGTCACTAAAGGGTAGCAGAGGATTCTGTAGGAAGGACAGAAGGCATCTGGATGTTTTCCACAGCACCTGAAAACAGGAACAGATTGTTGTAATTTACTGGCACTAAAGTGTTTGTGTGAACACAGTAGAAGATAACTGAAATGAATAGCAATAGCTTCTCAGAAAAGATCTATTTATTTTTTATTACAAATTACTGTTATCTATTCTAAAGTATTATGCTATTCTATGTAATACTTTTTAATGTATGTAATTCCTGTAAGTTCTGACCAGCCGATCCCTTAAAAGTTACTGCTGATGTTCACTCTTAAAAGTAAAGGTTCTTTATTGGCACCGAAGAACCTTGAACATCCATGGAACTTTTCAAATGCAGAAAAAGGTTCTTTAGATTTTTAAAATGTCCTTCAAAATGGTTCTTTTAAGAACTGTTCACTGAAAGATTCTTTAGAGAACCAATAAAGGTTCTTCTATGGCATCACTGCAAAAACACCCTTTTGGAACCTTTATTTTTAAAAGTGTATTTCATTGTCATCTATGGTTCCATGAGGAACCTTTAACATCCATGGAACCACAAGGTTCTTTATAGTGGCAAAAGGTCCTTTATCTTATTAAAGGAGAAGTTCACTTCCAGAACAACAATTCACAAATAATTTAGTCACCCCCTTGTCCTCCAAGATGTTCATCTCTTTGTCTTCAGTCATGAAGAAAAGACATGAACATCTTGGATGACAAGGGGGTGAGTAAATTATTTGTAAATTGTTGTTCTGAAAGTGGACTTCTCCTTTAAATGTTCTTCACACTATGGAAGAATGGTTCTTTTAAGAACTGTTTGGGGAGCCAAAAATGGTTCTTCTATGGCATGACTGTGAAAACCCTCTTTTAATTAGTTGTTTCTATATGACACACGTGACCTGACAAATCATTTTTTACAGTGTAAACTTGCTGAAGTTTTGCATCAGAATGATATCGACAATTGTCAGCAGAGTATCTTCCTGTCAAAGCAGAATTTTTACATATAAGCACGCACACTCTTCACATGCCGCCCACACAAACACACACACACACACATGCAGATATCTTCTGATGCTTTTGTTGGCATCCTGAGGGCAGAGCGTGGCTTTATGGGGAAATCATGCGTTTCTCTTGTGGGTAGTTTATACCCACATCTCTCTGTCTTAGACTTACACACGAACACACTTTAACACACACCTCTTGTCAGACGCGCTTCCTCTGCGATGAGTGTCTGAAGCTCTTCGCATTTCTCTGTAAACTGTTGCTGTAGTGTGGTGTGAGGGGGAAACACAGAGAAAGAAAAAAACCTGTTAAGCATGAGGAAACCTGTTTTGTTCACCATTCACAGTTACCCAATACAACAACATTACCGTAAATTACTGATACACAAGTGACGCACAAGTGAGGAAAGGAATGACTATGCATTGTTATAAAGATAATTAGAGTACAAGTACAAAATGGGACTGATGTTAATAAGAAATTGTAAAATTTTGAAGAAAATCACCTGCAGGAGATAAAGCTTGCAAAGCAATTGTCTTTGCTTTTCAGTAGCAGCTCTCATAATCTCCATCCTACAGTCAACAAAAGACAAGACAAAAATTATATTCAGATCAAGCAGCCCATTACAACAAAAACTAGGGTTAGAAAGGGTTTTGACTGGTTCACTGAGATTATTATTTAATAACAATACTACTACTTTATTAAAGTATTTTTTTATTGTTAAAAATGACTTTAAAATAATCTGACTGATAGATAGATAAAACAGTGTTTTACTGTCAAAGTACATGCTGATTTGTTAAATCTTCTGCAATTTTAAATATGTGGATTTTACCATGCATACAAAACATTTTACATTATATACAGAATTAAATTATATTAATCATTTTAAACCTGTTTAAATAATAAATATAATCTATAATAAATATAATCTAATGCGATTTTGTTGATTTTAGTTGAAAATGTAGATTTTAAAATATATGCAAAATATTTTACATTACAGAATAAAATTGTAAAAAAAAAAATGCATTTATTTGATCCCAAATACAGCAAAAACAGTGAACTTCTGAATTAGTTTTACTATTTAAAATAACAGTTTGTTTTTGAATATATTTTAAAATGTAATTTATTCCTGTGATTTCAAAGCTGATTTTTCAGCATCATTACTCCAGTGTCACATGATCCTTTAGAAATCATGCTGATTTGCTGTTCAAGACACATTTTATATTATTATTATTATCAATATTTAAAGATTCTTTGAGGAATAGAAAAGATCTAAAGAGCATTTTATCTGGAATAAAAAGGTTTTGTAACATTATACACTATACCATTCAAAAGTTTGGAGTCAGAATAATATATATATATATATATATTACTGGGAAAGAAATTATAGAAATTAATACTTTTACTTAGCAAGGATGCTTTAAATTAATCAAAAGTGAAGATAAAGACATTTATAATGTTACAAAAGATTTCTATTTCAGATAAATGCCATTCTTCTGAACTTTCTATTCATCAAAGAAACCAGAAAAAAAAATCTACTAAGCTGTTTTCAACATAATAATAATAAATGTTTTTGAGCAGCAAATCGAAATATTAGAATCATTTCTGAAGGATCATGTGACTGGAGTAATGATGCTAAAAATTCAGCTTTGAAATCACAGGAATAAATTACATTTTAAAATATATTCAAATAGAAAACACTTATTTTAAATAGTACAACTATTTCAAAATTTTACTGCTTTTGCTGTATTTTGGATCAAATAAGTGCAGGCTTGGTGAGCAGGCTTCTTTAAAAAACATTAAAAATCATACTGTTCAAAAACTTTTGACTGGTAGTGTATATATGTATATATGACCAATTATATATTTTACACCGCATAGTGTAAAGTAATTTACTGAACCAATCATCTAGTTTTTACTGTAGCGTTTTTTTTATTTTTATTCTGTATAACTGTACATTAATGTGCATTAAGGTTAAAAATTAAAAAAATGTTAAGACTTACGTTAAGATGGATGACTTTTGAACCAAATCCTTAATCTGCTGATGAGTGAATCCAGCAATGTGCACACAGTTGACTGTTATAATAACATCACCTGAGGTGAGAGACAATGAGATTTTTAGTAATGAGTAAGTATAAATGACACTGGTGCTTGGCAGAAGTAAACAGGTGTCTTGATAACTCACCTGTCATTAACCCGCTACTCTCTGCAAGACTGTTCTCCTTAACCCAACACACACAAGAGCCCAAATCCCGCTCTGCACTGATGCTTTTCTCAACACTGCATGTCTGCGGACAGGGAGTAAAGACCCAATCAATTCATCATCCAAAATCCAATTATCCCCTGACAGATAATAAGCCCTCAGGCAGGCGCGTAATGCTTCAATGAATAGAGAAAAAAAAGAATAAGAAGAGTATGAGAAAGAGAGGGTAGGCGGGTAATGAGGTTACCTGGATGTCAAACCCAAAAGTTTCATTTTCTTTTCTTCTTAAAACGACACTTTTCCTGTTAACCAAGAGACATGAGCAAGACAGAGTCAGATCAAATTTGAGTTGTGCATGTGGGTTGACAAACTTAAGATACAAATCAGTAACTTTTTTACCGTATGCACTGCTCTGTTGCCTTGTCTTGGAATTGTACTACCTAAAAAAGAATATTCCACATTGTTAATTATTAAAATAAGTAATTTAATAAATTAATATGTGACCATGGACCACAAAACATAAGGATCATAAGGGTCATAGGGGTCCATTTTTAAAACTAAGACTTATTTAATCTTAAAATTAAATATGTTTTCCACTGATGTATGGTTTGTTAGGGTAGGACAATATTTGGCAACTATTTAAAAAATATGGAATCTGAGGGTGCATAAAAATCTAAATATTGAGAAAATCTTGAAAAAAAAAATTGTCCAAATGGAGTTGTTAGTAATGTATATTAGTTTTGATATATTTAAGGTAGGAAACTTACAAAATATTTCTTAATATCCTAATGATTTTTGGCATATAAGAAAAATCAATCATTTTAACCCATACAATGTATTTTTGGCTATTGCTACAAATATGCTACTTATGACTGGTTTTGTTGTCCAGGGTCACATATTGTTTATTATTTATAGCGTACTAAATATTATACATCAAATACTAGACAAATATCAAATCATATTAAACATAATGAAGAAATGTCAGAAATAAAGCAAATAAAAAAAATAAGTCACTTACGTTTCTTTTATGACTTTTTCCATCTTTGTTCCTGATTGTTTTATAATCAGTAGTGTTCTTCTGTGTTTTGTGTCCAGTGTTCAACAGGTTGTTTGTCGCACAGCTGCTTTTCCCCAGCAGTTTTCTTAAGTATTGTACAGATGCTGTCATCTTCAGTGTGTGTGCTGACATCTCTGCTGCTGAGAATGACGCTCCTCCGGCTTTTACTCGCGTCTCTGAACGGATGTCAAGTCACGTGGCCACAGTAAAGTCCCCGGGGCTTCACTACAAACTTCTGATATTACTGTAAGTCTGTCAGCGCACCTTTATGGAGAATCACTCACCGCTAAAACAACAACAAAAGTAGACCTACATTAATATGGATCGCCAATGTTAAATTAATTCATTATTTGATCAAATTAATAATTTCATTTTAATAGCAGTTATTGGCACATATTTTGCGTTAAGTTTTTTCATAATAAAGTTGATAATGTGCTTTTCAATTTTTTTTATTAATTAATTTATTTACAAGTAGAAAAAGCCTTTTATATTTATAAAAAAGGGGAGTGGATAAAGTCATCATATATATGTTTTAATGCTTTTCAAAGGTCTTTTCTACTCATTCAGGTTGAGTTCATTTGATGAAAAATACAGAAAAAATCGGTAATATTGTGAAATTTTATTTAAATTCAAAACTGTGGTTTTCTATTTTAATACACTTTAAAACAGAAATGCAAATGTGAATTTTCAGCATCCTTACTCCAGTCTTCAGTGTCACATGATCATTCAGAAATCATTCTAATATGCTGATTTATTATCAGTGTTGAGCCAGTTGTATTGTACAATGTACTTTTTTTCAGGATTCTTTTATCGATAAAACATTTATTTAAAATGGAAATATTTTGTAACAATATAAACTACCACTGAAAGTTTGAGTTCAGTATTTTTTTTTCTTTCTTTGAAAAAAAACCCCACTTTTATTCAGCAAGGAAGTGTGAAATTGATAAAAAGTGATAGGTTTTTGTTAGAAAAAAATTATATTTTGAATAAATGCTGTTCTTTGCAACATTTTATTCATCAAAGAAAAAAAATATATATATAAATATATATATATATATATATATATATATATATATATATATATATATATATATATATTAAGTAGCACAAATGTTTCCAACATTAATAGTAAATCAGCATATTAGAAAGATTTCTGAAGGCTGGAGTAATGGCTGATGAAAAGTCTGTTTTGCATCACAGAAGTAAATTTTAAAGTATATTAAAATATAAAACTGTTATTTTAAATAGCAAAAATATTTCATAAAATGTAATAAAATTTCAATAAAATTTGATAAGCATAAGATACTCTTAAAAAAAAAAAAAATCTTTCTGATCCCAAGCTTTTAAAAGGCAGTGTAATGTCTTCAGAAAATGCCTTCCGTACAGTAAAATAGTAATAAAGAATTGATTAAGCTAAACAGATTTAAATGCATTTATTCAACAGATTTAAACAAAAACAACTTCTTATATCTTTATTTAACTTAATTCATTATTTCATGACTTTAAATATCCTTTAAAACAAACAAAAAAAGGTTTATAAAAGCTTTTAATTGTTTATAATAAAGTTTGAGAAGAAATTATTATTTTCGCTTAATCCCTGCTTCTCAATTATGCTACACGTCATGCAGATTCTTGAGTTTATCAGACTTCCTGTAGACTGTGTGGAGGTCTGTTTCCGCTTCTTGAAGATCATTCCGAATCCAGTAGGTGGCAGGAAAGGCGTCTCCCGGTTCACTGCGCCGTTCACTCACATGAAGAAGAGGAATCTAGGCGTCCCCCTTCTGTGTGCTGATTAACACGACGTAAGCTTTGTCTTTTCCACGTCTTTCTGTAACCTCAGGTATATCAATAACGATGTAGTTTATTATTCGAATTCTGCTCCCAATTTTGTTTTTTATCTGCAATGTCTGTGATTTCTATTTTTAAAATCTGCGCTGATAATCGGCTTGTCTTGTACATATGATGCTTGTGGTCCTGATGCTGCTTTTGTTACTAGGCGACCAGGCTGACTCGCAAGCTACATGATAAACAAGAAAATCCTGAGAGAAATAGCTAAAATAACCACAGTGTTTTAAATTATAATATGCAATAGCCGCATTTGCTCGCTTCGGTAAGTTAGCCCTAGATACGCGGCTGTCTACACAAAGAAATGATCCGTGCTCAATATGTCGAGTTGACACCGTCTGACATTTAATTCGCGGTTAAACCGGATGATTTAAGCACGCGTTAAAGGACAATAGTTCGGCTGAACTTCTATTTTGAATAAATGCTAAGGACTAAACTTTTGTCTTTGTGCAATTCCACAGCTATCAAACCACCGCTGACCATTAACACACCAGTCATGGCTGCCGAGCCCAACTATCGCAGGACAAAACCGGGTAACGGCCCTTCTGAGAAACGCCTTACACTGACATCTTCTTTACAGACCACCTCAGGCCTACATCCCCGTTGAAAAACCAGCATATGCTAGTAAGGCGTGTTTTGAAGCATGGCAGCTGGTTTGAGCTGGTTTAAGCTGGTCCGTAGTTGGTCATGAGCTGGTTTCTGTTTCAGCTAAATCCAGCTGCCATGCTTCAAAACATACTTAACCAACATATGCTGTTTTTTCATTAGGGATTGTGGCCACTTAATGCACATGAATGTTGTTTTCACAAAATAGTTTTTTAAATTAAGCTAAATAGTTGTACAAATATTATAATTTCATTGCAGGTGTAAGGACAGCTCACCTTGCTAGTTCAAATGGAGCTGTTGGACCTTCTTCACAAATTCCGGGTTTATCTGCAACTGCCGACACCACTCCTGAAGAAAGAACTAAGGGAAGACGTGTTGGAATTCAGGCCACCGACTCGGATTATGTTAAACTTGCAAAACAAGGAGGACAGAAGGGTAATTGTGTCACATTTGCTATTACGATGTGTTCGGAATAGCATCTTATGCACTGGTCTTACTATTTATGAAAGCAACAAAGTGAAGTATATGTGTAATCATGAATTAGTGACGAATGATCTTAAAGCCTGTGACATATCCCTGGTTTCACAGACAAGGCTTAAGCCTAGTCCCAGACTAAAATGTAAGCACCGGTTGATCTAAAAACACGTCAGTGTCTTTGTTTTGTTTCAAGATTCATACCAGTAATGTTTGGCCTAAATGGCCCATTTTTAACCATGGCCTAACCCTGTCTGTGAAACCAGGCCTTATTGTTTGATAAAATTACCAAACGTTACAAAATTTTTACACAAAACCGGATTACAAAAAGTGAAATTGGCTGAATAAACTAGGAAAATCCTTAGAGAAATTGCTCAAATATTCATATGAGATTTGATTTGATTAATTTGAATTATGCCCTGCTTATCTTTCATTTTTGCCATAGGTTTGCTGAGCCATGATGACCCCGTGGAAACAAAAGCTAACAGTTCCTACAAACCCACTAATTGGTTCTCTGGCTCACCTGATGATCAAGAGAGGTGAGAATTTGTCAGCTCGTATGGTGTTGTTTTGTACAGAAATAATAAACGAAGCCAAAGGCCTCAGAAATACATCATTCTGATTAAAGGAATGACATTGTAAGAGATCATCTCAATTTATTACAAATTATTTGGGTGGAGAAATACGCTATGAATGTGTCAAATAGTTCTGGTATTTAAAGGAGTTGTTCACCTAGAAATGAAAATGTAATCACCCTCGGGCGAGTTTGTTTCTGTATCAGAACAGATTTGCAGAAATTTAGCATTACATCACGTGCTCACCAATGGATCCTCTGCAGTGAATGGGTGCCGTCAGAATATGAGTTCAAACAGCTTCTATAAACATTACAGTTATTCACATGACTGCATCAATTAATGTCTTGAGAAGAGAAGAGCTGCTTTCTCCAAAGGTGTGTCATCTGAATCAGAAGAGAAATATGCACAGATCAAACACTTTACAAGCAAAAACAATCCAAAACAGTTCTAAATAAGTACACCAGTGGATTTGGATGTGAGAGGACAATAGGGCTGCAACGATTAATCGAACGATGTCGTGAGGCGCGTTTAGTCAATGAAGCCGGTACTTTCATTAGTATTAAAGCTCCATCACGTGCGTTCAGTACACAGAGCAAGTAATACACAGAGCCGTAAAGCACTGACAAGCTACGCCAAAATCGGCGTAGCTTGTCAGTGCTTTACGGCTCTGTGTATTACTTGCCGCTCCAGCTGAACGCACGTGATGGAGCTTTACTACTAATCAAAGTACCAGCTTCATTGACTAAACGCGCTTCACGACATCGTTCGATTAATCGTTGCAGCCCTAGAGGACAACAGTGGATGTGTTTTTTCACTAGAGGTAGCATTATTAAGGATTATGGACAGTTTTTTGGTTAGAAGTGATGGTTTAAAATTAAAACTTCTTAATGATGGACTTGTTTATTACAAATATGCAGCTTTTCTCTTCACAAGATGTTATTGATGAACTGGAGTCATGTCAATTACTTGTGGATTATTGCGAAGTTTTTATCAGCTGTTTGGACTCTCATTCTGACGGCACCCATTCACTGCAAAGGATCCATCGGTGAGCAAATGACTGCTAAATTTCTTCAGATTAGTTCTGATGAAGAAACAAACTCGTCTATATCTTGGATGGCCTGAGGGTGATTAAATTTTCAGAAAATTATAATTTTTGGGTGAACTATTCCCTTAAGGATTCTTAACCTAGCATGGCATGTTCAAGCAGTTCAACCGTAATCTGGTCCATATTAATAGGCTGACATGGAGGACCTACATTCTTCCCTCAAAGGAATTATAGGGTTGTGTAGAGTCAGAAGGGTCCACCACAATCCATCTGGTATGGTGGTGTGAAACTGGGGTTCAATCATGTGATCTTATGCTTACAGCAGAAGTAATGCAACTACCCCTGATGGAAACGGCATGTCTAAAGGGGTCTTACAGCAGCTGGAGCCCCCATTTGGAACTGATAACTGTTCAGCCTGGGATTCTGGTAAAAAGGTGAATGGATCAGTACCGATCGTGACAGCAATCACTTACCTCCCTCCTGCCGCCATATTACAAACAATCTTTCAGTTGCCATCTTTCTTTTTTTGCCATGCATCTGCAAAACCACATTAGAGAAGAACTCTTCACTTGATTCATTTGAGGAAAAATTCCAAGCTGCATGGTGTCATTTTTGTTTTCCATTGCTGTGATCCTTTTTTTCTTTTCTTGACTGGTTGACAAAGACTTTGGATGAAGATATGATCAAACAGGACAATATAGGACTTTGGCAAAATGTCTTCTGACTTTTTAAGCGTATACGTTTGATAAAATTGCATGCTGTGTGGCTATGTAGTTGGGAAAACTAAATACTGTAAAAATATGATTTAAAGGAGAAGTCCACTTCCAGAGCAACAATTTACAAATAATTTACTCACCCCCTTGTCATCCAAGATGTTCATGTCTTTCTGTCTTCAATTGTAAAGAAATTATCGTTTTTGAGCAAAACGTTTCAGGATTTTTCTTGATATAATGGACTTCAATTGTGCCCCCGATTTTGAACTTCCAAAATGTAGTTTAAATGCAGCTTCAAAAGGCTCTAAATGATTCCAGACCAGGAAGAAGGGTCTTATCTAGCAAAACGATCTGTCATTTTTTTTCGAAATATAAAAAGTTGTATACTTTTTAAGCACAAAAGCTCGTTTAGCACAGGCTCTGGGATGCATGTTCTTGAATGATTCGTTCATTATGAACAAATCTTTAATGTGACTTGGGAAGAACGAGTCGTCTCGGAGAGTGATTCGTTCAGTCGCGCATGTGCAACATTCTATTAGGTTCTGTACTGGAATTAGTTCTTCGGGTTTTTGAAGTCGTTCGTTCATCTTATGGGGCTGTCTCGTGATGAACGAAAGACGATGAGATGAACTAATCATAGACTAAAGACCCAGGTAAACAATGAATTAATCTTTTCTGTTTCTTATAGTATTATAGTTTTTTCTTGTTTGTAGTTTGATCAACGTTTGTGTAAGCAGTAGATGTGTTAGGGAAGTAACACGTAACATTTTAATTATATTTTGCTAAAATGAACGAAATGACTGGAAAAAAGATTCGTTCATTTTACTGAACGAGACTCAAAGGTCCGAGTCAGTAAAATGATCCGAACTTCCCATCAATACTACGAATCACATCTAAGTTCATCGTCTGTGTACTCTGGCTCGAAAAGGTAGAGAATGGCAAAAAACTCCATCTCATTTTCTCCTACAACTTAAGAATCGTCCGACACCGTTGTAGCTTTTTGTTTGTAAACAGCGTTTGACTTACTTGCACTTTGCTAGTCTGTGCGTGTTCGCTTTGCAAACACTGGGTCTATAGTTCCGCGTGACCTTTCGACGTGATTCAATAGTACGTAGTGTCGTGAACGCACATCTCAGAGCCTGTGTTACAAAAGCTTTTGTGCTTAAAAAGTATACAAATCTTTATTTTTCGAAAAAAATGACAGATCGTTTTGCTAGATAAGACCCTTCTTCCTCGACTGGGATCGTTTAGAGGCCTTTGAAGCTGCATTTAAACTACATTTTGGAAGTTCAAAATCAGGGGCACAGTTGAAGTCCATTATATGAAGAAAAATCCTGAAATGTTTTCCTCAAAAATCATAATTTCTTTACGACTGAAGACAGAAAGACATGAACATTTTGGATGACAAGGGGGTGAGTAAATTATTTGTAAATTGTTGTTCTGGAAGTGGAGTTGTCCTTCAAAATCATTTTGTTTAGTAAAGTTAGGGTTGCCTACTATGAGTGCTGATACTTTAAAGGATTCCAAACAAAGACTTTCAAATGTAAAAACCAGTTTGACGCATAAAGAGCTGGTTCTTTTAGAACACTAACTCAAATGACTGTGGTTCTCACTTCATGCCCTATCATGTTCATCTTTTAAACAGGAAACTGAATCATCTTAGTGCTTATTAGTCATTTACTATTCTGCCTTCACGCTTCTCATTTTTCTTTTTATTAATGATGTTTTGTCCCTATGCACTTGTGAATTTCCTTTTTTATTTCTGGATGGAATCATTAATTGCGAATTTTAAATTAATCGCATGTAAAGAAAGTTTCACCAATAGCATTTTGTTAAATTGTGAATAATTTTGTTTAATCCTCAAATAATAAACATCTTATTTGCTTTCACAGGATGTCAATAATGCTACATCGGAGATGCAGAAACTCTCCCTAAGCCAAAAAGACATTGCGGAAGCCAACAAGTTCAAAAAGATGTATGTTTCTTTACATTTTTAGCCTCTGCATTATTTTTCAGGTCCACAATAAACAAAATATAAACTCTTGATATGTTTTCAGCCTATATGAATGTTTCATAATTGTCTTTACAGTTCTCATGACAAGAAGGCGGCAGCTCCAGTCAACATGTCCAAACTTCTAAGTTTTGGTTACGTTCAGGAAGAGAATAAAACTATCAATGACGATGATGCTTCAAGTGAGACTTCCTGTTTTTATTAACATCTTGAGTGGTTTGCGTTGCGTTAACCACATACATTTACAGTCAGAGACAGATGCAGTGTTTCTTGGTGTGAAAGTCAAATTATTTCTATTATTGTAAAACTTGTGTGTTTGATATTTTAGGCATTACCTCTGAGCAGACCAGCACCATTGCACCAGAGGATGAGTTGGAGTAAAGACGACGCCCCCCCAAAACCCTTCTTCATGAATTGTTCTCTCGTATTCACTAGCTCCTTTGCATCAGCCACCCACTCTCTGCTTTATGCAAAAACACTTTTTAGTCATCTGATTGTTCTCACTTTGCATCATTAGCTAAATGACTTGTTTGTGCTATGCTAACATATCTATGGTGCTTGTGATCAGGATAACTATACCCCTAGAAGGAAGGAATATCTGTAAAGTCCCTAAATGAAAACGACAGGGTATGTGCACCACAAAATACATCTTAGATGCATTAAGCATTGATGCCAAGATGGAGCTGATTTTCATAATATTCATTCTTCACTTGCACATTAGCGTTCATGGCGCAAAATGTGACAAAACCTTAAGAACATTAAGATAGCACACACATAGAGCGATAGGATGTACTTATGCCACGTTAAACTGCTGTTTCTCACCTCACATAATGACGAAATGTGTAAGCTGTGCAATTATTACACAATCCATGGCTGTTTCATACAGTAAATCTCTGGTTTGAACACTTTCGAGTGTTCTGACGGCCCAGTAGTTAGCTAGATGAGCGCATGATGAACACATAGAAAGTTACCTTATGATAAATGATTACATGAAGTAAGAAGATGCTAGGGAACAGGAAGGGGGTTCAGGGAGTTTGCGGTTGTGAATGTCTGTTGTTGTTAGTATTGATGTGTAGTAAATAATAATAATAATAATAATAATCATCTGAGATTCAGTTGTTTTGGTGTTCTATGCTGTATAATTTAATGTTTCTTCCTTCTGAAAACAATGTTTACACTTGCTGTCAGTTCATATCTATAAATGATGACTGAATAAATTTGCATGTGCATAAAACATTTGCCTTTTGTAGTCATTGTTTCAAAAGGGAAGCTTCACAGATTGAATGCACGGATGTTCTTACAGGTTTTACAGATGTTTATACAACCAATCAAAAATGCATTCTAGACTTTTAAGTGTACAACATTTTCAAAAATGCAAACATTTTGATGCTAAACAATAATGAATAGATATAAAGAGCATATAATAGTTGAAAACAAAAAAGTAATATTTGAGTTGATTAATATAAGAAGATTTTTAAATGTTTTTGAGAGAAGTCACCAAGGCATTTATCTGATTACAAAAAAACAATAATATTAAAAAATGTATTTAAATTTTAAAAACTTTTAAATATATTTTCATATATTTTAAAGTGTAGTTTATTCAGCATTCAAGTTTAAAAAAAACAGCATTTACTTCAATAAAAATGTCTTTATGTTACTGAAAGTAATGAAGTAATAATTCCTTTAAAAATTGTACTGACCCCAAAATTTTGAAAAATCTAAAGGTGAAGCATAATGCTGTTCAGGATGAAACCATAGTCCAGAGGGGATGAAAAACAGGAGTTTCCGACCTCAAGATGTTTAATTAAAAAAAAAAAAAAACAAGCAGTGATGGTGATAATTTTTTTAAATTATGGTGATAACAATTTAATTAAAGAAAGTTACTGTAAATGCTTCAGGTTCAGTCCCAGTTGAGGTGACCACTGGAGAGTTACTGATGACAATCCTACTCAATTCTAATATCACCTTTGACTTGGGCATTTAACTTTCAGGCTCTGCAATTAGTCTACTGCAAGTCACATGGATGCTAAACATCTGCCTGCTAAATGCCAGATGTGGACATTCTTAAAAGCTGAAAAGGTTGTAGTGCCCTTATATGCATTAGTTTTTGTACAGAATAATTTCAGTATTTCCTTATGTAGCATTTTTACTAATTATTTTGGATTGATGTCACTGCAAAGCGTGCATATTTTGTATGCATTACACTCCCTGCTGAAAAAAAACAAACAATAGAAACATCACAGAAATTCGAATTGTTTCCAGTACAAATGCCATTACAAACCATCCACTTTTAACCATTAAAACCATTAACAAATGGTTTCCTGTAGTGTGTTTTGGGACATACACCATTAGGATTTTGTTGTTTGTAACAAGCCACCAATTGAAGGCAACCAATTACCAGTAGGCACCATTACATTTTCCATTACAACCAGTACAATTCCCATTTCAGATTCTATGATGGTTTCTATTTCAGCAGGGTGGGATCCACTGCCCTTTTGGACAGATTACGATTAACCTGGAATGGACAGTGTGACTGACCAGACGCCTGAAAATCACTAATAGTCCCACAGGTTCTCATAACAGCCCTGAACGTTGGACTTTGGCTGGCTTCTAACAGGTCCAAGACTCAGTGTGTGTGACTTCTTGGCAGAACATAAGAAGAGGCTCTCCTTTAAGATAAAAGATGAGGTCCAAACACCTGATGGGTAAAACAGAGGGTGTCCTGAACCGAACTCAAAAAGCTTTGGTGCTCCATCTGGCAGAACGGGTATTTTGCTTACCTTGCACCTCTTTAACTCTTATTACGTAATGTGTGGGAATTGTTTCATTTTTTTTCTTCGTGGAATGCCATTTGTGCTAATGAATTAAACTAATTGCGAAGCTAATGTTTTCTTATTTGCTTACTGGTGAATCTTTATATAGGCTAATTTAATTTAATTTGATCGGGCAGTAAAACGTATTATATCATCTGACAGGAGCAGTTTAGATCACACTCCCAATGGGAGCTGCCCTTTTATCCACACGATGGCAATGTTGCCTAATGTTCACTTCGATAAAGCCTTTAGAAAACCGTGTTTTTATTATCATACAAAATATTTATGATGCGCCGGCTAGTCTTCCCCAAAGTTATGTGGACTTTGTTAAACCCGAATACTAGCGAATCCAACCAATAGAAGAGCAAACACATATACTGAGCAATTCAAAGTAACCAATTTGAGGGCGTCTATGCGCACTACGAGCAGATGGTCACTCATGTGACCATTTAGAGGCTGTTGTTTTCGCTCTGTAGCCGTATTTTTCACGCAAAACTCGATTTTTTTCCAAGCAACTCCTGTTCGACTACATGGCAACACATTTAAATGCCCTGAAACAGCATCTCTATGTGGAGCGTCTACGTCACGCGTTCTGACCCTCTTGCCCATGGAAGCGCGCAAGACCCAGCCGGAGCCGCCCGTTCATCGCGTGAAAACACCTTTGGAAAGAATGTCATCCAGTGATTGCGTTACAAATGGATTTATCGGGCTCCGCGAATAATTTGCATTTCGGCGGTTTTGCGGTAAGTACTGGTGATTTCGCGCAGCACCAATGAAGCGTTGCTAACATCTGGCGCGCACTGGCGGCGGGAATTCATCGCTGCTTGTCATTTATCGGCAGATCTTGTGCATCTCTCCTTCAGTTATTTTCAGAGCTGAGCTTAATAGACGCCGTGGTCACTGCACAAGCTGGAAAAGCGGTTTGCTTTTCTGTCGAAGCCTGCTTTAAATCTCACTCCATCTGCCTTTCCTCATTGCAGCGCAGAAAATATGCATTTGTACTATAGTTATGCATGCATAATTGAACTGATGGCCTTGTTTAATGCATAAAGCTAAATAACTTGAGCAGGTGTAGTGTCGCTTCCACCTCTAATCGACATACCTACACCTCCCATCATCATCTCAGGTCCATCATCTGTCCCTGCATGGCGCATTTTATCCATCTGCTCATCATCTTGTAACCTGGGCAATGCATTGCATGTTGCATTAGTTAGTTGGATTAATTAGAATCCTTAGTGACATGTGTTATGGCATCCTACAGTCCAGTATCCCACAGCCTGTGAAGTAGGCTGGTCTCCATTACGACTGATAGATTCTGTCACTGGGACCACCTTTTAGACACTTTCTTTATGCATAATTGAGCATCCCTCTCTGTCCTTGCTCTCAACTCCAGCTCTAATAATTCAAGCTCGACAGAATGTAGAAGAAGTCTGCATCTCTTGGACCGTAATGGCAGTGTGGTTGCAGTTTCAGCTGCCTCATCATATTGACCAGAGTTTAGATTGAACGCAGGTTTGCTGCTGTGCACCATGTAATTGCTGCTGTGCGGTGATTTGCTTTGAGCAGACCACAATTACAGTATGTAAAGATTGCAGGGACAGTGCATCATGATGCAGTAAGACGTGTTCCTTGGAGACACTGCATTGTCATGTTATATGGTGTGCAAAAGCATCCCAGGGACTTTTGTGTGTGTGTCCATTTGAAATAGCCAAGGCTGAGTTTCGCTATTCATTAGAAATGACAGAATGATCTCTCTGACAGACGTAAGTGGTGCTGGTATACAATGTCAGATGACTCCAATAAGTAACAGTTTATTACTGTTTCTTGGTCATCGTGGCTAATAGGATGGTTTGCGTGTTTTCTCTCCTCTCGTCGCTTCTGTATATAAACCCGGCGCTCTGACTGACAGCAGACTCCTGGTAAATCCAGTGTGGAGGTGGGTGGGGATTTTAAGGACTTTCTAAAGTGGATTTTGGATTTTATTCTTGTAAATGCCAGCACAGTGGGCTACTGCCATTTATGAAGTTTATAAGCTGAAATCATTGGATTATGTATGGATGTGTGCGTTTTGCAAAACCGATTCATTTCCGTGAACCGGTTCTCTTTTGGATGGTTCATTTCATTGAACCCGTTAAAAATAAAAATGGTTCTGTGGTTCTTTTACATCATCACTCCATTACATCACCCATCAAATATCTAACAAATTAGTAAATGTTATGCTGAAACAGTCAAATAAAGTGCGTGTGTTAAGGCAAACCGCTGATTATTACTAGTTTACCAAATAGTTCACCCCAAATTATTTTTTTTTCATTCACTCATCCCTCAGGCAATCCAAAAAGATGACTTTATTAATTCATAGAAAACTCAAGATGATTTTTAGTTCAGATGATCATGTTCAAGCCCCAAAAAGGCAGTAAGGACATAGATGAAATAGTCTAAGTGACATCAGCAGTTCAATCGTAATACTATGAAGCGATGAGAATATTTTTTTGTGCACAAAGAAAACTAAAATAATGACTTCTTTTCTTTCTTTTGTGTCAGTCTTCGACGTGCGTTCACAAGAGTACCACAAAGCATGCATGTGGTGCTGCTGACGCAGGAGCTGGCGTTCAGATGTGGAACGTCTATCTCTCTTAGTTGATCATCTGTATATTCTGGTTCAAATAAGTAAGGCTAGGCAAAAATTGCAAGTCATCCTCTCTGTCGAAATCTTCTGACATGTTTACGAAGACTGTTTTATGTACAGCGTGCGTCTTCTGCTTGTAAACAAGGCGTAGCACATCCGGGTTCTACGTCGACTGGTGATATATGAAGTGAAATTATCACTCTGTGTAAGAAACGGAACATAATTTATAACATTATTACATGTAATCCATAGCCTCAGGTCAAACAGTCCTGGAGCTGAAGGTTTTTGTTTCACGATGACGTATAAATGGAAACAAATTCACGTGGGACACCATTGTTGTTTACAACAGAGAGGGACGATGCATTTGCAGACCATGACTATTGAGTCAGACATGACCACGAAGCTCTCCCTGTAGGTTTAATTCATTCATTTTGAAGCAGTTTTTTGGTTTAACAACATTCTAGTAAGAGCCACAGTATCCTGGTGTAGTCATATTTTTTCATTGCAAATCTCAGGTGGCACGCACACACAGGCTCAAGAATCCGATATCACTATTGTACATAAACATCTTGTTTAGTCATGAATTTGTGTGCCAGTGTTTGCACTGACTGCCTGGTCATCCTTAAGATGATGACTTTTCTTTTGTTTATAGTGTTTATACACGCACATGTGTGCATTTTAGTTAGGGATCGATGCCTAGTTAATTTGTAAGTTTGACTAGTACAGATCTTTTTTCTTATTTGCAATATTTTAATTTTAATTAGTGTGCTGTGTTTTAGCTGTTCACAGTAAGTCCTCTCTTGGTGAAGTTTTATTTTTAAATCCGTTCCTATTAGATGTGCATGATTTTGGGAAATAGTGAATCAGTATATAATTGCTTACAATAGACACCAGTTCTCTCATCTCTTATTTCAGTGATTTACAAAAAGCTGAACATTAGGCTACTAAATAAAATAATTTGTTGTTGTTTTTTTTAAAAAAAGAAAATGCAGGAAGTAAAAGGTAGGAATGATGAGTCAAAGTAGACATTGGTAGTCACTGAGGGAAAAGACCAAGTGAACATGTCAGTCATGTCAAGTTTTCACATGCAAATATTTATGGATTTGAACAATTTTTTTTGTTGTAAAACTAACAAATAAATCATTTTTTTAAAAAGGCAGTGGTAATAGATTCTTATTTATGCTAAGTGCAAATAGCTATAGCTATAAATAAAGCCCTTCCTATACCTACTCTAACCCTACCTGCTACTTTCTTTCCAACTTTTTTTCCTTCACTTTTATTGAAAATAAATGCCTTTCTGACATGATATGAGATTTTAAAAAGGGAGAAAGTCAAAAAACAGATTTTACCTTGTAAGGCCCAGTGAAATCCGTTTTATTTTTTCATTTTAATTTTTCTGGATTCCTTTTTAATGGTTAAATAAATTTTATCAAACAAAAAGCATGTATAAGTAATTACAATCATGAAACTTACAATTTAACATCAGTTTATTAAATGTTTAACAAAAATTACATGTTTAGGGCCATATGAAATGTATTTTTTTCTCACCTTGTGTTTTATTGTTACCAAATTCTGGTTTTAAGATGTTTAATTATTTGAATGCATAAAAACAACTTTTATTTATTCTTACAATAGCCTTGTGATTTTTCCCCCCCCAGAAATTCTGTGTTGTGTATTTGTATTTTTCTGGTTATTAAATGAAGGCATAAAAAATAATTTAATTGCTCTTTTAATCAATACCAAATAAACACATTTTATTTTTTGGCAAGTAAAGAGGATTTACTATTAAAATTAAAACATAAAACAAAATATTGTGTGATTATATCTAAAAAAAATAAAGTTTTATTAATTTTTCAACAGTAGTAGTAGTATTACATACATTCTAAATAATGGTAATATATTTCTGGCATATATATCTTCAAGTCAAACCAAACCTTTATTTTGCTTTGAATACCTGTAAATAATGCTGGTTGTGGTTAGAAGGGATACAGAGGAAGCCGGAAATTAACAATAAATTTTACTCAAATAGAACGGTCAAATGCCAATGAAGTGACTCTCAGAGCAGTTCTGGAAATGTAAATGTATTTATGTCCTCAATTTATTGAGACAGCAGACACTGAAATTACCGCAGGCGTCATGCGTGGTTCAGTATATATAGTAGGCTAAGCAAAACCGCACGTCTGTGCCATTCATTAACACAGAGACACACAGAAGATGCAGGAGTCATATTTAAATAGTCTTTTTAGGGCTTAATATTTACAGATACTAGTCCATATTGTGATTTGATTTAATCTGATGACATATTTTTGATTAATTCTTCCAAACATTGACAAATTCCATGACATTTTGGGTTAAACACTTAATTCCATTTTTATGACTGCATTACATGATTCCGTCTGCACTTTCCACATCTCGGAAATCATAGGCCCCTAAACTCAGATCGATTGCATCAAAAAGACTACACCATGCTTTTTACCATCTGCCCTGGAGCTGTTGTTTCATAGTCGTCTTTTGTAGTGTTAACTAGCCCAATAATGCATAGGCGGGCGGAGTTAGTGTAAATAGCCTCTGCCAACAAGGCATCTATTTGCACTTACTGTAAATAGACAGTTTAAAAAATCAGTTTAGTAAATGATTCAGTGACTCACCTTGAAGAGATTGGTTGAATGAATGATTTTTGCATTATTGTGAGGGGTAGGTTTAGGGTTGGGGTTGGTCTAGGTGTAGATGTTAATAAAACAATCTAATAGGTAAAACATTTTATTTATTCGACGTTTTAAAATAATGTACCAACTGCACTACACCTAAACCTACCTGATAGTATGAAAAAAGCAAATGTGACGTAAAAACGCAATTGCAAGCATGCCGTTTTAACTTATAGAAAAGTGCCTTTTGATGCCAAAATCGGAACGCAAATAATTTTTATAGAATACTGTCGTCAAAGACGCCATTTTATAGTTAAACGCAGACATTTAAATGGACATGCTATGGATGAAAACTGCTTTGACTACTCTACTTTTAAAGGGGTCATCGGATGCAAAGTTCACTTTCACATGTTGTTTTAATATTAATGTGTGTTGGCAGAGTATGTACACATCTACCCATTAACAAAAAAAAAAAATGCATGCAGTGGTTTTTAATTAATCTGTAAAAGTAATATCCCCTTTTTCAATTCGAGCCATTCTCAGATGCCTGTCGGTGTGGCGTCTGTGTTCGCGCGAATCATTCATGATCCAGCAGAAGTGAGTATAAGGCTTTTTATATGAATCTTTGAAAACACCTTTCCTAATAATATGCTAGTTAGCAAGTTTCACGGCTAAATGTGCCTAAAGTAAACAACCTCTCAGAGCACAGCTCATCATGCCACAGAGAGTAGAGAGGGGCGGGGCGAGCAAAGCCCATTTGCATTTAAGGGAACAATCCATTAGAATGGGTTGATTTTTTGCAGCGCTCATTTGACCAGGTAAAAAAGGGTGTTGTTTTACACTACCATTGAGAATTTTTAACCAAAGTATATTATAGACGTTTAATTAAGACCCTAAAGAATCATATCAACTTGTGGAAAATGGGCATCCGATGACCCCTTAAAGCATAAATTTGATTTAAACAATATGTCTACATAATATTCACATATGGTGGTCGTAGGGGACGCATTGCATTAGCCCTACAGTTGAAGCATGGCATTATATTTAAAGCTGTTACTATTAACATTTTACATAACATTTATTTACTTTATATCACAATTCTGACTTTTTTCTCACAAATGCAAGTTTATATCTCCTAGTTAGGACTTTATAACTTGATTTAACTCACAACAATAGTGAGTTTGTCAATTCTTAGTGGAAAAAAGCCAGAGCCGAGGGGAAAAGAGAGAATGACGAGTTGATTTTCCTTATCAGAATTATGAGATTTAATCTCGGAATTGCGAGAATAAAGTCAGAATTCTGAAATATAAATTCAAATTTACCTTTTTTTATTCTTTCATTCCGTGGCTCCATAGACGTCTACTTGAAAAGTGTAATTGTTTGCAAACACTGAATTGGTCTATTTGTCAGAAAACTAGAAAGCGAAACATATGGAGCTGTAATCATAACTGTGTTCAAAAATGATTAAAAGTGATCACTGTTTACCACCTCTATGTTCATTTCTTTTAGAAACTGCAGTGATATGTACTTAGTTGTACAGTAGGTACATATTCCGTGTCTCGCAAAAAGGTACGTTTTTTGTCATGAGACCTGGTTGTATATAATTATCATTTTGACATTGACAAGATTGGTAATTAATTATAACTTATGTATGTGGCCATGTTGTAAAAGAGCTGTAAAGATCTCTCAAAACTAGCCCATCAAGAGGTCAAAATAAGTGACTGTTTAAATGTAAGAAGACCTGAGTGTTATCAAATAACCTCCAAGAGGTGATTCACTCTTTTTTATGATAACTACTGTAGACATCAGTGTTTAGATCTGAACTATATAAACTTTAATCCAATACTTAAGTGATTATGTGAATGTTTGTAACATAAAATCAAGAAACTGTGTGGTTGAAAACACTGTTTGTGTTTCATATATACAAAAAAACAATAGCTCTTTCTTGATTAGCCATGGCAGGAGGTTATTAGACATTGCTGAATTATTATTATTTGTAGGAATAAGATTGTGATTATGCTGCAGCTCTTTAGCTGTGTACAGTACTGTTCATGCAGACAGACGCCTTTAGTCATTGCATTGTGATCTGCACTGTTTTTTATGCATCTTGTGCCATGAGCACATATGATCAGGGTCAGGATGATGAACTGAAACCAGAGATCCCTTAAAACCAATCAGTCGACTAGTCGTTTTTGAAATATTTCATCTAATCTCATCCCATATAATCTTAGCATTGAAAACTCCACTTTCCGTTATTTGCATTATGTGCTTTTCTATAAAAAAACAGCTAGACCAAGCTGAAGAAGATGCTATTCTTTTTATCTTAAAGGCATTAAAGCCATCCAGAAAGAGGAAAAGAGTGCATCTGCTGATCATACTATTTTTGCTGTCAGTTGGGGGAGGGTATTGGGAAGGGAACAGGTTGTCTTGTCATGCTGTTGCATGCTGGGATGCTGGAACACACGTTGGAATACATCCCTTGTTGCCCTGCCTTAATGCTGCCAAGAACTCCAGGCTTTCTTTGCCATTCTAATAAAAGTGTATAGGACAGAGATTTCCATGCAGTTTTCTGGTACACCATCAATGTGAAATTAAAAGTGTCCCAGTTCGCTAGGCATGGGCGATATGGGCTTAAAAAGTTATCACGAATATTTCTGGTATTTATTGCGATAACGTTATCAAAGATGATAATTCAAGGAAATACTGTTTCATTAGAGAACAGAATTATCTTTCCTATTTTTACCTAAAAATAGTCAATGGCTACCAAATCTTTGAGAGTAAAAAAAAAACATACACAAACAAAACCAAATTAAACCCTCCTGACGAAACACTGATGTCCTAAGACACGAAACGATCGGTTTGTCCGAGAAACTGAACAGCATTTATATCATTTGGTTTTGTTTGTGTATGTTTTTATTTACTCTCAAAGATTTGGTAGCCATTGACTGCCATTATATGACTGACAGACTGCAATGGTTTGAGTTAAAAATCTTCGTTTGTGTTCTACTGAAGAAACAAAGTCACCTACATCTTGGATGCCATGGGGGTAAGCAAATAAACATCAAATTTTCATTTTTGGGTGAACTATCCCTTTAAGACGAATTCCTTGTGTGTGAAACACACTTGGCAATAAAGCTCTTTCTGATTCGGAAACCAGAGGGTGCCCTTGCGCAGAAACTCCACATATGCGTTACAGCAGAAGTAGTAGTACTGACAACGCTTCAGGAATCTCTAATCCAGTGATCTGCAAAAAATAAAAAACACAATTTGTTGAGTCAGCTTAAAATAATTTGTTTCCCTGCTGCCTTAAAAATTTAAGTTCAGTCAACTAAAATATGTTTAGTCAACTTGAAATGTTACAAAAGTAACAACTTTTGAAATTAAAATTTTAAGGTTGACTCAACAAATAGTTTTTTTACAGTGTAGCTGATAGAGAAATATTAACTGAGGAAATGTGAAGACAATAAACGTACGACTGCTACAGTACATGGTTTGTCTGTGTTCTTCAAGCAATCTTGGGTATTTTTCTAAGGATAAAGTATATGCAATGCTATTCAACATAGCTATATAATACTATAAAATAGTATTATTTCAGCCTCATTCTATGATATGAAACCTCGGCCGATCACAAAAGGTTATGTCAAACAAATAACTATGTTATGAAGTTAATTTGGAGAAAAAATTATGTCAATAAATTATATCTTTGTCAGACAACAGGTTTGTAAACATGCTCAAACACATGCAAAACTGCATCACACAATGGCTACTAGTACAGTCAACATTATTCAAGGCTCAGACCGATTTTGTGAGAAGGGTATAACTGCAGCGTGGAGATCTCCAAATGGGGGTGGGAACTCCAAAATAAGGTGTGGCTTCTTCCCATTGACAGACAGGCACATGACACGCATGCGCAATTTTTTCCCCCAAACCACTTCAGCACAAACTCCGCCCCACAGCTGCTTCTAAAAATTTTATTGGTTGTGTCAATCACAGTGTTGATTTTCTGTACTATGCTACAAACAATGCTAAACCCTAAACGTACCCCATACCTGACCCTAACCTTAACCAGTGAATTGACTGCACGGTGGGATTGGTGCTGAATAGCGTGGCAGATAAACAGCTAATAAGATTATGCAATATAAGATCGCCGGGCCGTTCTGAAACTCCCCAACCAGACCTCACCGGACAATGGGACCTTTTTAGTTACACTCAGCGTCACTACACCCTCCTACCCTGCGAATTTCAAGTCCCAGGAAGCCCCCGTTTCTTAAAACAAAGTGATAGAGTAAAACCTTTCCTCTGTGCTGTGCTGGGACGGCTCGCGGGAGAGCTCGCGGGTGATTCCTGTTTACATCATTAAGCAGAGGTTCCAACTCCAGTCCGAACACCACTGGCCACAAGCTTTTCTGCTTTCACTGAGCATATTTATTTAGCATATTTTATTTTATTTTAGAACAGCTAGAAGCAATGTCTATAATTTCTAAAGTTTTATTTTGAAATGTAACTCAATAATAATTGGCTGAAGCCAGAGCCAATGGTGAAAGTCTTTGCATGATGAGACCCCGCCCCGTTTTGGAGGTTATGCACACTTTTGGAGTTCCCGCCCCATTTGGAGATCTCCGGTCTGCAGTTATACATACTTGGATTTTGTCGCACAGCACATTTTTGACCAAACCAGTTCTAGGTTGGAGCTCCTCATTTAGCAGTATACTAGTTTCACGTCCGCCTTCAGCATGTCACCCCGCACTGTCGCACACAAAAATATGTCAAAAACTAGACTTTATCATTATTATCTTGAGAATAGTGGGGAAAATTTTCGCCGGTATATCACAAATGATAAGATATCGCCCATCCCTAATGTTTGCTCGCTTCATACACGTTTCTGGTCCTTGTGCACGATTTATCATTGCACATTATTTCAAAGCAAAAATGTTTGTCTTGCTAATATTTCATCAAATCGTAAATGATGATATGTCAAGATGCACTTGAGGATGAACTTGACCTTCAGCTTCTACATCCCAGTCTGAAAGCCTCTTTAAAAGTGGCTGCCTGCTTTTCAAGATCCAATTAATTCCAGATGGATAACATCAAGCCCAGTCACATTATAGAGGTAAAATGGGTACTGATTACTGTTTTATGTTGACTTTAAGGAAGTCACCTTCACTTAAATATCAGCCAGGCCAATTAGTCAACCAATATCTTGCCAATTTAAGGGAATCTGCGTCATTCTAGTGTTTTTTTTCCTGTGATGTGAAAAGGCTGAATTTTCAACATCATTACTCCAGTCTTCAATGTCACATAATGGTTCAGAAATCAATCTAATATGCTGATTTACAATTGTTGTGTTGTGGGAAACATGATAGAATTTTGTTTAGGATTCTTTGATAACAATAACTTTTAAAAGTGCAGCATTTAATTGAAAATCAAAATTTGGAACATTCTAAAAGTCTTAGTTGTCATTTTCAAAATATTTAAAGAGATAGTTCACTCAAAAATGAAAATTCTGTCATTAATTACTCACCTTCGGAAGACAAATTAAGATATTTTTGATGAAATCTGGTACTAGTGTGTAACATCAGTATCAGCATCGGCCATTAAAACCCATAACCATTGACCAGTAAACTTAGTAAACAACTACGGTAGTGCTCTTGTCTTGAAAAATATAAGTTTTATGATATCTAAATAAAAAGTAGGACACTGAGTTGTTATATTGGACTGTATTTGTAGAGCAAGATAATAATAGTGTATCATTGCTACGGCATATAAATGATAATAACTGTGTTGTGTGTTCCTGTGTGCAGGGGGAATGCCTACTCCAAGGCAAAGCCCTGTGGAGGAAAGGGAGGTGCTGAGTGGTGAGGGAAGATCCAACAACAACAACATGGCGACCGATGCCACCACCACCAACCTGCTGGCCTCTGTTAAAGAGCAGGTATGCCGTACTGTTTCCATCTGCCAGTGTCTGGCTGTAGGGTAGCTGTAATCTGAATAGCAGCTCAGACATGAGTGGCCACAGATTGTAGATGTATTAAGTCAGCCTTCTGCTCATTAGTCAAAAGTCATATTTGCATTATTAATTCTTGGGCGGGGAAAGCTCGCTTTGAGGACACACATATCTGGTCTACACTGAATTTTAGAGCTGGTAATCTTGTTTTCTCTTGTTTGTGTACATTGTGGTTTTATTTTATTTTAATTTATTTTTTGTTACATCATCATTCTGTTTGTTTAAGATCAAGATTCTTATTTACATGTTTCCTCATGTCGGGTTTGAATTTGAGAGCTGATAAAGTAGTTTTTCCAAGTTATTTATTATTCTATTTCCTTCTTTATTAAAAATTTATTTGAAAGCATTTATATCAAAGCCAATTTGTTTAAGAACAAGATTCTAATTTACCCGTTTTCTCACAATAGGTTTACATAGAATTTGCGAGCTAGATTTTAGAAAGCCACTAATTTTATTTAATTTAAGTTTATTTTATTATTTAAAATTTAATTTTATAACAATTTTTATTAAAAAATTATTATTATTATTTTATATATATTTATTTCATCAGCCAGTTTGTTTAAAATAAGATTATTATTCAGTGTAGGTTTACGCTGAATTTGAGAGCTGGTTTTTATAAAGTTACCATTTTTATTTCATTACAAATTTTATGTTAGTGTATTTATTGTATGTTTTATTATATTTTTATTTTATTACCATTTTATTTAGAAACAAAATTCTCGTTTATCTGTTTCCTCACGTCAGGAAATATAATAAAGTCTAGTGACTATTTAAGTTTCATTATTTAATTTAATTACATTTTATTCCAATTTACCTTTAGATTCTAATTTGCCTGTTTTCTCACATCAGGTTAATATGGAATGTGCGAACTAGATTTTACCAAGTTACCAATTTTATTTTTTTTATTTTATTTTATTTTATTTTATTTTATTTTATTTTATTTTATTTTATTTTGTTTTATTGTATTGTATTATATTGTATTTTATTTTATTTTACAGTTTTATTACATTTTGTGTGTGTGTTTTTTATCCTATGTTTAATTTTATCAGCGAAGTTGTTTGAAAACAAAATTATTTTTCAATGTAGGTTTATTTTATCTTATTTTATTACAAGTTTTAGTGTTTTACTGTGTATTTTATTACTAATTTATGTTAGCATTTTTATATTATATATTTTATTTTATTTTATTTTATTAACATTTTGTTTAGAAACAAGATTTTTATTTACCTGTTTTCTTACATCAGGCAAGCTGATAAAGTCTAGTTTTAAGTCTAGTGACCATTTAATTTAAATAATTTCATTTAATTAAATTTTATTTTAACTTACGTTTAGATTATAATTTTTCTCACATCAGGTTTTCATGGAATTTGTGAGCTAGATTTTACAAAGGAACAAATTTTATTTTATTACAATTATTGTTACAATTTTTTGTACAAATTTATTTTTTGATTTTTTTTTTATCATATATTTTATTTTATCAGCCAGTTTGTTTAGGGCCAGTTTTTTTTTAATAAAGTTACAATTTTTATTTTATTACTAATTTTTATTACATTTGTGTTTTCTTGTTTGTTTTATTTTATTACCGTTTTTTTAAATACAAGATTCTTATTGACCTGTTTCCTCACATCAGGCAAGGTGATAAAGTCTAGTTTTAAGTCAAGTGACTATTTAATTTTAATTTGTTTAACTTAATTTTATTCTAATTTACCTGTTTTCTCACATCAGGTTTACATGGAATTTGCAAACTAGTTACTAATTTAATTTAATTTTTATTTTATTTTATAAAAATTCCATTACATTTTTTAGTTACAAATTTATGTTAGTATTTTTATTATATATTTAATTTTATTACAAATTTATGTTAGCAAGATTCTTATTTACCTTTTTCCTCACATCAGACAAGCTGATAAAGTCTAGTTTTAAGTCTATTTAATTTGAATTATTTAATTTAATTTGATTTATATTTTTTATTATATATGTTTTCTTTTCATTATTATATTTTACCAAGCAAGTTTTGTTATGAGCTAAATCCTTATTTACATGTTTTCTCACAGAAGGTCTGATGCTCCAGCCTTCTAATCTGTTTCACAGTTCAGTGTCATGAAAATTACTAATTAAACTGTTAGCTTAATCATTACAAATCTCGTTAATGCTGATAGCGTTCATTAACGCTGTGAGTCTCTGTTAAAATCTAACTGATTGTCCCATTACCAGGCTTAACATGTTTCACTAGGACACTGCAGCATGGATTTCATTGCATTGTGTGTGTGTTTGTGTGTGTGTGTGATTGCAGTGATTTGTGTGGTCAAGTCTTGTCGTTTCTTTGTGCTCCTCTTGGACAGAATCAGGACATAGGCAAGTATTGTCACTCTGAACAATAGGTTGAATAGAAGAGGCCTGGTACAGCTGGTAGCTCACAGCATGGCACAAGGCAGATAGCCATTGCCTGACTTATCTCGCCTGGAGAACAACACTCAATAATCTCTCCTTTTCACCGGCTACATTAATTGCAACCTCTCTTGCAGTGCTTGCTTGCCGGCTTGAAACCTGCAATACTTTCGGAATATAATATCTATTTCAGAGCAGATACAATGCTCCGGAATCGTTTCGTTGCACTCTCACAATGGCAAGCAATCAGGAAAATGTGCAGTCATATTTTTTTTTTTTTCCTCAGCGTACTATTCTCAGTACAACTGCAATGTGGGCTGTTTATATGTGTGTGTGAGAGAGTGTGTCTCCTTTAAGGGCAGCTGCATCAACGAGTCTGTCTCTATCACAGAGAGGCAGGCCAACAGTGCAGCCTTCTCGCCTTCCACACACACACATAAACAAACACGCATGCATTGCACACACACAGAGAGACTGAGGCAAGAGGAGGGGAAGAGGCCACAAATTCAGTAGCAAAGAGCAGCGAGACAGGATGGAAGCTGAGAAGAGACAGGATTTAAACACAATGGATTTTGAAGCTAAATTAATGTTGTAACTCGAAACGGGTATGAAGTGTGTACTCCCTACACATGATGGATATGTTTTTGATGGTAGAAGGCAACGGCGGTGACACTTTTGTCCCTCCTGTCTTTCTGAAGGAGCTCCAGTTTGAAAGGCTTACCAGAGAACTCGAAGAAGAGAGACAGATTGTAGCCAATCAGCTGGAGCGATGCAGGTTGGGGGCGGAGTCTCCAGGTGCTGCAAGTGACAGGTAAGAGGCAGTTTCGATAAACTCTATGATAAAACCTAAATACATGTGTTTAGTGAGTGGAATTTATTTTAGGAGGTCTGATTTAAAGAAACAGCTCATTTAAAAACCTTAAAAACCTTTCCTTATGATTTTTGATTTCCAAATGATATAAAAGTGTTATAAAAGTAGACTATATGTGACCCTGGACAACAAAATCAGTCGTAAGTAGCACGGGAATATTTGTTGCAATA
Organism: Labeo rohita; assembly: GCF_022985175.1. Taxonomy (NCBI): domain Eukaryota; kingdom Metazoa; phylum Chordata; class Actinopteri; order Cypriniformes; family Cyprinidae; genus Labeo; species Labeo rohita. Next base: position 8,835,649 of record NC_066874.1, on the reverse strand, counting down.
GCCAACAATACACTGTATGGGTCAAAATGATTGATTTTTCTTTTATGCCAAAAATCATTAGGATATTAAGTAAACATCATGTTCCTTGAAGATATTTTGTAAATTTCCTACTGTAAATATATAAAAACTTAATTTTTGATTAGTAATATGCTTTGCTAAGAACTTCATTTGGACAACTTTAAAGGCGATTTTCTCAATATTTTGATTTTTTTGCACCCTCAGGTTCCATATATTCAAATAGTTGTATCTCGACCAAATATTATCCTATCCTAACAAACCATATATCAATGGAAAGCTTATTTATTCAGCTTTTGAAACATTTTGAAAAAATGTACTCATATGACTGGTTTTGTGGTCCAGGGTCACATATGACATTTTATCCCATCTTTTGCTGATGTTCTTGAATTTGTATTCCTGTACATTCAAAAATATGGCGCCTTAAAATGCTTAAACAGGTTTGACATCAGTGACGTCAAAAATCATGGGTTTTTGTTTGTCTTGTCATACAAGTTTGGAGTAAATGATGGCAGAGTATATTTATGAAAAGAACATCTGTACTGCTTTCTCGTTATTACCATGAGGCCTGCTCAGCATGTTTTTCCTCTCAAAACATGTGCATGATTGTAAATATTTGATCACCGTTGCTGATGTGGTTTTTGACTGTTTTATAGATGGCAGTGGTGGAAATGAAGGGAATTAAAACTGTGTTGTCATTTACTCACCTTGCATCTCATCTTCAGTGGAACACAAAAGCAGATGTTTAAAGCATAATGTCCAGGGTGTGTATATTTTTGAAGATTTTTATTGTGCTTTTTGTCCTTTTTTGGAGCTTGGCAGTTCAGCAGTGTTGTTTTAGTATTATTGATATGTTATTATCATTTTTTTATATTTTGGAATTCAGTTAGAGTTTTAGTACTTTTGTTGCATTTTCTGTCATTTTTAATTTTTTTCTAAATATATTTATATAGTTCTTAATTTTTATTTCAGTTTTAGGTTTAGTTATTTTAGTACTTCAGGTTAAACTAAAGTTAAACTAAATTTACATTTTTTTTGGCCTTTATTATGATAGGACAGATCATAGCTGACAGGAAGCAAAGTGGGAGAGAGAGAAGGGGGTGGGACGCCCGTTGCGCAATGGCGCTGTATGTCGGCGCTCTGCCAATAAGACTATCGGCGCGACCTAAGTTAAATTTTTTATGTTTTCTCTTATTTTGGTTAAAATTCATTTTATTTGCAGTTTATGGTTTTCATTGTAATTTTATTTTTGGTTAACGCTAATAACACTGCAGTTCAGTTTTGTTGTATGGAACTGATCAGTTTGAACATTCTGCTAAACATCTCCTTTTTTGTTCCACAAAAACATGCAATTTATTTATTTTTGATTAAATGTTCCATTAATAAAATGACGAAACATTAACAACAAAAATATACACTACCAGTCAAACGTTTTTGAACTGTAAGATTTTTAATGTTTTTAAAGAAGTCTCTTCTGCTCATCAAGTCTGCATGTATTTGATCCAAAATACAGCAAAAGCAGTAATATTGTAAAATATTTTTACTATTTAAAATAACTGCATTCTATTTGAATATATTTTAATATGCAATTTATTCCTGTGATCATAAAGTTACAGCATCATTACTCCAGTCTTCAGTGTCACATGATCCTTTAGAAATCATTCTTATATGCTGATTTGCTGTTAAGAAACATTTTTTATTATTATCAGTATTTCATTATTATAAATATCAGCATTTAACTGAAATAAAAAGCTTTTGTAACATTATACACTATACCATTCAAAAGCTTGGAGGAGGCTTTGGGATGGGGTTGGGGAATTATAGAAATTAATACTTTGATGATAAAGACATTTATAATGTTACAAAAGATTTCTATTTCAGATAAATGCTGTTCTTCTGAACTTTCTATTCATCAAATGAACCTGAAAAAATTCTTCTCAGCTGTTTTCCACATAATAATAATAAATGTTTTCTGAGCAGCAAATCAGAATATTAGAATGATTTCTGAAGGATCATGTGACTGGAGTAATGATGCTAAAAAATCAGCTTTGAAATTAGAGGAATAAATACATTTTAAAATATATTCAAATAGAAAACAGTTATTTCAAATGGTAAAAATATTTCAAAATGTCAATGTTTTTTCTGTACTTTGGCTCAAATAAATGCAGGCTTGGTGAGCAGAAGAGACTTTTTTTAAAAAAAACATCTTTACTGTTCAAAAACGTTTGACTGGTAGTGTATATTGTTAAATAATTGCCTTAAGGAGGTTTTAGGAGGAGGCTTAATTATTGCACTTTTATGATATTACTTCAAGCTTTCAAATGTATCTCATATGAGTGTATCCGTGGCAACTACGCATTTAAACCCTTCTCCCTCCACACATAAATGGATCAGTCTTACTCTCCTGCCTACACGTGAGACACATTTAACTGTACAGGATATGTAGTCTGTGTACATACTGTACAGAAACACAGCACTCGCTGTTCTGTTTCTCACGGTGTGTGTCAGTATGAAGGACAAATGTGTGGTGAAGTGCAAACTGTTGTCTCTCTTTCCCCACCGAATAATTACTTTTATGGAAAGTGGGTGTTTGTCAATTTACAATAAACACATTCAAGCTTTAGGGTATTGCGAAAGTTTCTCGCTTAATGAATGTCATGGAAAGAGTGCTCTTGATAAATCAGAGATGTTTGCTACAGCCATCACTTCAGAGAGATTTATTTTCAATCTGGTTAAACTGAAGTACAGTTCTTCCTCATCTCTTGCTTTGCCACAGTGAACTCTTTGTGTCTGTATGTGTGTATGCACATGTCAGCTGCCCTGTTTGTTCTCCTCATCTGTGAAGGAGTGTCTGTTCTGTTTTTTCAGATGGCTTGTGCTGTTTTGCTGCAGTATACAGGACATTTTTTCCTTTTGCTTGAAGACGGTCCATGTGTGCATTCTTGCTACCATGCGCCCTGCAACCCTTTACCTTTAACCTTCCGCTATGTGGCATTCCTGCTGTCCCCACTGTGCCCCCTTTCAGCTGTCGCTGTACACTGATGACCGGTGTCCTTTGACCCCTCCTTTGCAGACGGTGTCGCTTTTTGGCAGGCATTAGCAGACACTCATCTGCTGTTTTAAGGCAGTGGCGTCTACATTCTGTTGTTTATTCAACCTGAACTCCTAATACCACACGTCCTGTCGTTTTTCTCTCTTCTTCAGTTCTTACAAATGCACAAGGATGTTAATTTCTTGTCATTAACCGGACAGGATTTTTAAAATTTGTGTCAGAGAGATAAACGCGACAGTCAGTAGACTGTAACAGTGTGATTGATGTTCACTGGTAATGGTTTCCTAATGCTGGGCAAATGGAGCGGATCTTTTTGCTCTTCATTGACTTATTGGAAGATGAGATGGGTCATTCTACAAAACGGATGCCATTTGTGTTTCGCATAAATATATGTGTGAGAAATAACTAGAAATAGAAATAGCTGATGCCAACTTTTAGACATGCACAGTACACAGTGATTCACAGACTAACGTATCAGTCAAAAGAGTATTTATTTTATTTCCCTTTTTCTGGCCAAATGTTATATGCATGAAACTAAAAGCTAGTATATTGTCTTGTAGTGTTGTCACGATACCAAAATTTTGACTTCGATACGATACCTGACTAAAATATCACGATACTACTACTGAACCGATACTACGAAAAAACATAGAACAGGAAAAGTAATTGAATAATAGATGATCCAAATGGAGATCATAAACAAACAAATGATTTCTTCCTTCCCTTTAAAATCTAAAATAAAATAATATTAATCGCATGCCAGTGCCACTACTCAGATTTATGGTGAGCAACTACCATGCCTACAGGTATGTAGAGATCTTTGCCATATTGGTTAAGTTAGCTTAAAGAATAAAGCCAAATCTTTTTTCATGATATAGTCATTTTATTTCACAACAACATATCAGGACATAGTCATTTCTTGTTATTTTATTTTTGTATAATAATAAGAACCTAAATGCAAGTAACAAACTAAAGGACAACTACAATAAAACAAAGACAAATGAAATAAAGACGGCCCTATGAAATCTGTCTTATTTTTTTCTAAATTCCATTTACATTTTTCTTGACTATTTTATTGTTACATTAAAAAGCATTTATCAAAAAGCATGTCTAATTAATTGAAATTATGAAACTTGCAGAATTGAACAGCAGTTTATTAAAAGTTTAACTTAAATTTTTTTTAAGGCCCTATGAAATACGTTTTATTATTTTTCTCAAATTCAGTTTTGTTTGTGAAACTCTATTTTCCATTATTTTCTGGATTCTATTTTATTCGTTTCATTACATTTTAATAATCAAAAGCATCTTTAATGAATTTATAAAGGATAATCAGATTTTATAAAGAATTAATTTATTATAGGCTTTTTATTTCCTTTTTTTTCCCCAGAAATACTGTGTTGTGTATTTACAGTTTTCTGGTAAATAAATTCTGGTAAATATTAGTAGTAGTAGTACTATCTTTACATTAAGTAATATATTCATATATTTCTGACTGTCAAGTTAAACCGAACTTTTATTTGACGGGTTGCTGTGATGACCTTTAGGGTCTTCATTATATGACGATAGTTTTTCCGCAAAAAAAACAGTAAAATGCTAATGAAGTGACTCTCAGAGACACAGACACGCAGAAATAGGGCTCCTATTAAAATGCAGTACTAGTACAATGCGGAATCGTACCATTTTTAAACGCGATACTTTTTAAGTACTGGTATATTGTGCAACACTAATGCAATTATCACATTTATAAGGTGTTTGTACACAGTTGTGTGGCCACAGTGTGTGAAAACAACCAGCCTATAATGGTAAAAATCCACCTAATCATTTCTTTTATAATCCCAATAAATCATAAACAGTCATAAACATATAAGGATGCACACCACTACTGAATTTCTGACATTTGCAGTGCGCAAGATTGTCCTGTTTTGTTTTTGCTGGCTCTTGAAGCACCGCCCTCTTCTAAAAAGGGGGTCGGAAGCACCAGCTCATTTGCATTTAAATGACGCGTTTTGGCAATTTTAACAAGCTGTTTTTTACTTGACAAAGCATTGTCTGTCTTTGCCTGCATGTTTTGTTTTCGTTTTCGCTCATACCCTAAAAGTGCCAATTTTAACAAGATATAAAATATTATCTGTGGGGTATTTTGAGCTAAAACTTCACATACACACTGGGGACGTCAAAGACTTATTTTACATCTTGTCAAAAGGGGCATAATAGGTCACCATTAAAGTTCACTCAAAAAATAAAATTTGCTGAAAATGTTCTCACCCTCAGGCCGCCCAAGATGGAGATTAAATCTTCATCCATTACAAATCTTTTAGCATTCATTCATTCTTCATTAAGTTAATCTCTGTTAAAATCTAACTAATCATCCCGTTTCTTCGTCGGAACAGATTTGTAGAAATTTACCATTACATCATTAGCATTGCTCACCAATGGATACTCTGCACTGAATGGGTGCTGTCAGAACAAGAGCAAAACAGCTGCTAAACGTAATCCACATGACTCTATCAATGAAAATCTTGAGAAGTGAAAAGCAAATCCATCATTAAGATGTTTTTAACTTCAAACCATTGCTTCTGACTAAAATAAAATATTGCTTTCTCTATTGAAAAACTCATATTGTCATAGAAAAATGCACAGATCAAGCAATGTTTACAAGTTAAAACAGTCCAAGACAGTTAGAAACTGGTGGATTTTGATGTCAAAGCACAACAGGGATTGATTTTTTTTTTTACTAGACAAAGCATTTTGTGGATTATGGACATTCACAACGCTCCTTCTGACAGCACCCATTCACTGCAGATGATCCATTGGTGAGCAAATAAATTTCTCCAATCATCTTAGATGGCATGAGGGTCAGTACAGTAGTTTGGTGCCTGTTTAAAAAGTTTTATACATTAAGAAATAAATTGTTTTTCGTAAATAGTCTTCTGAGTCCTGGTGTAGATTTATGCGAGATGAGGACTGTACTCGTAATCGTTTTCTTTACTAAGTGTTTAAAAGGGGTCATGAACTGCCCTTTTAAATTATTCTGTACTGTTCTCTGAGGTCCACTTATGTTATCACGATTTTCACATCAGAAAACATCCTAATTTAGAATTAATAGGCTATTTTCTGTTCTGTTTTGACCTCCCTCATCAGAATACACCATTTGAATAGGCGTGGCAGATTATTACATATCAAACAATCTGCATTTACAGACAAAACAGTATTGGCCACATGATAAAAACAGTTTCTCACACTTGTGTGGTGTGATTCACTATGGTCGGCACAGCATCGACTTTTAGTTTCAGTCTTTCTGAAAATCCTGTGTTGAATTGTGCCTTGTTTGTAAACAAATCCATGGTAAAATGAAGTAAACAAAGGACCAAGTTCTTACTGATGCAGTCTGGAACTTCAGTAAAAATAAAGTTCATCCACTCATTCCTTATGTTAGAATCAGAAGGAGAGCAATGCAAAGACCACAACTTGACACTGCATAGCATCTTGATGTCTTAAAGGGGTCATCGGATGCTAAGTTCACTTTTACATGTTGTTTGTGTGTTGGCAGTGTATGTACAAATCTACCCTATAATGATAAAAAAAAAATGCAATGGTTTTTAATTCATCTGTAAAAATAATATCCCCTTTTTCAAATCGAGCCATTCTCAGATGCCTGTCGGTGTGCCGTCACACCGACAGAGCGCGCTCCCACAATAGTTAATTGACATGAGCGTCTTACCTCAGATCAGCTGTCACAGTCCGCCCTCTTTGTTTTGATGCCGGAACAGAAATGTAAGTTAGAGAAGAATATCTCTGATTGAGTGATTGAGGTGTTGTGTTGCTGGATGTAATAATGAACATAGTGGTCGTCATTTACTCCCGACAACTGAGCAGCTGAAGATGCAGTAGATTACGTTTGTTTGTGAAGGGAATGCACCTCCTGATCTACATATATCCGTCTATGTTCACGCGAATCATTCGTGATCCAGCTTCACTTACAGCAGAAGTGAGTATAAGGGTTTTTTAATGAATCTTTGCGATCGCCTTTCGTAATAATGTGCTAGTTAGCAAGTTTAGCGGCTAAACGTGGCTAAATGTGGCTAAAGTAAACAGGCTCGTCTCTCCACGGAGAGAAGAGAGGGGCGGGACGGGGCGAGCAGAGCTCATTTGCATTTAAAGCTGCCTCGACCAGAATGAGATGATTTTTCCAAAGCTGATTTTGGCAAGGTAAAAAGGGTGTTGTTTTATACAACCATTGAGAATTTTTAACCAAAGTATATTATAGACTTTTCGTTAAGACCCTGAAGAATCATATCAACTTGTGGAGAATGGGCATCCGATGAGCCCTTTTAGAGCCATCTTTATTGTTTGGTTTCTGCATAGACCTGCGTTTGGCTCTCTCGTTATTTACCCACTATGTGTGCAAATCAGTGAGCGGGGCTAAACAGGCAATGATGTAGAAGCAGCCATTGATTGGTGTTTAGCCACACTATTATGTCATAAAGTGGCACATTCCTCAACCTGTCGTTTTGGCAGACTGGGTTCAATATAAGCCATTTTTAGACTAACAAGAAGTTTTGAGTTCTAAAACTTACAGGATATTTTTATAATACAATGACCTGTTATATGTCAAAAGATCAAGGGGCTTTTGATTTCTCAGGTCATGACTCCCTTAATTATACATGGTGTGTCACCCACCTTATATTTTGCCATGTTGAAATGGCGTGGTTCGTTTAAGCAAACATCGAAGAGCGTCCTCATGCTTGTTGGCTTTCACCTGTGTAGATACACTAGTAGTTGTTTGCTGATGCAAAGACCGAACATTAGACAATGAACCACACTTATTATAGTGCTTTTCCAATAACTAGGAGAATCATTAACTGAAGAAGTACTGAATACACCTTTAAAAGTTTATAGTGTTGTATCAATTTATTTTATGTTTCATTAGGTTTATCAGTGGGGGCGATCTAAAAATGTCCACCTTGTTATGATGATTTTTATAGTAAGCAAGTGAGTGTGTATTTAACATCAGTATAAAATGGTCTCTTTAATAAATATTTTTTTTAGCTTCATAACCTTGAGATCAAGACTGTTTAATTAGAGCAAATTAAATTGTAAAACTGTCAGCTGTGTTACTTTTCTGAAGGCATAATTATACTTATATTAAAATTAATTAATTGCCATAATATATTACTACTTAAACACAATATCGGTCTGCTTTAAAATCAGCTGAAAGGCACTGGTTTCATATAATACCTCAGATGCATTGTGTACCGTGTATGACATTGTTCTCTTTTCTCATGTCTTCATTTTTCCAGCTCTTCTGAGAAGTCCCTTCTGTGGAGATCTGCAGGTATTTTTGTCTAGTTGCTATTTTTTCTTGTCACCTGTTGTAAATAAAAAGCAGGCAGAACAATGACATTTTAGACAGCACTGCAGTCACGTACATACAGGACAGATCACATAGTCTAGCTCAGAACGATGGCTCCTTAGATGGTTGAGCTGGCTGATTTTTATACTCAAGGCTCTCTGAAGCATTTAGAGGACATTTGTGCTACATTTTTTGCCTGAACTATTTTTCTCAGTGTATTATGGATTTAGTTACAGTGTCCCAAAGCTGCACAATGTTGGCTATGTTATTGCACAATATAATATTATAATATTGGGTATTTTTAATATGACACTGATATCGGAAGAACTGTGCCAAAAGCTCTTTTAGTCAAGACAAACACTGTGTTGTGGGTTCTGGGCTTTTTCTTTTCATTCTGCTCTAAAAAAAGAAAACAGACACTGCGGTCTTGTGATCTGGTCACCCAACTTAATGAACAATATCCCATGAATTATTCCAGTGAACTACATTTGAAATCTCTTTTTCTCTTTCTAAATCCTCACGAAGCAGCTAAAACTCTTTTCTACCATTTTCTTCAGTTTTAATTCCTATTGTTGTCTCTTACAGTGAGCGTATGAAAACACAATAGACCACTTTTACTTTATCTGTTAATGACTTTTATTATAGGTAAATGATGGCATATTTTAGGTTAAGTATGTCAAGGGATGAAGGTAACTGCATCTTGATTATTTTCTTCAATACTTAAACCTGCTCACAGTGTGTTAACCCTTCGGTCATCAGAATCCTCAGGTGCAGGTGTGTCTAAGCCATCGGATGGTTGCTCATCGCCTACATTTGGGGTCAGAGGTCAGGGGTTACTTTACTCTCCTGAATTGGAACAGATCTCCCTGCGTGAAAGTGAGGGTCTGTTCATACACACTACATATTGCCTTCTGTGAACAATTTATACTCGTAATGATGCCTTAATGCAATATTCCAAGTTAAATACAACTAAAGATCTATGGGCAGCATCTGTGGCCTACTGTTGATTACTGTTGATGTCTCTTATTCTCATCAAAGCTGCATTTATTTGATGAAAATGGCAGTAAAAACAGTAATACTGTGAAATTACAATTTTAAAAAATTACATTTTAAGATATTTTAACATGTTTTTTTTTCATTCCTGCGATGATAAAGCCATTTCTACAGTCTTCAGTGTCACATGATTCTTCATAAATCTTTCTAATATGCTGTTTTGTTAATAAAGTAAACCTTTCTTGTTATCATCACGCCTGTAACCTGGGGAAAAATAAATAGTGTGGACACTTTTTTCGAATTCTTAAATGAATTCAGTTCAAAAGAACATTTATTTAAAATGAAAATCTTTTGTAACATTATAATTGTCTTTACTGTCATTTTTTGGGCAAATTTAATGCTTTCTTGTAGGTGTAAAAAGTCTTTATACACCTACATTGGAAACCTAGCTGGGATACATTGCATTTCATAAGCTAATTACATTTTGTAATCCTTTTGAAGCAGACCGCTTTTATAGGTGTATGAAAGTCTGGTTATGTTTTGCCAATGTAATACTTGTTAAAGAAGTTTGCTCCATGCAAACAGTACAGTAGAGTAGTTGTTTTATTTTATTACTGTGCATACAGTATAGTAAGCAAAAACCATTACAGTATAGTAATGTACCAAAATACATTAAAGATAAATTACATCCACTTGCATCTTTGCACTATGGTACTGCTGCTTTTGGACAGAAAACACTTCTGATGTTAGAGGATTGGTTCACTTCCAAAATGAAACTGTCCTGATAATTTACTCACCCCCACATCATCCAAGATGTTCATGTCTTTCTTCAGTCGAAAAGAAATTAAGATTTTTGAGGAAGACATTCCAGGATTTTTCTCCATATATTGGACTTGAATGGGAGCCAACAGTTTGGCGGCCCAAATTGCAGTTTTAATGCTGCTTCAAAGGGCTCTACATGATCACAGCTGTAGAATAAAGGTTGTATCTAGTGAAACGATCTTTCATTTTCTAAGAAAAATACAAATTTACCCAGGAAAATTTTTGCTTATCTAGTAAATATATTTGGAATTTTTAGAATTTTTAGATATTTTGACTAGAAACAAGACAAAAATACTAAGTAAGATAAGCAATTTTTTTTTTTTTTGCCGTGCAGCTAAGTAATTTGAAATGTAGCTATAGTGTCATGGCTGATCTCACTTTGCTGGAAAATTCAAAAAACCATGCGCTGCACAGATGTCTCAGTCTGTGTCGCATACCATGATTTTGGTGAGGACATTACACATTCAAATGATTTATAAAGGGAGGTGTTGTCACCATTATTGGAGGCGTTTTTGAATGCAAATGACCATGAATGTGAACAAGCATGATGCTTAAGAACATGTGGGATTTATCAACCATGATTACTTACTGGTGTGCGTAAGAACCGCATACACACATTTGATAAATATGGATTTTTTTGTACTTGCACACATTCTAATTTTCATTCGTAGGACAAAATATAGAACCTTTTCTACGCATTGTTGATAAATGAGGGCCCTGGAATGTTTTCCTCAAAAAAAAAAAAATTTCATTTTCATTCTGAAAGTGAACTTCTCCTTTCAGGTGTTGTGGGTATACTTAAAATTATGTGATCTGAAGGTAGGCCTCCACTTTTAACAGAATTATTGTATACATTAGGACTTTTACACTACCAAGATGTAAGAAGATGATACCAATACCAGTGAAAATAACTCTTATTTGAGCATACTCTGTAATTTACATAATTACATAATCATATCATTATAATCCAATCAAAATAAAACAATAGCATGCAGCCTTCAGTGATTTTTCAATTAGGTAAACATAATTTTTAAGCTTTTCAAATAAGTATTTATATAAAAAAAAAGGTCAAAGTACAAATAAGCACATTAAGAGCAGCGAATGCTGTCTTCTTTTTCTTGAAAATGTTTTATTAAATCTTAAATGTGCATTAAGTAGCTTGGTGCTCGTTTTAAAAAGTTAGCATATTAAAAAAAATGTTTTTGTGACACAATTCAGTGTGTACACTCACTGTACCCATAATAACTTTATATAAAAGTGTTTTAATCATACCTTTTTTTTTTTTTTTTTTTATCATACATGGCGCGGGTACCTCCGCGTATTTCGCCATGTTGAAATGACGTAACCCGAAAATCCTTACGCTCATTGGCTGCTGGCTCTGTCTGGTAGCGTAGTGTTGTTTGGTGACGCAAAAGCGAAAGTCAAACAATGGAACACGACCGAAGAAGCAGAAATGGTCTGAATCCTGAAGTCAGAAAGACCGACAAAGACAAAAACGAGCGCAGACGTAGATTCAGCGTACACAGGATGGAAAGATTTGATGACGGATGTAATGTTTTTGGACAGGTAAATGAATTAATTATTGTGTAGACCGCTTTTTAAGTAATTTACATGCAACTCAGAGACGATCGTACTGAATCACGTCGATAGATGGCAGTGCAGCTTCTAAAAACATTGTGTTAGCAAAGCGCAGCGATGCTAACGCTAACTAAACGTTTAATTTTGGTCTGTTTACATTAAAACGGGACATAAACGATTGTTTACACAAAAACGTTACAGCTGCACATGAAGAACCAGTTGCACCAGTTACCGATGTTGCAGTAAAAGTGGTATCAAAACCTATTTATGTTTATTGTCTCATTTATTTTTACAAAGTCAAAGACGGGTCGTTATTAATTAATAAACAACAGGCCACAGCTATTGCTAGAACTTGGGTTGTATTTAACCTAGCAATCCATAGTTCAAACAGAATTATTTTACCATTTCTGCACAGAAAATATTTTGTCTATCTCAGTATTTTTTCTGGCGTGCTTTTCTTTTGCTGTTTCCTTTGCTCAGGGTCTGCGCCAAACTCACGCAGCTCTACTCAAATGAATTCGTATTCAGATAGTGGATATCAGGAGGTGAGTGGTTACTATAGTAACACAGTGACGCCCAGACGATCGGAAGGGAGGTCCCAGTCGACAAGCTCCGCCCCCAGCGGAAGCCCCACCCTCGCCATGAGTTCTAGGGCTGAAGGACAGGCCTCAGCACAGGTATAAACACAAATACACAGATGAATTGCTTAATTTAACTTTGCATAGGTTATTAGGCTTTTCTAAATGTCATTAGGTCTAAATTATATATGTGCAGTTTTAGCAGAGGTTTTATTTATTTATATTTTCCGACCTGAGAAGTCAGAATGGTCTTAAATAATCACTAAACAAACTGTAAAATACTGCGTTTGTAAATACATTGCGTGCACGAAGTTCTTTCGGCAGCCTAGCGGCGCCATCTATCGGCAGTGTGCCCGACATCCTTTGCATCTCAGACAGGCAAATGCTGGTAAATAAGTATGCTAGAAAATGAAACGGTGTTTCTCGGCATCTAGTGCGATTATCAAATCCGAAATGCTGTTAATTATAGAAATACGCAGTCTGACGCGCTACGTATTTTAGTGTGAAGCGCGGCGCTGTGTTTGTCTAAACGCGAGTATCCGGTGTTTTTTTATTATTATTATTTTTAGAGTAGTTTGTTTTGAAGTAAACTCCATCTCTTATAACTCCGTCGCTTATAACATGCTGCTTAAAACCCAGCATGTGCCAATAACCATCTGCCAAAATTACTCATCAGAATCGTTTTTGTCAACAAAATATAAGCTAGAAGAACTTCCTGTTTTCCACCCAAATAAAAGCTATCTAGGTATCACGTTTGAAAGCAAAAATCCAGATAATATTAGTATTATTATAGAGGGGTTGCACTTACTTCACGATTTGGTCAGTTACCCTAATGCGTGGCCATATTGGTGATACTCGGATGTAAACAACAGAGTGGATTGCATGGTTAATGTACTACTGAATACGCTGTTCTATTAGGTTTAGATTAGATTTATGCTGTCTAAACCACAGAAAAAATGTGTGGAAGCTGCTAAATCAAATAGAGAAGGACTTTGTAAGCAGGAAAGGGCGCAATATTTTGATAAACTAAAGTTAATAGGTGCTAAAGATACATACGAGCAGTATTAAGTAAGATATTAGCCTAATATTTCACCTACCTGACCGGAAATTATAAGAGCAAACACAAATGTTTTCAAGATTCTTGCCCTGAAAATCCTGCCCTGGTGAAAAAACCAGCATATGCTGGTAGGTATGTTTTGATGCTGGGATGCTGGTTAGGTAGGTTTTGATGCTGGTTTAAGCTGGTCCTTTGCTGGTTTATGCTGGTCCTTGACCAGCAACGTGACCAGCAAAAACCAGCTAAGGACCAGCTTAAACCAGCTAAGGACCAGCATAAACCAGCAAAGGACCAGCATAAACCAGCATCAAAACCTACCTAACCAGCATTCCAGCATCAAAACATACCTACCAGCATATGCTGGTTTTTCAAACCAGGGTGGTTCAGTTTGAGCAACCACAAATGCTTGTTGTTCCCTTAGACAGTTTCTGCACTCTTCTCCTTAATTTGTTATAACTTTTAGCAGTCTATTGTACTCCAAATGCTTCTCCCGGTCTGGGGTGCGTTTCCCTTACAACAACGTAACTGATCAACCTCCATAGTACGATGCATTGTTGTGGAAATGAGCTAGCTAGTCACAACTGTTTCCTGAACACGGTCACATCTCCGTCGTTTGAACCACATTAGTTTAACAATGTAGGGCTGTTGTTAATGACGTTACAGAGTAATAACTTATGTTACTTAACTGATTAGAGATCTCTAAAATGCAGCTATATTAAACACCTGATGACTAATTTTTTGTTCACTGTCATTTCGCTTTATTTGATGTTTTTTATTCATCGAGGGTTCCCTCTTATGTCACACTCCGGGGTTCCCTTAGGATTTTATGTACATGCACACTATTCAAAAACTGCACTTACAGAGGAACCTTAAAAATACATTGATTAAAATGCATTTATAATTAGATCGAGTGAAAGATATAGATTGTACTGCATGTTAGCTTGCTTATTCTAATTTATTGAGCCCATATGTGTTACTAACAAGGAGCTATGCTTCTAACAACAGGTCAAGAGCTGTAGTTCCAATCATGTCAGTTTGTGACGCTATTTGCAAATGTTCGTTTGAACTATGGTTTTGGGAAATACCGAATCGTTGAACTATGTTGGTAACAACGGAACTCGTGACCATAGTTGGCTAACGATGCTTTTGGGAAACACACCCCTGACCAATTAGTACAGTCCAAAACATGACAGTAATTGACCATTTTCAGCAGCAATAATCAGCAGAACATGTTTTGTTTGATTCTTTGGCATTGTTTACGTTCAGTGCAGCCAATACGGCTGATTGATGATGGTTTGTGAAAGCACTCTATTATAGATATTACTCTGTAATATAATTTATTATTGTTATTAAATATTCTGTTTATTTAGTGTTTTATAGTACATTCTGTATTATAGTGTATTATGCATTTTGTTAAACTTTCTATTATATTAAAACTCCTGAAATTCCTGAAACTTTAAATACCTGTTGCGTGAAGGTGGATCATATGAAAATTACTTTGTCCTTCTGTGTGACCCTTCTTCAAGATTTAATTTTGTGTTTAATTTTGAGGCTAAATGTGGAAATGTTCTTGCATAGAGCCCACAGAGGGCTGGTTCAGGTTATCCTTCTTTTTTGTCCTTAGCTGATCTCAATCCTTTATCTTACAGTATTTTTACAAAACAAAATCCCTTTTGAATATTTCAGTTATAACTGTATAATCACAGTGTAGTGTGTATGTGTAATGGTTATAGTGTTTGATTGTATATAATCTGTTTTCCAGGTGGGCAGCAGTGGCCGTGTCATGAGACGTGTCAGTTCTGTACCCTCTCGTGCCCCATCCCCACTCTACACCCCGTCTCCCCCTGCGTCTCGCCAGCCTCTGCGTACTTCTCTCGGAAGCCCTTATGGCTCACCTATAGTCTCAGAGCCCCGTCCACTACCTAGCATATTTCCTGGCACCACCTTGCCTCCTGCCTCCAGTCATGCCCCGGACCCAGTACACTCCAGCTACTTGGGACGGCATGGAAATGGGACGGGGTCGGAGTCTGAGTCACCAACGCTCCTGCGGGCCGGTATGACCGCTCAGCCTCAGCAGTACGGGACCCTGGGGAAGCACGATACACGTGCATATGACAGCACTCACTCTTCTTTCGGGTCTCGGGCCTATGACATCTTTGAGAGGATGGTTCTGTCAAGACCGGATAGCCTTACAGGTAGGTTACACACACACTGTCCTGTTTTATAGGTACACTAGAGAATACACTAATTTTGAAAAGTTTGGGCTCAGTAAGATTTTATTTTTTGCTAAATGAATTTATATTTTTATTCAACAAAGAATAAAAAAATGTTAAAGGGTTAGTTCACCCAGAAACGAAAATTCTGTCATACTCACTGTCATGTTGTTCCAAACCTGTAAGACCTTCATTCATCTTCGGAATACAAATTAAGATATTTTTAATGAAATCTGAGAGCTTTCTGAGCCTTATAGACAGCAATGCAACTGACAAGTTCAGTGCCCAGAAAGGCAGTAAGGACATCATTAAATAAGCCATGTGACATCAGTGGTTCAACATTTTCTTGAAGCAATAAGAATATTTTTTGTGCAGAAAGAAAACAAAAACAATGATTTTATTCAACAATTTCTTCACTTCCGTGCCAATTAATGACAGAATTTTCATTTCTGGGTGAACTATCCACTAATTATCCACTATTACTGTTTGTACTGTATTTTTAATGGAAAAAATCCATAAGATATGAGAATAAGAGATTTCTTCCAAAAGCGTAAAAACGTCCTAATACCAAACTTGACTTAAAACAACGCTTTTCTGATTCATAAAACTTTATTCCATAAAGTTTAAATCCATAAAACGATTTTCTCCTTTATCCTGACCCAGCCAGAACTCTATCAAACACAATTTCTGCACCACTCTTGAAAAGTTACGGATTTGAGGACACAGATTTTGAATATGTGTGAAACTTTCTTAGCGTTGTATATGCACTATATTATACGAGGATTAGTAATGCTGTCACTTATCAGTGTGTGTTTGGTTCGGATTATAAAATCTTCCCTGGCTTAAGAAGGTATTTCTCTCCTGAAAATCCTCTCATGAGGTGAATTTTCAAAACTTGGAAAAAAAAATGTGAGGAATTCATTAAGCATTTCAGTCTAGTCTATGACATAGTGTACACTGTCTGTTAAAATCTCAATTACAAAAGAAAACTTCACACATCTCTGGACATAAACGCAGGGAGACTGACACAAATTGGTTCTCATAAAAGTGCAAAAAAGGATCCTAGTTATTGCTCCTACCCCAATGATCATAACCCCCTTATTATGAGATGCCGTGTGCGCATATGAGTTTGTGAATTGAAATTGCTGAGATGCATTAATACAGGGCCTGTATAAGATATTGTTTCAAAATTGTATTATGATCTCAATTCCATCGGCGATAAACATCCATGTGAAACTGGAGCTGCATGGATATTGACTGTATAAATGTGTGTGTGTGGGTGTATGTGCGCATGTCTTCATGCTTTTGTGCTCTAGTGTTTTGTAGGATTACTCCGATGATAATCTCAGATTCTGGCTCTGTGGGAGACTTTCTCAGATCTGCCCCACTGCCCCATTTATGCCGTATTTCTCTGTAGATCATGCATGATGTAAAACCTTTGAAAACTATGCTTTCAACTCCCAGCCCTTCAGAAAGAACTATTGCTGAATTTGGAGATGTACGAAGCGATTAGAAATTTATGAAAGACAAACTCTCTGAATTCTGCATGGCTGTTCCGAACCAGTGAGCTGTGCAGCTTTGTTCAGTTCACACTTTGCGTTATTATATTGCCAGTGTCTGATTGACATGTGAAAAAAGTTCTTTGAGAACCCAGTTGAGGCACTTCTATGCTAATGTTACACTGACTCAACATTTAGTCATTGTATAAAGACAAAGTCGGGCTATTTGCTTATTCTTTTGAACATGAAGTACCATGGCAATACCATGGTATAACCAAGCAGCTTGAATAATGGAAATACCAACGTATTTGACTATGGTAATCATTACGTACCCTAAAAACGAACACTGTACAATGGTTTTGAGATTCTGATTCTCAAGCTCTGGATTTTGATCTAATTTCATTCTAATTCACTCTGGTTTATTGTCTGTGTTCAGCTTACACATGAAAACTCTCTAATTAGGGCCCAAGCACCGATGGTGCGAGGACGCTACTGGAATTGCTCAGATTTTTCTTCTTCTCCAAATTTTTCTTCTTCCCCATTTTTGAGGGCCTAAAAATGCTTGAAAACTCATAAAACTTTGCACACATATGAGTTTCAGAAGTGGGCATGACAAAATGACTTGATAGCACCACCTATATACCCTGCGTTCCATTCGGAAGGGCTCATCCTTGCGCCCTAATCCCTTTAAAGGGGTTACCCTCCGGAGTGAGAGCTTTGAAGGGTTGAAGGGTGTAGGGGACCAAACAGCTGTTTCTTGAAGTGCCTTTCAGCGCAAAGGATCATGGGGGCCCAAAGTGTCCATCAGTTGTACACTTTGAAATCCTTAATTCTGAAGGGCCCTTTGAAGTGGCCAGTTTTGAGCACTTCAGTTTGGAACGACCCTTCAATGTGGTGGCCATGATTGTTTTCACTCCAAAGTACCCTTCGGGGGGATATATCCCGTTTGGAACGCACTGAAAATTTAAACGAAGTGCCCTCGAGCTGTGTTTCACATACATCTACGAAATGACATATGAAACACACCAATACCTACAAAAAAGTCCTTTGGTATAAAGTCCGAAACCCAACAGGAAGTCTATTATTTAGAATTTTCTCTGCAAGTTTTGTGCCGTTTTTGCCATTTTCAGGAGTTGTATTTAAACAGACTCTTTCTAGAGATTTAAACAGATCAACACCAAATTTGGTGTAATCTAAAGCCCTTTGTGACATTTGCAAAGATCTTGAGTGTTCGTTGAAGGGTGTGATGGCCGTGTCCGTGACGGCCTGACAAACTTCAATGTTTAGCCATGAAAAAGGAAGTTGTTATAATTCAGGCATACAATGTCTGATCTCCACCAAAATTCACGTTTGATAAAAGTCCTGTCCTGAATACATGCCCATGACCATATTCAGTTATAGTCATAGCGCCACCTGCTGGCAACAGGAAGTGACATGTTTTACGCTCTAACCAACTCCCCATGAAAATTTAATGACATCAATGTTATATTTGGTCAGTCTACACTAAAAGCCTTTGCAATGTTAAATTGAGAAGATCTTGAGTTTATGTTGAAGGGTGTGTCTGTGGCAGCCTGACAAAGTTCGATGTTTCACCATGTAAAAGGAAGTTGTTATAACTTAGCCATACAATGTCCGATCTGCCCCAAACTTCACCCGTTCGATAAGAGCCCTGGCCTGAAGACATCTAAAGGCCAATAGTCAGCTATAATCATAGCGCCACCTGTTGGCAACAGGAAATGAGTTGTTTTACACTAACTGAAACATACCATGTTCAATCTGCACTAAATTTGCACTAAACTGGCTTGAAGATTGGGATCTACATGCCAATATTCAGTTATAGTCATAGCGCCACCAGCTGGCAGCTGGAAGTTTGGCTCATATAAATGACTTTGACATATTTCCCCTATATTTACCACTTTAAATGCACACTGCACACTGTTCGTTGTTTTCCTAAAGCCACCGGGTGGCGGTGAACCTGTGTGCGAGGACCCTTTCAACGTTGCTTGCAGCTTTAGTTCTTTTTTGAAATTCATGAAAAGAACCAGCATAAAAGAGTCATTCGTCTGAGGAATCAGGCAATACTGTTTGTTTTTTATTCACTAGAAGAACTGGATTTCACACTGGTTGCATTGTTTTTGCATGCAGCCTGTGAATACCTTTCTAGCCATTATTTCACAATAGACTGTCCTTTCTTTGCTTCACATCAGTACAACCTTAAACTCACATTCACACTCATTCTTTGCCATAATGAGTTTTTTTGCCAGCAAAGCTAACAATGTAGATCAAGTGAGTATAGTTATCAGATGATACAATTATCTCACAGTGGCCAGATATTGCCTAATTAATCAAACTGGTCAATATATCTGCCTATCAGTACTGACCGAAATGTCTGATGATAGGTTTCTGATTAAGTAGTGGTCAGATGTGTTCCATTGAAAGGTCTTGTTGTGAATGTCAGTCGTGCAAGGTTGTGTGGTTATACATGCCCTACAGCTTTTAAAACTATTATACACTAATGAGCATACTGTACAATGTCAGTACAAGCATTCACAAGGTTTGTAAGTAGATTCAGTAATTATGCTCCAAGAGTTGGGTAATTGGGTATGCAATTTTGGGTAGGCGTTCATGAGCAAATCTATTGTATGCTGTTTGCCATGAAATCATGTGTGGGAGAAAGGCTGAAACCTCTGGCTAATTCATCTAAATTGCACAATTAATTGTATGCGTTTCTCTGATTGTGTCAGGCAAACTGACAATCACATCACTAACGGCAACACAACATAGTGCCTTCTTTCAGTATAACACTGAAACCAACTCTCGTTCTTAGCTGCTGCAGAATACGCCTTGTTCTTGCTCAAGGTCATTATCTCTCACAGATACATCTGAAGGTGTGAAAGTCCAGTGGAGTAGTTAATTACAGCAGATTGTTTTTATAAAATACAACTTACATCTCCACTTGAAGACTTGAGAGCTTCATTTGCTTAGTGAAGCACAGCAAAAGTCTTCCTTATGTAGCTGTACAGCTGCTAGACTGGTTTTGCTGATGAGCAAAAATTTCGCCAGCTAGACCGACACCTAATCAGCACAAATGAGCCTGGACAGAAATTCATGCTGGTTTATGTTGATCCTTTCGGTAGAGTTTAAATGTTTTGATAAATTGTGTATAGATTGGATAAACCAGTCAAAAGAGTGGATTTGTGAATGGGTTATTGAAGTATGATACTGGTCAAGTTTGGAATAATTAATATTTTTAAATGTTTTTGGTAAGTCTGTTATGCTATTATTTTGATAAGTCTATTATTCTCACCACATCTATATAAATATTTGATCCAAAATATTAAATCAGTAATATTGTGAAATATTATGGCAAATTAAAAGAACAGATTTTGTATGTAATGAATTTTTAGCAGCCATTAGTGTTACATGAGCCTTCATAAATCATTCTGTTATGTGCTGATTTGGTGCTCAAGCAACATTTCTTATTATTATCAATGGTAAAAGACAGTTTCTGCTGCTTAAATTTTTTTATTAAATCTGTGATGCACTACCATTCAAACGTTTGGTGCAAGTAGATTTAGGTTTAAATGTTGAAATAATAATCAAATAGAATATTAAATAAATAAAATGTATAAATAAATTATTTATTAAAGACACATGACAGTAAAGACACATATAATGTTACAAAAAATGTATTTCAAAATAAATGTTGTTTTTTTAAACATTATTTTCAATAAAGTATCCTTGCAGTTTCCACAAAATTATTAAACAGCAAAATATTGATAATCATAAGGACAATAATAATAACTGAGCACCAGTTATATTAGATGAAGACTAGATTAATGGCTGCTGAAAATTTTGTTTTGCCATCACAGGAATAAATTCCATTTAAAAATATATAAAAATAGAAAACAGTTCTTTTAAACTGAAATAATATTTCACAATATTACTGATTTTATTGTATTGTAATAAAAAAAGGAAACTTGGACAGCATAAGAGCCTTCTTTCATAAACATTAAAAAGTATTAATAGTTCCGAACTTTTTCCACTAGTGTATAAACTCGTGAAATTTGCTAACTGTATAAAATATATATATATATATATATATATATAGTTTGAGATTGCCTAATATGTGTGTGTAATTATTATGTATATATAAATACAAACATATCCATGGATATATTTAGTATATGTATATGTATTTATTATAATTTTTATATAATTTATATTTTAAATAGATAAAAATATTTTGTACATAACATATTTCTCTTAAATATATACATTAATTTGTGTGTATTTATATATACATAATTACACAGTACACACACAAAAAAACCTACACAAACTTTTTTGTAAGCTATTAATCGCGATTAATCATTTGACAGCGTAACTATCTAAAATATAGTTCTGTCATGAAACTTTAGATGGCTTGGGCTGATGAGTCATTAATGCAAACTGATGATATTCACAGTAGAGCTGTAATCGGGCCTTAAAAGTTAGGCCCGACAGTGCAAGAGCCCGACAAGTATATTTTGATTGACAGCTTTTTAAAAGCCCGAACCCGTTTACAGCCCGACATTATTAAAATGTGCGCAAGCACACAGCTCTTTTGCCTTTTGTCAAGAATGAGTCATTTATACATGTTTTAACATAATTTATTAATGACTAACGTAGGCTATAGACCACTTGGAAGTTGGAACAAATTAATATAAGTCCTCTGTGACATCTTAACATCTTAGCACTCTAAATATGCGTACACTTAGCCTATAAATAGGCCAACGCCCCAATAAAAAAGACTTTTCTTAACAAATTAAATTAAGGTAAGTTCTAAATTAAGATGGGTTTTTGGCAATAACGAAATTATTCGGTCCTGCGCTCACTGATGGTGAGTCCAGCAGCACTGAACACCCTTTTACTGCTGCTGCGGCTGCCCGGGATGCATAGTACTGATCTGGCTAATTGTGCCAAAACGTAATTACCAGAGGCAAGCCTCCGTTTCACGTTCATTTTCACAACTTCCTCGCGCTAATCGAAACGCATCACATGACCGCTAATTTACCTGGCAAGCCGGAGTGCAAGCCCGAGCCCAGCCCAAGCCCGTGTAAAATGATATAAATTAAGCCCGAGCCCGACCGAACCCGTCGGGTCCCGTCGGGTCCCATCGGGTTCGGGCAAAGATCTTCAGCTCTAATTCACAGCATTAAACTACTTGGCACAAGCTGATTGGTTCATGTTGCATACGCAGCCAATGAGCTTGCTGCTTTACATTTAAATGGCTGGTTAGCCTTCACTAGAGCAGTTTGTAGTGTGCTTTCAGAGTTCCTCTGAAACCCTCCACCTGTAGAAATCTCCAGCAGTATGTCTTAAATACTTAGAGCACCGTAATGGCATATGTATTGGCAGTAGCAAGTTCCTGTACGTCAGTGGTCTCAAACTCAATTGCTGGAGGGCCACAGCTCTGCACAGTTCTGCTCCAACACTAATCAAACACACCTGATCCAGCTAATCAAGGTCTTCAGGATTATTAAGAATTTCCAAGCAGGTGTAAGTTGGAGCTGGTTGGAGCTAAACTCTGCAGAGCTGCGGCCCTCTAGGAATTGAGTTTGAGACCACTGTTGTACTTGCTTTGCAGCAGCAGCAGCAGCAATAATCTACAGCAGGGGCACCCAATCTCGGTCCTGGAGTGCCGGTGTCCTGCAGAGTATAGATCCGACTTGCCTCAACACACCTGCCAGGAAGTTTCTAGTATGCCTAGTACCCGTTTTATTCATTTCATCAGAGAAAAGAATAAGTATGCATAATAATCAGGTGTAATCTATGTGCGACACCAAACTCTCAACAAGGAGAAATAGCACGAATAACTCCTGGAAACACCTGGACTGGTGCCAATAACACTAAGCTAACGGAGAGAGAGAGAGAGCTGCGGGGTCGTAGAAGAGATAGAATGCGGCGGACGAGCGTAGACAAGCAACAAAAATTAAATTACACTAAAAATAACAAAACCTGTTTTTATCAAATCATAATCTATATATAAAATGAATGAATACGCGAAATGTATTTACTTAAATAGCCTAATTAACAGATTAACAAAACGAAAGGAAAAGACTGAGTGTTTATATAAAATAGTCTATAGGCTAAGTATTGTGTTTATTGTTTGTACATTATAACATTTCGCTTTATTTACCGGCGTTATTTATAAATGTAATAATTTTGTGCTTATCTGTGTTTAACCTAAACTGTGACGTTAATGTAGACCTACATACCAGTATATCTAAATATGATTTATAAATATAATTTTATGCTTGACCTACCTCATTACCCTCCACTGGATGTATAATAAGCAGCAATAAACTACATTTTGCTATTTTATAATGCCTAGTCATACTTCTGTGGATATTTTGGTGAAAGTAACTCAAAAGTAACTTAAAAGTAGTGTAATGCATTACAATTCAGAGATAGTAATATTGTAATGTAACATTACTTTTAAAAGACAGTAACTAGTAATATATAATGTTTTACATTTTGGAAGTAATTTGCCCAACACTGACAACAACAGCAGCACAGAAGATCTGTTTGCCAAGACCAAATACATTAACATTGTCATATCCATTACCATGCTGAAATCTTCCAAGAGATGTTATGATAGAAATGTACTAAATGAACACTGTTGTGAATCTCTAATTTTCATCTAGGCTTGCAAACCTCTTATAGTCAGAACAGTCAATTAGGCCAAGACGCCCGCTCCCCTGACTGCCACGTCACACCAATCTATGAAGACAGAACCTTCCAGAATCCTCTGTACCAGAGCCCCACGCACGGCTCCCAGAGCGCTATCTCCAGAAACAATACAGGTATGTGACGAATGTCCTTCATGCACCACTGCTATCTTTGCAAACTCAGTGAATGAGTTCTGACATTTCCACAATGTTAATCTTAGCAGTGTCTGTATTGCTCACTCTCTCACTCAGGGTTTGGTACTTTACAAAGGACCACTAGTCAGTGTAGCACTCTGAGGTACCAGCGGGGGATATTCTCAATGGGCTCCATGGCAACACACTCTGACACCTATCGCCCCGCCCATTACCGCCAAAGTGACCCAAACTACACCAGGCATGCAGCTGCTGTTGACAACGCCGTCACACGCTCACCATCCATAGACAGCGTTCACAAAGACCCCAGGTGAAAAGCAGAACCCAGTGATTCCAAAATACATTATAGAAAGCTTCAAATGTAATCAAAGTCATTGAAGATTGAGATTTACTTGTAAATAAAACCTAGTGTGTGTCTTCCCATGTTGCCACATTATTCAAACACATTTGATTTGTTGAGCCTCCAAAACTTTTGTGCAACTTGCTTTGTAATCATATTTCTGGGCATGTTTATTTTGCAGACAGCACAAGAGCTTGTCAGAAAATGTAAACCAGAGTGCACATTTGCAGTGCATATTTTAATGACAAATACGATTGGGAAAAATAAAAGCTGGACTGATTTTTTTTATTCGTCTGTTTGTCCTGATGCTAATATGTAAACGCAAGTAATTATGTATATTTTATTAAAATCTGCAAACATTTATTTGTCAAATGTGGACTTTTTTTTAAAGGTGTTTGACATCTGTTTTCTCTGTGCCTGTCGGGTGTTAGGGAGTTTGCCTGGAGAGACCCCGAGCTGCCAGAGGTGATCCGAATGCTGCAGCATCACTTCCCTTCTGTCCAAGCCAATGCTGCAGCGTACATACAGCACCTCTGCTACGGAGACAACCGCATAAAGGCAGAGGTGTGGTAACACGCACACACACACACAAGCATGCAGTTGATTTACTGTAGTTTAAGCCTAACCCAAAGCCTGTCCATTGAGAAAAAAAGCATTATTCAAATGCTTTATGCACATTTGATTGGAAAAAGAGAAACCTTGGACACAAATCTGTGTAGTGCATGATGAGGCATCAATATTTATAGCTGCTATTCAAATGTTTGGGGTTTGAAAAATTAATGCTTTTAATTTAAGGCAAGGACACTTTACTTTATAAGTAACAGTAAAGGCAGTGATCAGTGACTGATGATAAGATGATGCAACAGTTTTTAATTTCAATTATGTGCTGGCCTCTTGAACTTTCTATTTATTAAATGTTTTATTCATCAAGGTTTCCACAAAATACTAAGAAGCACAGCTGTTTGCAGCATTTATAATTATAAGGAGCATTTCTTGAACCAAGGATCTTGTGACACTTGAGACTGGAGTAATGGCTGCTGAAAATTCAGCTTTGTTATCACTGGAATAATTTATATTTTAAATGATATTAAAATAGAAAGCATTTTTGTTATTTAAAATATATATTAACTATGTAACTGTTTTACTGTATGTTTGATTAAATAAATGCAGCCTTTGTGAGCATGAGAGACTCCTTTCAAAAACATTAAAACATCTTACCAACCCCAAACCAAAACTTTAATCAGTCTTCACTGAAGATATGTAACACCTAATTTATATGTTATATACACACTACCAGTCAAAAGTTTTTGCACAGTAAGATTTTTTTGTTTTTGAAATAATTCTCTTCTGCTCACCAAGCCTGCATTTATTTGATCAAAATACAGCAAAAGTGGTAATATTTTAACTATTTAAAATAACTGCTTTCTATTTGAATATATTTTAAATGTAATTTATACCTGTGTTCAAAACTTAATTTTCAGCATCATTACTCCAGTCTTCAGTGTCACATGATCCTTCAGAAATCATTCTAATATGCTCATTTGCTGTTCAAGAAACATTTTTTATTATTATTGTTATCAATATTTAATACAGTTCAGTACATTTTTTCAGGATTCTTTGATGAATAGAAAAGATCAGCATTTATCTGAAATAAAAAGCTTTATACACTGTACCAATCAAAAGCTTGAAGTCAGTGTGTACATATGTATACATATATATATATGTATGTGTATATATATATATATATACATATGTATATACTCATATATAATTTTTTTTTGCAGAAAAAAAATATAGAAATTAATACTTTTATTTAGCAAGGATGCTTTAAATTGATCAAAAGTGATGATGAAGACATTTCTAGTTTAAAAAAAATTCAATTTCAGATAAATGCTGTTCTTCGGAACTTTCTGTTTGTCAAAGAAACAGCTGTTTTCAACATAAAAGTTTTTTGAGCAGCAAATGAGAATATTAGAATGATTTCTGAAGGATCATGTGACTGGAGTAATGATGCTAAAAATTCAGCTTTGAAATCACAGGAATAAAAATTACATTGTAAAATATATTCAAATAGAAAAGAGATATTTCAAATAGTAAAAATATTTCAAAATGTTATTGTTTTTGCTGTACTTTGGATCCAATAAATGCATGGTGGCTTGGTGAGCGTTTTTTATTTCACAATATTACCACTTTTGCTGTATTTTTGATCAAATAAATGCAGGCTTGGTGAGCAGAAGAGACTTTAAAAAAAGCATAAAAATCTTACTGTTCAAAAACTGTATATACATATACTTATTTTACTTTTTTTGTAAAGGTATGTATATCTATCAGGGTGGTATTTCTCTGACAAAGAAAAAATGGCTATTTTAATTAGCATTAAACTGAACAGATAAATGTATGTTTAATAAAGGTAATATGCTACCTTCTGCAATTGGAAATCATAAATGAACAACAGTGTTTAATAAAATCAATAAAAGAAGTAAGAAATAGGAATTTCTATGTATGAACTTGAATTAATGAATTAGTGGTTAAAGTGAATCAGTTTGTTTAGACAGTGCATGTAGTGGTTCACATGAACAAATGTCCACTTGGCTACAAAGCTATTTGTGTAAACATTGTGATATATAAAGCATTTTGACATTTCTTGTTGGATAAATTACTGGCCGTTGCTGGAAAAGCTACATAGCAGTTAAATGAATGAAAAATGTGTCTGTTTTTAGTTGTTTGCATTTGCAGACTGCATAAACAGACAGAAAAGCACACCGTGGAAACATAAATATGAACACTTGCACTCTCTTACTGTGTGTTTTCAGGTTTGTCGACTGGGGGGGATCCGGCACCTGGTGGATCTGCTTGACCACAAAACCCTGGAAGTTCAGCGGAACGCCTGCGGAGCACTGCGGAACCTGGTGTACGGAAAAGCCACTGACGATAACAAAGTGTGTGTGAGAAATTCCGGTGGAATCCCGGCTTTGGTTCGGCTGTTGAGAAAAACTCCAGACACTGAAGTGCGAGAGCTCGTAACCGGTGAGTGGGTGTGTGGGGTCACATGACTGACTGCCATAAGAGAGTCTTTCTTTCGCTTTTTCACTCCCTCTCTGTTCCTCTGTCTCGCTCTTTCCAACTCGCTTTGTTTCGCTCCCGTGGTGAGATCAGTTTGCGCTGTGAAGCTCAGATCAGAGATTACAGTCAATGGAACTCGTGGCTGTGATTAATGTGGAGGGACAAAGTGTTTGATTAAAAGCTGAGCTGACACAAACTTGCGCACACGCACACTCTCTCTGCAAGCTGGATATCCTAAATAGTGCTAGATAGATATGGGGAAATTCTACTTTCCCAAGCAGTTTTCTTGATGTATATACAGTGCGTTTTCACTGTCATTTCTGAAACAGAGGCAGTAGGTTTGTGCAGCAAAGGCAGAGCTCTTTCTGCTCGCACTCATACTCACAACCACAGGGACTATTTGTGTTAATGATCTCTATCCGCGGGATTTTTTGTTACACTCCCACTGCCTCTTTACAGTTTCATTACACACCTCTGAATGTGTCTCTCATTTTTTCTAATGAGCTGTGTTAAATAATCAAGAGTGATGAATTGCTTATTACAACTAAGGAGTTCACCAAAAAAATCGTTAAAATTGTTAAAACAACAATAAAACTATCTGCTCCCGCATGTACTGTAAACTGTTTAATGAGCAGGTCATATGGGTTTTCGAAAAATATTGTTTTTGCAGTTTGTAACGCAGCAATCCTTCAGTGTAAACAGTCTGCAAAATTGTTAATCAAAAAAGTGCACGGTAAACAAAGATATTGTCTCACTCTGTCAAAGCACTCGGCTAACTGTATGTGTTTACAGTTTAGCAGCTAAACTCTAGCTGTGGGCACGATTCGCTTGCAGAAAAGTTCAGATGTTTTTGTCATTATTTTAAGAACGGATTGGAGCACTATATTATTGTTTTGGTGCATGCTTTGGCAGTGGTAGCCTGGGTTGCCAGGTTTTCACAACAAAACCCACCCAACTGCTACTCAAAACTAGCTCTAAACTAGCCAGTCGCGTTTCGAGGGGGGTCTACCGTTAGTAATTTCGTTCTGTGGTGTAAAATACACATTTTTTGTCAGGGTTCCTCTGGTAAATTCGCATTCCAGGGGCTAAATGTTATTATTTTAAGAATAAGTTAGAGCACTATATTATTGCTTTGGTGCATGCTTTGTCAATGGTAGCCAGGGTTGCCAGGTTTTCACAACAAAACTTGCCTAACTGCTACTCAAAATTTGCCCAGTCGCATTTCGAGGGGGGTCCCCAGTTAAAAATCGCTGTCCAGGGTGTAAAATACACATTTTTTGTTGGGGTTCCCATGGTAAATTCACATTCCAGGGGTTAAATGTTATTATTTTAAGAATGGATTGGAACACTATATTATTGTTTTGGTGCATGCTTTGTTAATGGTAGCCAGGGGTTGACAGGTTTTCACAAAAAAAACCCCGCCCAATTGCTATTCAAAACTAGCCCTAAATCAGCCCAGTCACATTACGAGGGGGGTCCACCGTTAAGAATTGCGTTCTGGGGTGTAAAATACATATTTTTTCGTTGCCGTCCTCCTAGTAAATTCGCATTCCAGGGGCTGAATGTCATTATTTTAAGAATGGATTGGAGCACTATATTATTGTTTTGGTGCATGCTTTGTCAATGGTAGCCAGGGTTGCCAGGTTTTCACAACAAAACCCACCCCAACTGCTACTCAAAACTAGCCCTAAAGTAGCCCAGTCACGTTTTGAAGGGGGTCCCTCATTAATAATTGCGTTCCAGGGTGTAAAATACACAGTTTTTGTTGGGGTTCCCCTGGTAAATTCACATTTCAGGAGCTAAATGTCATTATTTTAAGAATGAATTGGAGCACTATATTGCATGCTTTGTCAATGGTAGCCAGGGTTGCCAGTTTTTGACAACAAAACCCGCCCAGATGCTACTCAAAACTAGCCCTAAACTAGCCCAATTTCATTTCTAGGGTGGTCCACCATTAAAAACCGTGTTCTGGAGTGTAAAATACACGTTTTTTTTTGTCAGGGTTCCACTGGTAAATTCGCATTGCAGGGACTAATTATGACGTTATTGGGGTTGCTCCAACTCAAGCGCTTCAAAAACAACCATGGACTTGGCAACACTTGGCAACAAGCTGACTTGCTCAAGTACTCCTCTCTGTGCCAATCACAACAGGCTTGGCCAGCTGACCAGTCAGAGCAGAGTAGGCTTATGAAAGGGAGGGGTTTACAGACCTAATGCTCAGAACTGATCGAACGAATTGTTTTGAAATCATTGAGAAATGACTCTGTATAAATGTAGAAAATTACAATGTTTTCTGGTCTTACCAGATGCATTTAAACCTCCAACACAATATTAGGACACTTTAAAATACCATATGACCTGCTCTTTAATCTGATTTTACTAAAGAATTAAAAAGATATTTCTAAAATGCTATTTAAATCACTAAATAATTGATCAAGTAATCATTGTTATATTTAACTGCATTTTTAAACATGAATTCCATTTTGAATTAAGTTGCTTAAAATAATTAATAATTTTATAAAATACAACCCTCTATATTTGGAGTAAATTACTCGCATATGTGACCAAATTTCACGCTAGGTGACTAAATAATGTCTGTTGTTATGATTTCTGAAGAATCATGTGACACTGAAGACTGGAGTAATGATGCTGAAAATTCAGCTTTGCCATCACAAGAATAAGATCAATTTTTAAATGTATTAAAATAGAAAACAGTTATTTTACATTGTAATAATATTTCATACTATTAGAGTTTTTACTGTATTTTAGATTCAATAAATGCATCTTTAGTGAGCATAAAAGAATCTTAATTATTCCAAACCTGACTGCCAGAGAATACATACATTTCTGTTTTGTGTGTGACAACTTAAAAATGTATCAGTCAGTGGAAAATTTATTGCCAGTGTGCATAGTAATTTATTCTGTTTATTAATTTATAAATTAGGTTCCTTCATTTTATATTGAAGTGGCACTTCTAGTTTTGTATATTTAATCCTACACTGTTGCATTTAATATGTTTTTGGGGTCATGTCTTGACAGGAGTGTTGTGGAACCTGTCGTCATGTGATTCTGTGAAAATGACGATTGCTCGTGACGCTCTCGGGCCGCTCACCAACACGGTCATTATCCCTCACTCCGGGTGGGGTGCAGCCCCTCAGCGAGAGGACCAGAAACTCAAACTGCACTCATCTTTGGTGTTGAGGAACACCACTGGCTGCCTCAGGTATGCCTCATGTAAATGTCTTCTAAGAAACATCTGATTAGTTGTACCAGCCTAATTATACAGAGCTTCCTGTTAGTATTGATTAATCAATAGTCGTTTAGGTAACCTGCTGACTAGATGATTTTTAAGTATGCAGTTTTTCACATCACTGGTGGTGGCTGCATAACTCTTCATCCTCAGAGATGATCAATATTTAAGTGAGAATGACGGTTTTATCAAAATCAGATGGACATTTTATTGTTGACCACATGATGCTGATGCGTGTGTGTGTGTGTGTTTCTCTCAGGAACCTGAGCTCAGCTGGGGAAGAGGCCAGAAGGCAGATGCGTTGCTGTGAAGGGCTGATTGATTCCCTTCTCTATATAATCAAAACCTGCGTAAACACCTCTGATTATGACAGCAAGGTTAGAGATATTCTTTTGATTGCATAAAGAATAAATCTAAAACCATCCAGTTTTTGAGGTATAACAGTCCATAGATTGTTGGTAATGTTTGGAACATGTTTAATACATTGTTGCCAGATATTTGACTAATTTTCAGTCTGTATATCTGATGACAGCTGGGAACTGGCAGAGGCTCATGTTGCTTATAAAAAGGTGTTACATGTTTTCTGTGCCACTCCTTGAAGGGCCAAAAAATATTGAGCGCCTCTAGTGGTGGAGCACAGCATTGTGCAGCTTTGGTTATTTCTTCAGCAAATCTTAGTCTTAGCATGCCATCTGCTGGAACAGGAAGTGTTGAAAAGCTTCCAGGAAAAAGAGGAATCCAAAATATTTGAAATGTTTTCCTTGAATTAGTAATAATAAAATAAAAATAGCAATTTTAATTTTAAATTCAATTCTAACTTTTCTTAAAGAGTTAGTTCACCCAAAAATGAAAATTCTGTCATTAATTATTCACCCTCATGTCGTTCCAAACCCCTAAGACCTTCGTTCATCTTCAGAACACAAATTGTGGTGTTTTTGATGAAATCCGAGAGCTTTCTGACCCTGTCGTTGTACCCTCATGAATGCACGTCGAAGACTGACATGGAAGAAAAGAAATTGTTGAATAAAATTGTTTTTGTTTTCTAAAATTAAGGTTGAACCACTGATGTCACATGGACTTCTTTTCTTTTCCTGTGTTTTTAGATTGTGGAAAACTGTGTGTGCACTTTGAGAAACTTGTCATATCGTCTTGAACTGGAGATGCCTCCATCCCGGCTGATGGGAACCCAGGACCTGGACAATCTCCTGGGTCCTGACACCTCTAGTAAACAGGCCGACTACAGCTGCTGGGGCCTCAGAAAAAAGAAGAAGAAGAGGTCCTGGCAGGATCAGCAGGTAATCTATCACTAAATATAATGAGCTTGGATTCCATGCTCTGGAAGCTTATAACTGCTTTTATGCTCAGTTATCAAATGATTTGGGATTGTTGGAGAGAGAAATTCATTTTGCAAATAGCTTTGCACAAGCCAACAGATGTTTCATAAGAGCAAGACACCAAAAGTTGTACATTTAAAAGAATTATTTTTCACCCAGTAGTCATGGAAAACCTGGAAACATTAGTGAATTTTAGAATCTAAATTTCAAGCTCTGGAAATAATAGAAATTGATCAAATCTTTAATAAGTTGAGGGAAAGCCATGGAAATTCCTATGACTAATTTTCAGATGCATCTCAGCTCTAAAAGTTTAAGTTTTATTTTTTATAATTTGGTTGCACCCTATATAACATTATTTTTCTAATTTTATTTGAATTGTAATTTTAAAATAATTAATGGTTATATACTAATAAATACAGTTGAGGTCAAAAGTTTACATCCCTCTTTTAGAATCTGCAAAATGTTAATTATTTTACCAACAAAAGAGGAATCATATAAAAAGCATGTTATTGTTTATTTAGTACTGACCTAAATAAACAATATGATAAGATATTTCGCATAAAAGATGTTTATATATAGTCCACAAGAGAAAATAATAGTTGAATTTATAAAAATGACCCTGTTTGAAAGTTTACGTACACTTGATTCTTAATACTGTGTTGTTACCTGAATGATCCATAGCTGTTTTTTGTTGTTGTTGTTTATTGATAGTTATTCATGAGTCCCTTGTTTGTCCTGAACTGTTAAACTGCCTGCTGTTCTTCAGGTCCCACAAATTCTTTGGTTTTCCAGCATTTTTGTGTATTTGTACCCTTTCCAACAATGACTGTATGATTTTGAGATCCATCTTTTCACACTGAGGACAACTGAGGGGACTCATATGCAACTATTACAGAAGGTTCAAACGCTCATTGATTCTTCAGAAGAAAAAATGATGCATTAAGAGCTGGGGGGTGAAAACTTTTGAACAGAATGAAGATGATGTGTACATTTTTCTTATTTTGCCTAAATATCATATATTTTCATTTAGTACTGCACTTCAGAGGCTACAGAAGATAGTTACATGATTTCCCAGAAGACAAAATAAGTAAAATTTACCCTGATCTTTAAATTCAGTTTTTACCCCCAGGCTCTCAATGCATGGTTTTTCCTTCTGGAGCATCAGTTCAAAGCTGATTTTCAAAAACTAACCTGATTTGTTTCATCCTGTGATGCAGTGGGATGGTGTTGGGCCTATTCCAGGATTTTCTGGAAGTCCAAAGGGAGCAGAGATGCTGTGGCATCCATCTGTGGTAAAACCTTACCTCACTCTCCTGGCAGAAAGCTCAAACCCGGCCACACTGGAAGGGGCAGCTGGGTCTCTGCAGAATCTCTCCGCCGGAACCTGGAGGGTAGGCTGCTTGTGGTCACTATAACGTAAACTGAATTATACAGCCACAGTGTTCAAAATAGAACTGAATTATATGAAGGCCATAATTGGCTGGTGGATGAAGAGTATGTCCTGCACAGACACACACACACACTATTTGACCAGATGTAGCTTCAGGGTTCTAATACAGCAGCAGTTTTTCTTTATTTGCATCCTTCATTTTGGAAAAGCTTCTAAAGATATGTAGATATAGTGTTTTGATTCCATCAGCTTCACTGGTTTTAGAAAATTCTTGCTTTACTGAAAGATAATTCTTCTTTTTCTCTCTCTTTCACCGTTCAGTTTGCCGCCTACATCCGTGCTGCTGTACGTAAAGAGAAGGGTTTGCCCATTCTGGTGGAGCTACTAAGAATGGATAATGACAGGGTGGTCTGCTCTGTGGCTACTGCTCTACGGAACATGGCTTTGGACGCCAGGAACAAGGAGCTCATTGGTTAGTCACTCAAACTTATTGCTATGAACTCAATGCTTTACATTCCGTTTTTATTATATGTCAGTTTTATGTGGGCATTAAAAACTGCATCGCATCTTCTAAAATAAATATGTGCTGAATTCCGTTGCTTTGAAAGGAAAATACGCCATGCGGGACCTAGTGACCCGTCTTCCTGGCAACGGGCCCTCCCTGCTGTCAGATGAGACGGTGGCGGCGGTCTGCTGCGCACTGCACGAGGTCACCAGCAGGAATATGGAGAACGCCCGTGCTCTCGCCCAGACGGGCGGCATCGACAAACTGGTTACAATCAGCAGAGGACGTGGGGAGAGGTGCGTACCTCTTTTTATAGGCTGTTTGAAGTGGGCGGTTTTATATGTCCGCTAGTGTTGCCGCACTGTTTCATAACAAAATCTTTTTTTTTTTTCTTTGAATGTCCTAGTATATCTAGAATAATATCTTGTTGTCTGTGGCAGGTACTCCATGAAGGTGGTCAAGGCAGCAGCTCAGGTGCTAAATACTCTGTGGCAGTACAGAGATCTGCGCACCTTCTACAAAAAGGTACATGTTCTTAACCATTGCTCTGTGGTAAGAGGCCATCATGTTCTCCTGACATCCATTCTGCAGGATCTAATTAAAAGCGCACAGCAAAATTGTTCACAATCAATATTTTTGTCTTTTTTTCCAGTGAGAAATATATAGCACTAGACTTATTTACAAAAACAAAAGCTTATAGTACAGTGGCAGTGAACTCTGGAAAGCATGATACATATACAGTTGAAGTCAAAAGTTTACATACACTTTGCAGAATCTGCAAAATGTTGATTATTTTATAAAAATGAGAGGGATCATACAAAATGCATATTATTTTTTATTTAGTACTGACCTGAATAAGATATTTCACAGGGTTCCCATGGGTCCTTGAAATCCTTGAAAGTTTGTTAATCTGAAAAAAAAAAAAAAAGTTTTGGAAAATAAGCATACATAGATACAGGTCCTTGAAAGTACTTGAATTTATTTTGTGCAAGAAGTTTTCTTAAAAAATTCCATATTATTCCCTCCAGTCTGATAATGTATAATTTAGCCAACACTTCGTGGCCTGCGCATGCTTGCTTGATTTATGTTAGTTACGCACATTTACGCAGTACGTTAAAGGAGAACTCGACTTCCAAAACAACAATTTACAAATTCCTCACCCCCTTGTCATCCAAGATGTTCATGTCTTTCTATCTGCAGTCGTGAAGGAATTATGGTTTTTGAGGAAAGCATTTCAGGATTTTTCTCCATATAATAGACTTCAGTGGTGCCCTGATTTTGAACTTCCAAAATGTAGTTAAAATGCAGCTTCAAAGGGCTCTAAACAATCCCAGCCGAGGAAGAAGAGTCTTATGTAGTGAAATGATCTGTCATTTTTTGTAAATTGTTGTTCTGAAAGTAGACTTCTCCTTTAACTCAATGTCATGAGCCTAAGCTCTTTACCATAAAAATCCATGGAAGAGTTAATATCACATACTTTTAGAATATAGTATAGGATGTACCAAATATTCTTCATTTTTACGCAAAACAGAAATACCACAGATAGAATATCAGATCTCTGTCATATGGCCAAAAATAAATGCAAAAAAAGAAGCTTTTTTGCAAAGTTGTGTTTGACACATGAAAACTGTAACAATGTATCTTATAAGATAACATGATGTAACCTTGCTCTCACTTGAAGTGTGTCCCCACTTTAAGTCCTTGAATTTGAGGGTATCAGACCTGGAAAGTCCTTGAAAGGTCCTTGAATTTGAAGTTAACCAAGGTGTGGAAACCCCGATTTCACTGATTTAAAAGACGTTTACATATAGTCCACTCAAAACAACAACGAAACATTGCGCTTTTGTAAAATAATGAAAGCAAATAGGATGCGCTTTTTGCTCTTGTGAACTTGAGCGTGAAACTTCAGTACTCTCTGTATACTTGTCTTACAGACATGAAACATATAGGCTATGTATAGAGAGTGAAATGTTTGTTTCTTTTAAATGAACCAATTCAAATAGAAAACAAATATTCTCAGATTATATAGTTGCATGAAACATGTAGATTCATCCACTACTGTGGAGATGACGAGTCAGTGTCGCCGACTTCATCTCTTAAGCCAAAAACAAAGAAAGCACAAGTTTATCAATAAATTATTAAAACACTGACACAGTCTGATTGCTGTTTTTCCCTGAAATATTCATAATTATTATATCTGTCAGTGCACCGCGGCAAGCCTTTTTCCGTGAGCGCTTCAGTGCTTATTACGCTATGTAGGTAATTAAAGGCTCATTATTATGATTTATATGGTTTATTAAATTTGCGACTAATAGTCGACTAATCCTTAAAATGAATGACTACTAGTCGACCAGAAAAATCTTTAGTCGCGGGCAGCCCTAATATTTTCTTACTCTTTGTGTTTTTATGTCAACAGGGTACAAGGTTATTCTATTTAAATCAATGTAATAAACAAATAAGGTAAAAAGTAATCCAAAAGTAGTCTGATTATATGAATATTATTTGTGAAAAATATTACTGAAAATGTATTTATTTGATGCTATTTTACTTTTCAATTAAATGTATTTGTTTTAGATCTGTGATCCAATAACACTAACAACATTTGGAGGCAACACAAGCTGAAAATGTTTATAGAATTTGTAATGTGTACACTAATGGTTTGTGGAAAATAATTTATTTATTTACAGGTACTGGAAGTGTCTATATATCAATCATTACAACCACAGTTACAAAAGAAGCAACAGACAAAATGCCTTGAAATTGAATTTGATCGAAAGTATATGTGTATCGGTTGACCTTTTGTAATTGCATCACCTGAGATGGATACTAACAGTAGATGTAAACAGGAACTGTGTGTTCTGTGGTTCCTCAGGATGGATGGAATCAGAATCACTTCATCACCCCAGTGTCAACACTGGAACGAGACCGTTACCGTTCCCAACCTACTCTGCCAACCAGCAACGTGCAAATGTCACCTGTTATCCAGTCAGGTGGGACACTATAACAGCAAGGAATTGTAGGAAATGTAAACCTGTAGAAGAAATTACTGAATGTTTATTATTTTTCTTCTCCTATTTTTATTTGTACTCTGAATTGATTTACTGTTAATCACTATTTGATTTTTTTTGTTTTCCAAATTTAGGAGGCAGTGCCACCTCTTCCCCTGCCATGTTGGGTATAAGAGGTCATCGCTTAAATCAGCGGAGGACTCAGTCGTCTATGCAACTTCATAATTATTATGGAGACGCCAACAGAAACACAAGTCAATACACAGGTGAGATTTTTTTGAGTCCTCTGTACACGTCCTAACAGACAAAAAGCAACAATTTTTAAAATATAACCAGATACTAATTGTGCACGATTCATGTTTAGGGAAGAAATGCTTTTATAATTTTCTGTCACAGTGTAATACAATTTTCAGATTTGACTTTTCTTCTGATGTGATCAATGCTGTGCAGTTAAACTTAAGTTTCTCCTGTGACAATCTTCAAGATCCAAATCCTGCAATGAGGTCCCATTATATACGGTCATGCCCAAAAATTTCGGCAACCTTGCAATTCTGTCAGAAAATGCAACCCTCTTCTCAGAAAATTGTTCCAGTTGCAAATGTTTTGGTACTCACATGTTCATTTTTTTGTTTGCATTGGAACACCACAGAAAAACAGAGAAGAAAATTCCAATTTGATACAGTTCCACACAGAACCCAAAAAATGCGCTGGACAAAATTATTGGCACTCTTATCTTAGTATTTGGTAGCACCCCCTTTGGAAAAAATAACTGAAATCAATCGCTTCCTGTAACCATGAATGAGTTTCTTACACATCTCTACTGGAATTTTGGACCATTCTTCTTTTGCAAACTGCTCCAGGTCATTCAGATTTGAAGGATGCCTTCTCCCAACTGCTGTTTTGAGATCTCTCCACAGGTGTTCTATGGGATTCAGATCTGGACTCATTGCTGGCCATTTCAGAACTCTCCAGTGCTTTGTTTTTAACCTTTTCTGAGCCCTTTTTGATGTGTGTTTCGGGTCATTGTCCCGAAGACCCACGACCTCTGGTGGAGACGTGGATTTCTGACACTGGTCACTGACATTGCGCCCCAAAATTCTTTGGTAATCATAAGATTTCATGATACCGTTCACACAGTCGAGGCATCCAGTGCCAGAAACTTTGAATCTCCATCATGTTTGACTGTAGGGACTCTTTTCTTTGTTCTTTTCTTTAAAGACCTCTTTCTTTTTCTGTAAACAGTGCCATGATGTCCTTTACCAAAAAGCTCTACTTTTACCTCATCTGTCCACAGTACTTTCTCCCAGAAGGATTGTGGTTTCGTCACATATGTTTTGGCAAACTCCAGTCTTGCGTTTTTATGCCTTTGTGTCATCAGTGGTGTCCTCCTGGGTCTACTACCATGGTGTCAGATGGCGACGGATAGTGTGAGCTGACACTGTTGTACCCTGTGTCTGCAGATCAGCTTGAATTTGTTTAGAAGTTATTTGGGGTTCTTTATCCACCATTTGAACAATCCTTTGTTGTAATTTTTTATTAATTTTGCTCTTCCGTCCACGTCCAGGGAGGTTAGCTACAGTGACATGGGCTCTAAACCTCTTGATGATATTGCGCACAGTGGACACAGGAACATTAAGATCTCTGGACATGGACTTGTAGCCTTGAGATTATCTATGTTTTTCCACAATTTTTTCTCTCAAATCCACAGACAACTCTTTACACTTCTTTGTTTTCTCCATGCTCAGTGTGACACCCAACACAAAGGTTGTTACCTGCCACAGGTGTGTCTAAATACAAATTACAGGAGCATCACATGCTTGAAAAAGAAATTATTTCTTATCATTTTGACAAGGTGCCAATAATTTTGTCCAGTCCATTTCTGGTTCTGTGTGAAAGTTTTTTTTGTGTTGTTGCAGTGCAAACAAAAACAATAAGCACGTGAATACCAAAACATTTGCAACTGGAACAGTTTTCTGGGAGAAGTGTGGCAAGGGTGCTGATATTTTTGGCCGTGACTGTACATCATTACTTCCTGTGTATTCAGTTTCACTCAGAGTTATGTAGCATAGTCTTAATGATTTCTGGTACATC
Source organism: Labeo rohita (assembly GCF_022985175.1). Lineage (NCBI taxonomy): Eukaryota > Metazoa > Chordata > Actinopteri > Cypriniformes > Cyprinidae > Labeo > Labeo rohita. The sequence continues at coordinate 8,796,642 of NC_066874.1, read as the reverse complement.
ACTCTTGGAAAACAATAGAGGAATCTGTCTGTGAATTAAGAAGCTGGACTGATGTGCTAATAGATATTTCACCCATGCTCTCTTCAACTAATAGAGCAATCAGTTTTATTCCCCTGTCTGGTCGGAAGCTGTAATGGTCATTCATTTAAGAGCACTTGACCTCCGTAGTTACTCTTTATTGATTGGTGGTACTTCGGCCTGGAGGGTCTGATTATGTGGCTGTGATTCAGAATGTGGGTTCGGTGTGAGTGAGGTCTTCATTAGATATGTTGAGCTGTTGAACCGTTTCCACCCATCTGCCCCTCAGCCCTGGTCATGACCCTTAACTGTGCTTCACAGAATTAGAGCTCCACCACAGACTGTACATTTATATAAAAAATATATGTAATACATTTAAACATTGAATTATTAGAGGACATGGATGGTTATCATTAATAGAAAGGTATTTATTCTATGTGTATGATAGAAATTGTGTTTTAATATTTGTGTTTATCTATATTTAGGGTCTGGAAAGCAGTCTGCCTATTTTATCAGTTCCTATCCCTCTCCTTCAGCCGAGGAGTCCCGCAGATCACAGGTGAGTTAAAGAAAGGAAGACAGAAGGAAGAAATTGCTGAATCTGAAGCCAGCTGAGCCCAGATGCCATATGCCCACTGCAAATGATAACCATTGACTTGGATTTAATGCGTCTAATCCCAACAGATGAAGTTTTCGTAATCCGTTGGGTTTATTCCTTGACCATTCTCCACTAACATCTGTGGTGAAAAGCATCTGGCTTTAGTAGCACACATCTTCTAGAATACATTTTTTAGGACTGAGTAAAATATTCTATTTAATTTTTAAAAGCTTTAATGCTGATTTTTCTTATGCTGATTTAGTTTTTTAACAAATATTAGGTTTTCAATTATTGTTTACTGTTAAAAACATCATTATAACAGGATTGACATTTGAGATCGTCTCCTTCTGACATAAATCACAAAATTTAGGATAAGATTATTTTAGTATGGGACTGTTATGGTGGCTAATTTTGATAAAACTAAGAAAACAAAAACTAATAAAAATGACAAAAACACTTAACAGAATTACAAAAAAAATTAAACCTAAAAAACATATAAAATCACAAAAATAAAAAACAGAATTACTAAAAATGTAAAAAAAAAAAAAAAAAAATGAAAATATACAAAAATAATATAAAATTAAGTATTTAATAGTATTAGTAATATTTATTTAATCTCAATAATACTCAAAACTAATAAAATAAAAATGAATAATAAAATAAAAACTAATAAAAATGACAAAAAAAACTTAACAGAATTACAAAAAATAAATAAAAAAAAAAAAAAGAAAACAAAATATTTAATAGTATTAGTAATATTTATGTAATAGTTTCTCAATTATACTAAAATAACACTGGGTTGAAAAATAAATATGTAATAATTAATAAAATAAAAACGAATTTAAAAAGACTAAAAAACTAAAAACTAATAAAAATAAATAAACAGAATTACTAAAAATGTAAAAAAAATAAATATAAAAAAAATATAAATATTTAATAGTATTAGTAATATTTATTTAATAGCATCTCAATGATACTCAAATAAAACTAGGATCAAATTAAATTAAAATAAAAATGTAATAACTAATAAAATAAAAATTAATAAGAAAATAAAAATGACAAAACTTAACAGAATTACTAAAAATATTTTTAAAAGATTAAAACGAAATATTTATCAATAATATTTATGTAATAGTATCTCAATTATACTAAAATAACACTGGGTTGAAAAATAATTTAATAATTTAATAATGTAATAACAAATAAAATAAAAACTAATAAATTAAAAACAGAATTACTAAAAATGTTTAAAAATGAAAATATAAAAAATAATATAAAATGAAATATTTTATAATATTAGAAAGATTTAAGAGTATCTCAGTGATACTAAAATAATACAGGCTTGAAACATAAAAATGTAATAACTTAAGATAAAAATGAATAATGTAATAAAAAGTAATAAAAAAAGACTAAGAAAATGGCATAAAAGCTTAACAAAATTACTAAAAAATTAAAATATAAAATAAAATATATAAAACAAAGTATTTAATAGTATTAGTAATATTTATATAACAGGATCTCAATTATACTAAAATAACACTGGGTTAAAAAATAAATATGTAATACCTAACAAAATAAAAACGAATACAAATTAAAACCAGAATTACTAAAAATGTTTAAAAATGAAAATATAAAAAAATAATATAAAATGAAATATTTAATAGCATCAGTAATATTTATTTAAGTGTATCTCAGTGATACTAAAATAATACAGGGCTGAAAAATAAAAATGTAATAACTTAAAATAAAAATGAATAATGAAATAAAAACTAATAAAAAAAGACTAATAAAATGGCAAAAAAAAAAAACTTAACAGAATTACTAAAAAATTAAAATATAAAAAAGTAATATAAAAACAAAATATTTAATAGTATTAGTTGTATTAAATAACAGGATCTCAGTTATACTAAAATAACACAGGGCTGAAAAATAAAAATGTAATAACTAATAAAATAAAAATGAATACTGAAATAAAAGAGAGTAATAAAATGGCAAAAAAAACCTGAACAGAATTACTAAAAAATAAAAAATCTAAAAAAAATAATATAAAACAAAATATGTAATAGTATTAGTAACATTTATATAACAGGATCTCAATTATACTAAAATAACACTGGGTTTAAAAATAAGTATGTAATAACTAATAAAATAAAAACAAATAAAAATTAAAACCAGAATTACTGGTTTAAAAATGTTTAAAAATGAAAATATAAAAAATAATATAAAACGAAATATTTATTTAAGAGTATCTCAGTGATACTAAAATAATACAGAGCTGAAAAATAAATATGTAATAATAAAATAAAATAACTAACATTAACATATTTTTATACTTTTTCAGATATAGTTTTGTCGACTGTGTTTAGATAAACTCTTACAGTAAAACAGTAAATGGTGTCAGTTATTTTTTATTATTTAGTTTTGTTTTTTTTTACCTATGCAAATGAAAAAAGCACTTATTTTATGTCCTCTTTCAGCATGGCCGGCTCTACTACCCGGAGGAGGGAAATCAAAGCACCTATGACACTTTCGGAATGTACCTGTCGTCTCCGATGGGCTACGAGGATGCGTACCTGGACGAGCCGGTGCGTTATCCCGTGGTGAGCGAGAGGCAGGTGCTCAAACCCAACACCAACTACGTGGACTTCTACTCCACCACACGCAGGCCTTCATACAGAACTCAGCCCTACCCGGCCTCACCTGACTCGTGGGTGTAGGCGCGTACGTGTGTATTTGTTCATGTAACGTGTAGCCATAGATAGAATATTGCAAGGAGGCGTTACTCCTTAAGACATATCTGGATCAGTGGATTTCAAGATCGTTGTATGGACAAGCTGTTGCATTTGAAGTGACTGGTTCATTTTCATCCAACAAATTTAATTCGTGTTTTGTGTGCGCAAACAAGCCGGCGCAGCGACATTCATTTTCATTTGGGTGTTTGCGTGCGTGTGCAGGTGTGAGTGGGAGTGTGTACATAGATGAAAGATTATACTCCATTAAATTAACTTGAATTAGTTTGACCTGGGATTGAGTGTGAGCCAAAGACTTTACTTTTCAGTATCTGCTGTTTTTACACAGTGAAGCGTGTTTAAGGTCTGATTTACTGAGAACTTGAACCATCTTTTTATGATTTGATTTTTCATGTTTTTTTAATGGCATGATATTATAGTCACCTCAGTTTCTGAGCCAAATGAAAAGGTGTAACTAAATTACGTATTGGCTGAAAGGCTAATGAAGAAACAATAGCAGTGTAAAAGAGAAAAAAAAGAAACACTAATAATAATGTTCTGTGCATTGGAAAACAAAAACGTCATTTTGTCTGGTCTCATTGCTGTAACCTACTTAATGTAAAGATTAATGTATGTTCCATGGAGTCTTGTACAACTACGTCAGTTTATTGTACAACCGTGATCTGTGCTACTAAGCACAAAAAACTGTGCCATGATAAATCGCTATGTAGAACTGTGTGTATATGTAAGAGACCTTATGGAGGCAAAAGTTATTACTATCAGAATATTTAGATGTAATAAAGATAACATTTGTTTTTTTAATATTTGATTATGGTGTTTATTCATCTGCGTGGTTTTCGCACTGCAAATTGTATAACACAATAACCCCAGAGGACTTTGCAATAGTTTTCATTTGGAGGATGCTATTTATCACAACAACAATAATGTGCTTAGCAAATTTCAATTCAGTATTAGAAATGACACCCAGATTTGTAACCCTGGCGTGCATATTAGCAGACAGTGGCCTTGAGCTATTAGTGAAGTCCTTGCATTATTAATGAGAAAGATGTTCCATCGATTGCCACACGGGGGCGCTATCTCTCTTAAGAGTCGATTATGCTGCACGTAAATATGAGCAGCTCCATACTGTTTCAGCAGATATAACAGGACGGATATTGTGGAGCAGTGGTTTGAGGGAGTTAAAACCCCTGATATATATCAGTATGTTTATTTTCCTGTTCCTGGTGATTTGTTACTTCTACACGCTGTTCAGCACAGATTTATAAGCGGTCAGTTGCTGCTCCACTGTATCAGATGAACAAAAGGGTCATTCTTGTTATTAATAACTGAAAAAAGAATATGCTTGTGGTTTAATGTAGGGACTTTCAGAAATGTTCTCTGGTCAAGGTCACAATTTTTATAAATCGGGGGTGAGAGCCAGAAAGGCGTACGTGACATTTCACCAACTTTACGGGAGGGCCAAAACAAACATTTACCATAGTTTGATCTGACTTTGTGTACTGATTTCAATCATTTATAATAAAAATTTGATAACAATATACTTTTGCCAGCAGAAAGAGTTCATCAAGAGCTTTCATTTGATATATATGTATCTCCATTTCACCCAAAATGTCACTTGATGCCTTTCTGGTTCTCACCCCTCGAAACAATAACTTGCTTATGGAATCTGACAGGATAGAAATACAGAGATAAAGTTAGTTATTACTCAATGAGGAGATGGTACTTACATTAACAATAAATTAACTAATAAGTTAATTTATTCTTTTTTCTAAAGTTTTATTTATACAGGGAAAAAATGTTTTAAAATGAGACAAACCAACTATCACCGTAAAATGTCAAATTCAACAGATTCAACATTTATGTTTATTTTTTTTTACTTTTTAATTTTTAGATTAAATTTGTGTTTACAAATATTAACACATTTTACACTATTTTCATTTTTAAAAACGTATATTGTTATTAGGTGCTTCTGCTTTAAAATTAAAATTATGTATACCACATTTAGCTAATAGAAGTAGCAAATTAATAAAATTGCTGTTTTCCTCACCAAAAGTATGTAATTAAAAGAATATATATATATATATATATATATATATATATATTTATATATATATACATATATATAACTGGAATAGGAAATTGCAGATTTATGGGAAATATTTAAAAACATTTCTAAGTTTGCAACATTTTAATTTGAGAGAAAAAAAGAACAATTTTATTCTTAATAATTTGCCAGTTTTTTTTTATATTACAGCATTTCTCAATAATTGGAACAAATAGAAACGTCTGCTCAAACCAAAGTAGTACAATTATTTCTAAAATTAAAATTATATCCATGTACAATTAATTCTAATAATAGAAATAACTAAAAATGAAATTTCTGTCATTAATTACTCACCCTCATGTTGTTCCAAACCCAATAAGACCTTCATTCATCTTCATAACATAAAATTAAGATATTTTTGATGAAATCAAAGAGCTTTCTGACCCTCCGTAGACAGCAATGCAGCTGAAATGTTCCCAGACACGTAGCAGGAACGTCAGTGGTTCAACCGTAATTTTACAAAGCTACAAGAATACTAAAATAACAGAGAAAAAAATAACAACATTATTCAGTAATTCTTCTCCACCACATCATCATCTGCTGCCGGTTTGTCATTAATTAATGACAGAATTTCATTTTTGGGTGAACTATCCCTTTAAGATATTTGATAGAGACATGATACAGTTGAGGTCAAAAGTTTACATACACCTTGCAGAATATCAACAAAATAGGAGGGGTCATACAAAATGCATGTTATTTTTTTATTTATTATTGACCTGAATAAGATATTTCACATAAAAGGCGTTAACATATAGTCAAAAAAAAAAAAAAAAAAAAAAAAAAAAAAAAAAAAAGTTGCATTTATTCAAATGGCCCTGTTCAAAAATGTGCATACACTTACCTGAATAATCCACAGCTGTTTTTTTTTCTTTAGTGATAGTTGTTCATGAGTCCCTTGTTGGTGCTGAACAGTTAAACTACCCGCTGTTCTTTAGAAAAATCCTTCAGGTCCCACAAACTCTTTGTTTTTCAACACTTTTGTGTATTTGAACCCTTTCCAACAATGACTGTATGATTTTGAGATCCATCTTTTCACACTGAGGACAACTGAGGGACTCATATGCAATTATTACAGAAGGTTCAAACGCTCACTGATGCTTAAGAAGAAAACACAATGCATTAAGAGCAGAGACGGGGAAAACTTTTTGAATTTGAAGATCAGGGTAAATTTCACTTATTTTGTCTTCTGGCAAACATGTAATTATCTTCTGTAGCTTCTAAAGGGCAGTACTAAATGAAAAAAATATGATATTTAGGCAAAAAAAAAAATGTACACATCCTTATACTGTTCAAAAGTTTTCACCCCCGGCTCTTAATGCAACGTTTCTCCTTCTGAAGCATCAGTGAACAATTGAACCTTCTGTAATAGTTGCACATGAGTCCCTCAGTTGTCCTCATACAGTCATTATTGGAAAGGGTTCAAATACACAAAAATTAAAAACCAAAGAATTTTGGGACCTGAAGGATTTTTATGAACAACAGCAGGCAGTTTTACTGTTCAGGACAAACAAGGGACTCATGAACAACTATCACTTAAAAAAAAAAAAAAACAGCTGTGGATCTTTCAGTTAACAACACAGTATTAAGAATCAAGTGTATGTAAGCTCGGTCATTTTTTTTTAATTAACCTATTTTTCAACTTTTCTCTTGTGGACTGTATGTAAATGTCTTTTATGTGAAATATGATATTCAGGTCAGTACTAAATAAAAAATAACATGCATTTTGTATAATTCCTTTTATTTTGGTAAAATGATTAACATTTTGTAGATTCTCCAAGGTGTAAACTTTTGACCTCAATTGTATCAGACAGCTCTTAATTATGATTTAGTTTAATATTTTATTTTACCTTTTATTTATTTATTTATGACCTTTTTATTTATTTATTTTTTAAAAACACTATTATGCTTTAAGGAAAGAAAGTGTTTAACTGTTTATGTGAACAGACATTTCTCACTCAGAGTGGTGGGAGTGTGTCATTTACCGCGCTGGCTGTTCTGATTGAGGGAATCGTAAAAGGGAGGAGTTGAAGGAGCGCGCACCCGCCCTCAAACACTCACTCCACACTGCAGTTATAAAGTTACACTCAACGAGAAACGCGTGTGTCAGCCAGAGACTGAGCGGTATCTCTCTTAAAACAGGTAAGTTTTCTATAAACTTTAATTCTAACACATCTTATGAACATAAAACAAAGTAATAACGGAAAACCTTTGCAAGTTTACGCACGCGTGTTCGCGTCAACTGATGTGTCACACAGGCGCGTTGTTTATGTCACAGTTTTATAGACGTTTACCTAATGGTTACCTTTTCAAGCTCAACAGCAGTGATTGAGTGCTCTGTCATGCTGTGATTTTTCAGTTGTCATGTGCAACTCTGATCATAATTTGTAAACAAACCAGTTCAGTAGTTTGCACTGCTCCTGATTCATATTTGACTTTATTTTATTAGTAAACCAAGCCAGTGCTATTTTCTGTTTTGCGCAAGTATGTAACAGCTGCTTTAAGTTGTAGTTAGCCACAATACTAGACTTGAGGTAGGCATCACATGTGGATATTTTGTGCTGCAAATACTTACAGTAAGGAACTTTGGACCTTTAAATCAACACTTAAAGCTTGTGAGTTACTTTTCCTCTTTATACACATGCTCATTTTAGGAAAATGTGACATAGCTGAGACTTTTCAGCCAGGGTCATGAACCAACTGACACTGAACAGGTGTATACACAGACACACACAACGCACACATGTTACACTAGATTTGACAAAGTAATGGAATGTGTTTGTTGTTGCATTTGTAAAGGTCAGCTGAACCAAGAGTGTGGCCGTTCCTCCATGCCTGCTTGTCATTAAAACCTTGCATTTCTCATCTCTTTTCCACACTGTACCCTGAAGCCTCTTGATTTAGTTAGTTAATGTTTTCAGTTCAGTAGACGTCTGTTATTACTGCCCTTGGCCAGAAAGTAATCAGATCACTTGCAGTAAGCAGAGTAGGATTTCATTTTTAAAGCTTGCTGCCATTGTTCTGATCACCGAATCTGTTGTTGCACGCTCTATTGAACCCTATCGAATTATATTGAATTTTGCAAAAGCAAGAGCATGGACCACATGCCTTGTAGGTTTTCCTGAAAGAAGATATTGTCCTTATCCCGCTGCTTAATCCTTACGGTTCCTTCAGTGTCGTGTACATCCACTGTGAGCATTCCAAGCACTGTTTCCATAACAGTGGAGAGAGGTCACAAATACTTCAGATAATTTGTGCCGTCATCAGTTAGGACAGCATAACTGTTGCTTGATGGAGCATATGACCATATGATTTCAGGTTATGAAGCCATTGCTTCACAATAGAGTGCAACAGTCAGTTTTTCAGAAGTAGAAAGACAGACCTGTTGTGAACCCACAGGTTGGTAATCAATGGTTTGTTTTTGTTGAAGCCTTCTGTTTGCATTAATTCAAATTATTTTTTAAAACTGCATTACCCGTGACGCTGTACAGGAAAGTCACTAACAAATTACAGGATGAATTGTTAAAGAGTAATTAGCTGGTGGAGTGGATTTAATTAGTTACCATGAGGATTGTAATGTTCAAAGTGGATGTCGTAAATGATGTTAGACCGGGAAGATTTTAAAGCAAGCTGTTCATTCATAAATTCGTACAACCTTACCTTTACTCTGAGGAAATACGAACAGATGACATTGAGCACAGTGCTGAAAAGGGACTGAGCTACGTAAGGTCTATATATAATCAGCAGTTTCAAATGAATAGCTTTATGTAGTTTTTAATTTGGTTATACCATTTGCAATGCTTCCTGGTATTGTACATTTATTTTTCATTTCTCACTAAATCCATTAAAGGGGTCATCGGATGTAAAACTCACTTTTACATGTTTGAACATAAATGTGTGTTGGCAGTGCATTGACAACCTTCTCCATTCTCAGCATCTTGTCAAACCAAGGCCACTCCCACTAGGCCTGTCAAACGGTACCGGGTTCGGTACTTTCGGTACCAAAATTTTGAAAACCTCCATTTCCCGCTCACATTTAAGTGGTGTTGAGCTGATTTTTAAACATCACTGATTGGCCATAGTGTTCACGCGCTCAACAGACGTGACTGTGATTGGCTACAATGATAAGCGCTTCACGCTCCTCACCGAGCGCTCACATATAAGCACAACAGGAGCGTTTGAAAGCCGCGTCTGTCAGTGGATCTGTCTATATGCAGATGTATTAGGAATCCGCTGACACACGTGGCTTTCAAACGCTCCCGTTGTGCTTATTTGTGAGCGCTCGGTGAGGAGCGTGAAGCGCTTATCATTGTAGCCAATCACAGTCATGTCTGTTGAGCGCGTGAACACTATGGCCAATCAGCTATGTTTAAAAATCGGCTCAACACGCTCAAAAGTGAGCGGGAAATGGACGTTTTTAAAATTTCAATACCGAAAGTACCGAACCCGGTATCGTTTGACAGCCCTAACTCCCACGATAGTTGATTGACATGACAGTCTTACCTTAGACCTGCCCTAAGTGAGCGGAGAACAGTCTGCCATTGTGTTGACTCTGGTGCAGGGGAAGACTAGAATGTCTCTTAAGCAGTTGAGGTGTTCTGTTGTTGGATGTAAAAATGAACATAGCAGATGTCATTTACTCCTGACATCTGAACTGCTAAAGACGCAGAGGATTAACGCTACTTTAGTTCGTTTTTGAAGCAAATGTGCCCGGCGATCTACATAAATGCGTCTATGTTCGCGCAAATCATTCGTGATGCAGCTTAACCTACAGCAGAAGTGAGTATAAGGGTTTTTGTAAGCATCTTTGAAAATTTGTGCTAGTTAGCAAGTTTCACGGCTAAATGTGGCTAAACAGAATGGCTCGTCAGCCCACAGAAATTAGGGTGGGGTATTAGCATTTAAAGGCAAATGCAGCGAAATGGGCTGATTTTGACAAGGGAAAAAGGGTGTTTTTTTTATTTATTTATTTATTTTTTTACACTTCCATTGAGAAATTTGAACCAAAGTATGTTATCCACCTTATTTTTCTTATAAGAGTGGGTGTAGCCATTTGTAATTTTTGGGCATCCGATGACCCCTTTAAGTACACAGTCTCCTACACTTTGTATTTGTGTCTAATTTTAAAATACATTTTTGCCTCAAATTAACTTTTTTTTGCTTTTGCTTTTTTTTTTTTTCTTTTCTTGTTAAATTGGCTTTAAACATTTGCAAACAGTAGCCAGAGGGTAAATATGGTATAAATATTTATGATAAATAAATAAATAAATAAATAAAAGCATACAAGTTAAGTATTTTAAATAACATTTAAATATTTACAAATATTAAGACAACAATTTAAAAAAAAGAAATAATTTTAAAACGTAATATTGTTTTAGGTGTTGTTGAACTTCTGCTTTTAAAGTTAAATTTACATTTATGTATGCTAAATTATGCTTGTATAAGTAGCAGATTAATTAAACATTATTCCTCATGACAAAACATATGTTGTTTTCCCCGCCAAAAATTATGTGATTTCTTGAAACATGATGTTAGAGTTTATTAAAAAACAGGAATGGGAAATTGAAGACATATAGAAAAATCATATAAAATGATACAGAAAATATTCCTAAGAAAACATTTTGTTTAAAACATTAAAAAGAAAGTATCACAAACATCATTTATGTTACAGTTACAGAAGATCTCAGAAAATGACAAAAAATGGCAACACCTTCTCAAGCATAGCAAAATTATTTATTAAAATGTGTTAAAATAATTTTTAAATAAAATTTGTAACGTTGTGATTTACCTCGTGGCTGGTTTACTTGATTCATGACTTTAAACACCTTAAAGGGATAGTTCACCAAAAAATGAGAAATTACCCCATGACTTACTCACCCTTAAGCCTAGGTGTATATGACTTTCTTCTTTCAGACATACAATCTGAGTAAAAAAAATGCCTTGCAGCTTTATAATGACAGTGAATGGGTGTTGAGCTTTTAAAGTCCAATAAAGTGCATTCATCATAAAAAGTGCTCCAAGAGTTCGGGGGGGTTAATAAAGCCCTTCTGAAGGGAATCTATGCATTTATGTACGAAAAATATACATATTTACAACTTTATAAACCGTGATCTCTATAGCTTCCGGTAACTGTTGCACACACGATCATGAGAGAGTGGCGTTCCAGCGGATGATATAGGACGTAGGCGTGGTGTAAGCTCCAGTGAGAATATGCTAGTCTGAGAACCAAGTTTTTTTTTTTTTTTTTTACAGCAATGGAAAACCATTCTCCTTGGCTTATTTTGAAATCCTTCAACATTTTTCTTTACAAATCCTCATTTTATACTTCTAATTTGTGACTAGTGTTTTGTTTTGCTCTCACTACTGCGCTTCCACGTTCATCACTGCGTTGCCTACACGCATACGACAGTTAGCAGAAGCTAAAGATTACGATTTGTAAAGTTTTAAATACGGATATTTTTCTTACACAAACACATCGAATCGCTTCAAAAGGCCTTTATTAAACCTCCGGAGTCACTTGGAGTACTTTTTATGATGGTTGGATGCACTTTATCGTACTTCAAAATATCAACACCCATTCACTACCATTGTAAAACTTGGAAGAGCCATGACATTTTTTTAATATAATTCCGATTTTGTTTGTCTGAAAGATGAAAGACATGTCTTTGATGGTGAGCTAATCATGGGGTAATTTCACTGAAAAAGTTGACATACACTAATGCACTCTATAATGTCCTATAATCAAAAATAGCTTGATTTGCACATTGTGTATTTTGTATGAACTTTATGATTCTTGTTTATTATGTTTAAAATGGCTATCATGGTAAAACTGTAAAATAATAAGCACATCTTTGCTGAACTGTGGTGAACATCTACAGCTTTTACAGCTCCTCAGAAGCATGCCTTGCAAAGTTATAGTACAACAAAAAGGGATGCTGTTTTCATAAAGAGAATTCTGGCAGCTGAAGAGAGAGTGGCACAAAAGTAGTTCTGACTGGAAAAATCATAAAGACCCAATTTAATCAGCGTAATTATTCCCTCTGTGAGTTCCAGAAGCAATGCAGTGAGTGATACATGCTCTCTGTGATATAGTATTTGTTTGGACGTCGTGAACACTAGCTTTCCATCTCCCTGTCAACACCTCTAGAGCATGTCCCATGTTTACTCATTAATGAAAGTACAGGCTTGCACGGTCCTGCTGTTCCTTGAGTCACTCTAGTGTTTTATGGCAGACTAATGGTTTAATTGGCTGTGTTTAGCTCAGTGGGAGAGAATGAGCTAATGTTTGACCTGAAAAGAGCTGGAGTGAAAGGCTGGGCTGGTTAATGTCCACAGGGTGTCTATAGGTTAGTGAAACGAAGTGTGGATTGTTACACTCACTGCCATCCAGAAAGATTCAAAGAGACACTTTTGAAAATTCTTCTCTTTTTCATCAACACACAGTATGTGGATGGCAAGATTTAACTTTGGTTTGTGGCTGTATTGAAGTGGGATCTAAAATAGGAAAAAATGCCTCACAGTGTTTAATGCACTTCAGATGTCAAAATGACCAGGGAATCAGTTGCATATCGTCAGATCTACAGTATAAGTTTAGGGTAGTCATTGGTCTCTGACATTTCATCAGGGTGATGCACCATGATGTCATGTTTGGTAGAGTGGAAAAAACAGATGTCATGGTGGTTCAGGAATAGTTTGTCTCATCATATGTGTTACATACACACCTCTCCTACAGTCACTTGCGCCTTGAAATCATGGCCACTCTTCTCGTACATTCTTTTGAAAATTTCCAAGTGAATTTGGCAAAATCTTTTAAGAAATGTTCAGGTCACATTTTACCCCACAACCAAATAAAAATCATATTCAATCAAGAAATCATATTTCACATAAAGAGAATGTATAAAATTATTTATTAAGACCCTTTTAATGATTTACCTTGTAACTTTTTTTAGAACAGTTAAGCACATTTGTTCCTTGCAGTTACAGTAATACCTCTGGTATTGTCTTTGCAATTATTTAATAATAAAAAGTAATAATAATAAAATAATAAAAAATAATTCCTTTTTTTTTTTTTTTTTTTTTACAAATAGATTAAAGGCACTAAGAGAAAAACAACCATAATATATAAAATATACAGAATGTATATATTTAAAAAAAAAAAAAAAAAAAAAAAAAAAAAAAAATATATATATATATATATATATATATATATATATATATATATATATTATTATTATTATTATTATTATTATTATTATTATTATATATATTTTTTTTTTCATGTCACTTTTGGGATAAATTATCTAAATTATAATTTAATTATTAAAAAAAAGAAAGCAGTAAAAAAAGAAAAAAGAGGGCAAAAAGAAAACAAGAAGGCACTAATAACAAATGTATTTGATTTGGACTTTTAAAGGAAAACCATTCTTAAAGTGTTAAATATTTGCCATAAGCTATTGTTGTATCTTTTGTTTGGTGCTCACTGATGATATAAAAAATAGCCAGGTATATCTAATATCTGCTGCTATTTATCCAATAATAGCTGATTTAAAAAAAAAAAAAAAAAAAAAAAAAAAAATAAAAAAAAATATATATATATAATAATAATAATAATAATAATAATAATAATAATAATAATAATAATAATAATAATAATTATATATATATATATATATATTTAAATCAGCTATTATTGGATAAATAGCAGCAGATATTACAATAATATAAATTCTGCACATTTGAATAATATAAAAACATATGTTTTTATATTATGTTTTTATATTTTAATATACATTAAAAACTAATTTATTCCTGTGATCAAAGCTGAATTTTTAGCATCATTACTATAGTATCAGTGTCACATGGTCCTTCAGAAATCATTCTGATATGCTGATTCATTATCAGTGCTGGAAACAGTTGTGCTACTTAGTATTTATTTAAAACCTGTGGTCCTTTTTTTTCAGGATTCTTTGATGAATTAAAAGTTAAAAAGAACAGCATTTATTTAAAATAGACATTTTTTTTCTAACAATATACACTACCGTTCAAAAGTTTGGGGTCAGTAAATTTTTTGAAGAAATTAATACTTTTTTCAGCAAGGATGTGTTAAATTGATAAAACGTGATAGCAAAGACTTATTTTTAATATTTAAATAATATAATAATAATAGTAATATTAATAGATTAATATTTATATAATAATAATATTAATAGATTAATATTTTAAATGCTGTTCTCTTCAACTTTTATTCTTCAAAGAATTCTGAAAAAAGCATCACAGGTTCCAAAAAATATTTGGCAGCACAACTGTTTCCAACATTCTAATAATAAATCAGCATATTAGAATGATTTCTAAAGGATCATGTGACATTGAAGACTGCAGTAATGGCTGACGCATATTCAGCTTTGCTTCACAGGAATAGATTACATTTTCAAGCATATTAGCATAGAAAGCTTATTTTATATTGTAATAACATTTTGCAATATTACTGCTTTTTTCTGTAGTTTTGATCAAATAAATGCAGCCATGATGAACATAAGAGACTTTAAAAAAGTCTTATTACAATCCCAGACTTTTGAGCGACAGCGTAATTTTGAATTTGAATTACTTATTTTTGATATTGGGGTACATTATGACCTGGACACCTTAGTGAGTGAATAATGAATGAATCTGACAAGTGTGCTAGAACTCTTTCTCTGAAGGTTCACAGAAACTAGTTCTTGCATAACTGCTTACAAAACCGGTAACCTTCTATCTAAAAATCTGCTCTTGTTAGGCCTGAAAAGCTTGACAGCTTTTGATGTGAGGGCTGCACATTTGAATAAGACCCCCCATGTGTCATATGTCTTATTCAAATGGTAAAGTGGGGAGGAGATTTAGGCCAGATTGTCCATAAAAGGAAACAAGGCCATTTTCCCTTAGGTTTCAGCCATAAAACCTATTTAGAAAAAGATGTCCTCATTTCCCGCTCACTGAACGAGCACCGCCAGTTCTGAACCCCCAAAGACGAGTCGTTCATTTGCGCTACGATTGTATTTCTGAATGTGTCATTTGAATGAAAAAGTCTCATTCAGCTATTTTATATTATTTCATATACTGTAGCACTACAGCAATGTAAGACTGTGCACAGCAGTGTTTTCTGAATGCATGGTTTTTATACTTTTTTTAGTCATGTTTTGCTTTCATCCCTCAGTATCCACCCCAGTCGCCACCTTATTTCTTGTCATTCTCTATTTTTCCCTCCACCCTCTGATAAATCTCAGCTTTCATCCAATTAAACTCACATTTGGGCTGCAGTCGTGGCCCACAGAAACCTGCTATTACTAGAAAGTACAACTTAAAACGTTATTCACGGTGGAGGGCCAGCGGTGGTCAGACCAGAGCTTTCCAGTTGCTTCGTTCCAACTCTGGCAAACACACCACGGTGAAGCTCTAATGCACTTTTCTGGAGTCTGTAATTTGATTTTCAGTCACACGCACGGATGATTTGGTCTCGTCTTTTTTAGCTTCTCAAACTAAAATCAGCGACTTTAAAAGTAGAACAACCATTATTGATATCACTTGTGATATGCAAGATCTATGCAAAAGCTATCATTAGTACAAAATTAGACGGTTTTTGGATTAATCTTTATTTATTTTTTTAGTAAAAAAAAACCAGGAAAAACCAGACTAAAGAGGATATGAATATTTCTTAGTGAATTGAACTCTATTTAATAGTGTTATGCTTGTATGTGCTTTGTTTTCCCTTGTAAGGCCCGTTTTCCCTGTATCCAGCACTATCCAGATGGACTGAGTTATGTGACATCACTTCTGTGACATCAGTGTGTCTGCAAATCTGTACAGTATGTGGCTTGACAAGCCAGGCGACGTGAACTCCATTTTGCATGTGCATGTGTAGAGGAGAGGAAATGATGGCTGATGAGAAAATGAGATGGTCTTTGGATGGGCACAGTGTCTGTGATGTGTTTTTTATGATGTCATTTAGGCTTGGGTTTCAAAACCCACGTCTCTGAGCGACAGGATGTGGCTCCTTTTAAATCCAGGCAATTAGTATTGAATATATTAAACCAGTTCCTTAGAGTGCTGCTTTTTTTGGCTTGACGACAATTAATTTTAACATTTAACAGAACACAAGCTAATCGATCCAAGAGTTTGTCTTCCAAACAGTAGCTTATAGTAAGTGCACAACTGTGACGCATCATTTATAGGACGTAATGTGCTTGTGAATTAATAATTTCATAATTTACCCTTATATGGTTTAATTTCCTCTGATTTGTTGTTTTTTATTATTATTATTTGATTGCTTCTGGTTGGTTGTGGCCAGCAGTCCTGTGGCTGAGGGAAAGAGTCAGCAAAGTTAGTTGCGCTGTATAAAAGAGCTGATGGTGACAGTTTTTAAGCCCAAACCAACAGTCAGACCCATTTCTTAATAACTCCCAAGTCATTTGACCACAAAATATATTGCATGCTGCCCACAGCTACTTTATTTCCTTTTTCTGCTTTTCTGCCTAAACAATCCTTTACTTGGAACATCATAGAAAACAAACAATTAGTGAGTCCAACACTCATTTAGGCTCGTAAACATGGTTCAAAAGCTTAAAAATGACCTTAGGCTAATGTCTCATTCTGTTCATACGTTACCTTGGGATATTAAGTTAATAGTTATTAATTAATCAACCCTATATCCCTCACCTCAGTGGCAATAGTTTTTTGAGGAAAACATTTTAGGAATTATCCCCATACGTGAATGGTCTTCAATGGATTTCAATGGTGCCCGCAAGTTTGAATGTCCAAAATGCAGTTTCAGTGCAGCTTTAAAGAGCTCTAAACGATCCCAGCCAATGAATAAGGGTCTCATCTAGCGAAACAATTGGTCATTTTCTAAAAAGAAATACAAATTTATATACTTTTTAAACTCAAGTGCTCGTCTTGTCTAGCAATGCGCATGCAAACTCTGTGTAATCCAGGTCAATACAGTTCGGGTATGTCGAAAAACTCCCATCTGATTTTCTCCTCTAACTTTAAAATCATCCTACATTGCTGCAGAAGTACCAACCCAGAAGTGTTTACAAAGTGAAAATGCAAAGAAGGTTAAATGCCCTTTCCAAAAAAAAGGTAAAACGGCAATGTTGATTTTGAAGTTGGAGGAGAAAATGAGATGGGAGTTTTTTTTCGACATACCCTAACTGTATTGACCCGGATTACACAGATTATACATGCGCATCACAGAGCTAGACAAGACTAGCATTTGAGGTTAAAAAGTATATAATATATGTGCCACTAGATTTCACTAGATTTTGTTTTGGAACTTCACCTTTAAGAAACGCTGCTTTAGAACATTGATTGTGAAACTTGTGAATCAATTAGAATCGTTAGAAGGCAAAATCACGATTCATATATAATTATATTTAGTTTTTTTTTTTTGTGCATCCCTAGTGTTGACGGCATGGCAACAACTCTTCCTCTTTTCTAAAGCAGCATAACATGGCCTTGTCCCCTTTGTTGCACCAGTGTTTCCCCTACCATTATATTAGGGGGGCGCCTCACCCCCCCCCCTTGAAGGTCAAGTTAATTTTAATTTTACTTTCTATTTAGCACCAGATCACAACATAAGTTATTTAAGGTTACCTTTCCTATAGAACAGGTCCATACCTTGTTGTTTTATTAAACAAATTGAATACCCTTATGTTATTTATCTTATTTACACGATGGCATGTCATTTCGGTCTCTACATGGATTGATTTTATGCAACAGTTTAATAAACGAGTAGTTAATATTAAGAGACAATTACGGCAACAAAAATCATTCCAAACACAGCCACAGCACTGTTTTGCGTCTCTGACCGACATGAAATAAATAATTTTAAATATGTTTAAAATATCTAAACATCATTTATGCATTTGCAATTGCAGGTTAAAGCGTTCCATGCCCATCTGAGCTGCATTAAACGGTGTGTAAATATACCTAAATGCCACTTCAGATGCAGCTTCTGTGTTTCCTCTGCATTGCAAAGATGAATTTTGTTGATACTGATTTCATTTGCTTGGTAACTGTACAAACGTCATCTTATTCTAATTGACTGGTTAAATGTAAGAATTTAACTTAAAAGATGATGTACACGTTTAGAAAAAATTGCTTTATGAAGGTAAAAAAATGCCCATACAAGGTAAAAATCAATTTAAACTTACTGAAAAATATTCATTTCTATCACTGCTATCACTACAAATTCTAGAGTCTGTTGACCATGGTAGTCCTTAAGATACCAGCACAAAAATATTGCGCAATTGTAATTATCGATAAAATCCCAGACATTATAAGCCGTAAACCTAAAGGAAACACTGTGCATGTTCCTGGGGGAGGGGTTTATGTAAATTTCAGGGCTTTTGAGGTCACTAACCTGGGAAGTAGCTTGTTGTCGTCCCTACCAGCCGTGTTTGTAAAGCTTTAAACTGCCATAATTTTAAAAGACAGTATCTCCATTTGCATTGAACTTTCAGCGTCATAACTTTGCAGATATCGTTTATGATACAACAGCAACATTACACACTATCTAAAGTTAAAAAAGTGAAATCACATTTAACCATCCCCTTAAAGGGGTCATTGGATGCTAAGCCCACTTTTACATGTTGTTTGAACATTAATGTGTGTTGGCAGTGTATGTACAAATCTACCCTATAATGATAAAAATCCATGCAGTGGTTTTTTAATTAATCTGTAAAAATAATATTCCCTTTTTCAAATCAAACCATTCTCAGATGCCTGTCGGTGTGGCATCACACGCTCCCACGATAGTTGATTGACATGAGTGTTTTACCTCAGATCAGCTGTCACAGTCCGCCCTCTTTGTTTTGATGCCGGAGCAGGGATGTAAGTTAGAGAAGAATATCTCTGATTGAGTGATTGAGGTGTTGTATTGCTAGATGTAATAATGAACGTAGTGGTCGTCATTTACTCCTGGCATCTGAGCTGCTGAAGATGCAGAAAATGCAGTAGATTACATTTGTTTGTGAAGGGAATTCGCCTCCCGATCTACATATATCCATCTATGTTTGCGCGAATCATTCATGATCCAGCTTCACTTACAGCAGAAGGGAGTATAAGGGTTTTTTATGTATCTTTGCGATCGCCTTTCCTAATAATGTGCTAGTCAGCAAGTATAGTGGGTAAACACAGCTAAATGTGTAGTAAAAAAGTAAACAGACTCGTCTCTCCACAGAGAGAAGAGAGGGGCGGAGCGAGCAGAGCTCATTTGCATTTAAAGCAGCCTCGACCAGAAAGAGATGATTTTTGCAGAGCTTATTTTGGCAAGGTAAAAAGGGTGTTGTTTTACACAACCATTGAGAATTTTTAACCAAAGTATATTATAGACTTTTCATTAAGACCCTGAAGAATCATATCAACTTGTGGAAAATGGGCATCCGATGACCCCTTTAATAGATGCCAGTTAATGCATGTAGTATTGCTGTTTGACATTTTAATGATTTATTAACATTTTCCTCAGACTTGGAAGTTAGTGCTTGTACGACTGTGCAAAAAAAGTGCTTGAATATTTAATAAGACTAGTTTATGACTGGTTGTCAGTTGCTTAGCTTGTATGATTCTAGAACTGTTTTGTTTTACACTCTGTAGCTTTTTCACTGTGATTTGGTGTGATTACCTGCTTTTGAGAAAGTGTTATAACCACCATAAAGTCTATTCTGTTTCACATTTGCAAGTGTGAAAGATTGCTTAATGTCTTCTTGAAATGAACATTCATCTGTTTCAGTTTAGGAAAGTTTCAAGGAAAGGTTTTGCATTTAAATGACTTCCTTGTTTTATTTCTCTCGGAAATTGCTGTATGTGTGCCCACGATTTCACGTGCTGAAATGAGGAAATGCTTCCCTGCTTATATTTGAAAAAGCAACACATGCAGAGCATCTTCCATTCTAATGACATGCAGTAAGACTTTCTAAACCTGTTGTCCAACAAAAGAGTTATAAAAACAAAAGTTATAAAAAACATAACTTGTTTTTAGTTCACAACGTCAGTTGAGTGTTTAAAATAACTTCCTTATGTGATCTGATGTGGATTCTTATCACAGAATGAGGCAGACAGTAAGTTCTATACTCATATTCTATGTATGTCGAATAGCAATGGCTTATGGAAATACCCGAGATGGCTTGAAGAACACAGATAAACCATATATTATTGCAGATGAGTGTTTATCGTTTTAACATTTCATCATTCAAAACGTTTAACGTTATATTTTGTTTTTATTCAGTCACAGCAATAGCGATGCCTTTATCCATATTAGAGAAGCTGATACTTATCATCAGTGATGCTTCTTTGACGCATATGTGGATTTTCTGTACGAGGACGCCCTCTGGCATCCAGAATGAATGAAACCCATTCTATTTTGTGTAAAAAAACAAAAAAATAATACCTCTCTCAAAAGAAACATTAAGCAGACATATACTAAACCACGTTTTTTCCAGTGTACAGAGGTTTACGGCAGTATTTTGTTAATTTGTTGCAAAAAACCCACACTGAAGTGGCAAGATATCAGAACCGAACCGAAAACTATGGTAACGGTACAAATTGAGCCATGGACTAACTGTATTGCTGCATCCCTAATGTGTATACATGTCATAACTGGGCATTCTGGTGAAAATGACAGACTTTGTGGTAACACATGCACATCTTCTCCAATCATTTAGTCCACTTAAACCTCGCCCTTGCAAGCTCTCATTCATCCGCCTCTAATTTTGAGCGCAACGCTCACATCTAAAAATCCAATGAACACGAATGCACACAACCAAGTCCCTGCCCTGTATTTTTTCCATAATCTGTTTCACTTGGATGTGCATCACAATATGGAAAAGATCTGTCAGTACTTCCATTTTGATGCTACTTTTGGACGTTCAGTGTAGTGTGAAATGCTTTGATTTCTGAATGCAGTCGTTTAGTTGTAATGGGACAGTTAAACGTGTACAGCTGGATTCCAGCAAAACCCTGGAATAGACACTCTTTTTGAGTCTCCTAATTAGCAAATATCCACCTCTGACCTGCCTGTCAGTGTGAGACCAGCCTGCAGGCCTGGATACCAGATAAGCAGACAGATCCATTCTGCTATTTTAGAACGAAGTGGAGGTTTGGTAGACGGGCTGGTATTTCCTGCTATTGTCTGAAAGACGTGTCAGTGTGGACAGCTGCCGTGTGGACACATGGAATGGACTCATGAAGGACAGTGGCACACTAGTTTCCGTCTTATTTTGAGTGGTTTATAGCAACTGGCCTTTTCTTGCCTACTAAGGTCTTTCAGTTTTTCTTCAGTTTCAGCTGTTAAATGTATTTTTATTTCACATGTAATGGATTATGTGAGTGGCGTGCAACAGTTTACAGTGTGTGGGTACTGCTGGCACACTCTGTTTCTTTATTTATTTGTTTATATGCCTAAGACCAGGCAGCGGAGTATTAATTAGATGTGGAATGTGGGAATTTCATCAACCAATTCCTCCTGTCACGAGGTGGCAACACACACATACATAAAATGAATAGGGAGTTTTGTTTTCCATTGTGTTGTCAAGTTGTTAGTGACCTGTTTAAATTACTCGTCCAAAGCATTGTGGTATTATTGACCTGATCTCTTTCTTCTAACAGTTTCTAACCGTAGTTATAATACATTGTGTTTCTAAATGTGCTTCTCTTCGATAAATTTGTGTGTCTGCAGGGACTGCGGATAAAAGTGGGAACTGTACCATGTTTAAGGGAGTGCTGAAGAAAGGGCGTGAGGGAGGAGGAAGAACTGGCAAAAGAGATGCAGGTAAGCTTCTTTATGCCCAGAAGGAAGGAATATGATATTAATAAACTGTTGCTGAAACCCATTGAACTGTACTTTGCTGTTGGCTGTTGTGTGTACGCTTAATTTAATTGCATAATTGGCTTATGGCCTCCAAAAGAGATTTACAGCGCTGTAGCTGGGATTGGCCAAATGAGATTTCAGGTTTTTTTTTTTTTTTTTTTTTTCCTTGTTCCAGCTCAGGCTGTGGCTTGTCAATGAAAATGATCTGAAATGATAATTTAGCATAGTAAATGTTAGGATCTCACAGCTTTTATAGAATAATAGTCGCCTAAAAATAAAAATAGTCATTCACCCAGACTCATGTTCTTCTAACCCTATAGGTTAGACACAAAAACACAAAAGAAGGAATAATGAAGGCAGATTAGAGCATTCAAAAAGCATGCAAAACCATCATAAAAATATCATACATGCAGCCTATATGACTAGTACGCTATATTCCAATGTCTTTAGGAGTTATATGACATCTATGTGACAAACAGACCAGAATTATTTCACTGTAAATCTTGTTTTCTTGTGGGCTGTTGTGAAGAAGATTCAGGTTCATGAATGAATCAACTGGATCAAGTGATTCACTAAATAGAATTCTCTCAAAAAGTTACTCTTTCCAAAATCAGATGTCAGGAATCACAAATTTTGCTTTTCTTAGTTCACCCAAAAATGAAAATTCTGTCATTAATTATTCACCTTCATGTCGTTCCAAATTTATTAACCTATTAAGATTGGTAACACTTTATTTTAAGTTGTCCATAATACAGTGTAATTACCTAATTAAGTACTTAGTAGTAGCCATTGTACTTACATGAAACAAAATGTGCTTACCATGTACCTAAGTTATGGAACAGCTTGTAATTACAGTTTGTAATTATGTAGATGTACAGCTACTGTTACACATATGTAACAGGCCACATGTACACTTAAGTACAGTCTTGATACACTTTATTTTAAGTAGCTTATGCCTGTGTAATATTCTGTAATTTTCATGTAATTAGAAAGGTATTACATGTATGTAAGCTGTGTACTGGTGGGTTAAATCAAACTAAGGTGCAGCTGGGTGAGGTGTACAGTATAGATGCACATGAAATACACTTGGGTACAATCCTGATACATTTTATTTTAAGTAGCTTATGCCTGTGTAATATTATGTAATTGTAATGTAATTACAAAAGTATTACATGTATTTAAAGGAGAACTTTACTTCCAGAACAACAATTTACAAATAATGTACTCACTTGTCATCCAAGATGTTCATGTCTTTCTTTCTTCAGTTGTAAAGAAATTGTTTTTTGAGAAAAAACATTTCAGCATTTTTCTCCATGTAATGGACTGATATGGTGCCCTGATTTTGAACTTTCAAAATGCAGTTTAAATGCAGCTTCAAACAATCCCAAATGTGGTTGTAAACGATCCCAGCCAAAAAAGAAGAGTCTTATCTAGCGAAACGATCGGTTATTTTTAATTTTAAAAAAATAGGATTTATATACTTTTTAATGCCAAACACTCATCTTGTCTTACTCTGCTTGGACTGTTTTTGTTCCGGTTCATGACAGTTAGGGTATGTCGAAAAACTCCCATCTCATGTTCTCCCTTAACTTCGAAATCGTCCTATATCACTGTTTTACCTTTTTTGTTAAGGTTTGCATGTTCACTTTGCAAAGACTGGGTCGGAACTTCTGCAGCGATGTAGGATGATTTTGAAATCATTTTTGAAGTTGAGGGAGAAAATACGATTGGAGTTTTTCGACATACCCTAACTGTCTTGAGTCAGAATACACAGAGTTCATGGAGAGAAAGGCAAGACAAACATTTGAGATTAAAAAGTATTTAAATTGTATTTTTTTTAATGAAAATTGCTGATCGTTTCGCTAAATAAGACCCTTCTTCCTTGGCTGGGATTGTTTACAACCGCATTTGGGATCATTTGAAGCTGCATTTAAACTGCTTTTTGGGGCGGCCCGCCCCCCCAACAGCAGCCGCCTCCCTCCTTTAAGGTCATGTAAACAAACAAAAGACGTCATTTAAGGTTACCTTTCCTATAGAACAGGTACCTTGTTCTTTTATTAAAAAAATGAAATAGGCTTATGTTGTATATCTTATGTACACAACGGCATGTCATTTCTGTTTCGAACTTTATGTGGTCACGTAAATCCCTAAAACGTGGACAGGACTGGGGAGTCCATTCATAAAAACGGAATTTACTCTATAGCGCGGGATGCCGCAGAATTCGTCAATTTTTGGTTTAATAAATCAAAATTAGGTCTCTCACTTAATTCGAATCGCGATATGGACTAGTGTCTGTGAATATTAAAATGCAACAAGACGGTTTAAATATGAATCCTCCGTGTTCCGCTTGGCTCTGTATGACTGAATGGCGGAGACGCGGCTTTGTTTACTACACAAATAATGAAGCACACGTGACGCTTGCAGTTATTTTCGGCCTCTGCATCTCATTATATGACAACGTTCTTAATACTGTGTTGTGCCCTGAATGATCCACAGCTGTTTTTTTTGTTTAGTGATAGTTTTTCCCTAGTTGAGTCCCTTGTTTGTCCTGAACAGTTAAACTACCCGCTGTTCTTCAGAAAAGCCCTTTTTGTGCATTTTTGTGTATTTGAACTCTTTCCGACAATAACTGTATGATTTCGAGGTCCATCTTTTCACACTGAGGACAGCTGAGAGACTCAGTTACTTACTGCTTACTGATGCTTGAGAAGGAAACACAATGCAAGAGGTGGGGGGTGAAAACTTTTTGAATTTAAAGATCAGGGCAAATTTAACATATTTTGTCTTCTGGGAAACATGTAAGTATCTTCTATAGCTTCTGAAGGGCAGTACTAAATGAAGAAAAAAAATATGATATTTAGACAAAATAAGAAAAATGTACATATCTTCATTCCGTTCAAAAGTTTACACCCCTGGCTCTTAATGTGTCATTTTTCCTCCTAAAGCATCAGTGAGTGTTTGAACCTTCTGAGGACAATTGAACCTTCTCAGTCAGTTTTATTACATTAAAACAAGGGGCCAGGATGGAATTAAACTTGTGTTGCACAAAACTCATATGAGCTATGGAATGACATGAGGGTGAGTAAATAACTGAATTTTAAATTTTGTGTGAATACACCTTTGAGAGTCTCTGTGCTTTCACACTTGCGTCACTTTCTTGAAACGTCAACCACTGCGACAAATAAGAGCTGTTACTTAATTAATGATGTCACGTTACCAAGACACCCAGTTCCACAAGATCGCCCTTGTATCCGCTCGGGTTCTTGCTGAATTCAGCACCATCACTGGCCCGATACCTCTCTCCCAACGGAGCCTCTCAATGGAGCCGTGTTCCAATTAACCTCATTCATCTCAGTTCCACTCACTCACTTAAGTATGTCAAGACAAGTTTGAGAGCAGCCAAACAAACACTACCTGACCCACATACAAGAAACTTTTCATCTGCTAATTTGACTCAGTGTCTTTTTTTTTTTTTTTAAGTCAGGAGACTGCAAATAAATAATTTCCCTTGTATATCCTCCTCTCTTGAATGTAGTTGATTGTCACTTTGTTCATTCTCTGATGTGCAAATCTGCTCTACTAACATCGGTGAACTCCCTGTGGTTTTCATACTGACAGCCGATGAAGTCTCTGTCGGTTAGAGACAACACTTGTGTGTCCTCTAAAGAGACATATTGCTCATGAAGTATTTACGACACCTTATGTTAGCTGCAGGGGGATGGAGAGAGTTATCCAGCACACATGACAGATCAGACGCCACTCTTACGCTCTACAGTGCCACTTTTTGTGGCGGATCATGTGCCTGGAAGCTCTGTTCTCAGTTGCAAAAGTAATAAAGAGCAGCAGATACAGAGGGAGTGAGGTCATGAGAAACCTTTCTGCTGCCAAATATGGCCAATTTATTCAGTCAGAGTTGTCATTTGTTTTTGAGGAAGCTGGATTTCAGAAAGCCGCATACATGTAATTACATAGTTTTTCTCAAAAGACACATTTCCTACAAGCCACTGTTTAACAGAAGAAAGAAATCTTAATTTTACAAACTGACAAAATCAAACTAATATCTTTAATCTAAATTAATCTTTGCCTTCAGATTACTTGTTGCATATTATGGAAGCCCATTTCCACCACTTAATAAAAAAAAATATTGTGACTGTTTATCTCGTAATTCTGACTTTTCTCAGTCAGAACTGCAAAATATGAACTCGCATATAGAACTTATCTTGCAATTCTTACTTTATAGCATGCAATTGCAATTTAAGTCAGAATTGTGAATATGAATATATAAATGTGTAAATATTCATATAAATATAAGCTTGCAGTTCTGGGAAAATAAGCTTTCAACCCCCCAACCCCCTTCAGAATTGGACATTATAACTTGCAATTGCAAGTTTATATATTATAATTCTCAGAAAAAAAGTCAGAATAAGTCAGAATATCAGAATGAAAACTCAATTATGAGCTAAAAAGTTAGAACTGAAAAAACATCAAAAAAGTTTGTATCTTGCAATTTTGTATGTATCAAACATTTTGATGTTTTTATCTTGCAATTGCAATTATAACTATAATCATTTTTATAACACACAGTTATGAAAAAAAAGTCAGAATTGCAAGTTTATGTTAATTCTGACTTAATTTCTTAAAATTGTGAGTTTGACTTCATAACTCACAATTGCGAATCATTATCGTGAGATGAAGTCACAATTTTTAATTCTTTCAGGTTTTCCGCGGGTCTTAAAAAAGTCTTAAAGTCTTAGATCACTTTTCTGTGAATTAAGGCCTTGAAAAGAAGTAAAGAACTAGATTTTTATTTTTTTTAAGTAGCCTAATAAAAATCATTTAGTTCAGTTAGAGAACAGACAATACAATTAAAACTGAACGTGGCTGCTCAATGCAGTGTGCCGAGCGTCAGTCGCATCACAGATCAGATTTCATTTATCACGTGTTGAAAGTGACTAGAAGAGAGAGGTCAGAAAAGACAAGACTATGGCGAAAGAGTTTTAAAACGAAATGCAAAAGCTCCTGTTTTAAAAATATTTTGGATTTTAAAAAAGCATGTTGACTTTTGCCATTTATCTAAGGTCAAAATGGAAGTTTCATATGTATTTGGTTCCACAGTGTTTGCTGATTTTTATTTATTTAAACTGTGTAATTTTTTTTTTTTTATTATTTTATATTACATTGTGTATACCATGCTTCCAAGCTTTCTTATTCATTTTGCTAATAAATGTTCTACATTTCTTATTTATTTGGTTACATAGTGTTTACTGATTTTCAGTTTTGCATACCTATTTAAACTTTGTGTAAGTTATTATTTTATATTAGGCATATAACATGGTGTATTATTATTCGTTTTGTTAATAAAAGTTTGTTACGTTACGTTAATGCTGCTAATTTAAAAGTGAAAGTAAAATGTGAACAACGCTTTTACAAGCTACTTAAAACCAAAGAAAAGAGAGAAAACTCAAAAAAACTAAAGACAAACAACTGCTTGACGCCGAATTGCCGCTAATTTGAAAGTGAAAGTAAAATGTGCACAGCGCTTTTACCGAAAGAAAAGCGAGGAAAAGTGGAAAAACACGAACTAAAAACAAACAATTGCTAGATGCTGAATTGCTGCTAATTTGAAGTTGTAAGTAAAACTCAAACTATACTTAGAACATATTGCTGTATTGTTTTCCCTTTTTTCCCCTTAAATTTTCTTTTGTTGGTCTTAAAAATGTTTTTTAAAAGTCTTAAATTTACCCTCATAAAACCTGCAGAAACCCTGTCTATTCAATGGTGGAAATGGGCTTTCATAGCATATTGTCATATGTACAGTATCAAAAACAATATAACCATGTCTTCTTCCAGCACTTAATGAGGTTTCAGAGCAGCTGTTTATATTTTATTAACTGTGCAACCTACTACTGTGATCAATACTACCATGCAAAAGTATTTTTTTTTTTTTATAAAACATTTTTGAGAGGACTCTCATTTCTGCATTTATTTGTTTAAAAATAGAATTTTAAGCAACCGTTAGAAAACTTTTTCCAATATTCTGATTTAGTGCTTATGAAGTATTGAAAAGCCACTGTGTGCCGAATTTACCATAGTGAGGAATATTTACCTGCTTGTATTGATGTCTATCATGTGACCCTGGACCACAAAACAAGTTATAATTTTTTTTTTTTTAAATTGAGATTTATACATAATCAGAAATAAGGTTTCCATTGAAGGTTAGTTAGGAAAAGACAATATTTGGAACCATTTGAAAATCTCGAATCTGAGGGTGACAAAAAAAAAAAAAAAAAAAAAATACTGAGAAAAATCACCTTTAAAGTTGTCCAAATTAAGTTCTTAGCAATGCATATTACTAATCAAAAATTAGGTTTTGATATATTTATGATAATTTTTTTTACAAAATATCTGCATGGAACATGATCTTTACTTAATATCCTAAAGATTTTTGGCATAAAAGAAAAATCAATCATTTTGACCTATACAATGTATTTTTGGCTATTGCTACAAATATACCCGTGCTACTTAAGACTGGTTTTGTGGTCCGGGGTCACATATACCTTTCAGCCTGCTATATAAAAGGATATGGTCATCTACAATAGGACAGATCTCTGCAGAAATTAACATTTCTCATTTGTGCCCCCTCCTCTTCCTTCTCCATATTTTTGTCCTTGTACCCTTCCATTAATTTAAGCACTTTTTTTTTTGTTTGTTTGTTTGAATCCCAAGACAATGAATTTGTCCCGAGGTTCTGACTGACTTGAGAAATTTTGCACTTCGAGCGCATGATGTAAAACATGTAGAGTTTTGGAAATAAAAGGAAAAAACAGCAAATATAGGCCTACGTTATATTGAGCTCTCAAGATGATGCATGGATATATGCCTTTTTTCGATTCAAAAACTTAGTGAGCTGTCTTGCTGTCTATTTAGCTTCATGCAGGAGCCTAAATGATTTGGAAGCTCATAAATGACTGATTTGGAATGCTGTGCATGTGCAGCTACAGAAATGGCACACAGAACAATCGACTCACAATTGATTACAATAGAGTTTGACATTTGCATGTTGCTAAGCAGTTGACACAAAGCATAAAAATATGTAGCACACATGAATAATGAATAAAAGAGTCAATTTTTAATTAGATTGACATCTTTTTTGATACTCTGTGCTATTGCTTGACATTTAGAATTGACATTTCCCTTGACTCCACATGGAATCAGAATTTTTTAATGAAAATTTACAGTTTGTTGTAATACATTTTGGGATTAACTTTTTTTAGTGGAGTACATATACAGTATATGCAGTGCTGCATTAGAATTTGGTATCTAAAAGATATCTTAGAACCCTAAAATAATCCCTTGCTAAGTAGTCATTGCACATGGACAAACAAAGTTGTTTCTTAGTAAACTTGTCTTTCTCAGTGGCATTGTGAAGATGGCTTTTGGATCCCTTTGTGGGACTGAAACCTATAACCAGCTCAGTGTGTAACCACTACTGTAGTTTGATTGTCTGCTACTAGTAAGAATGGAACATGAGGCTGTATTACAGAAATGTCTTATCCTAATTCCTGATTAAGGTTTGAAAAAGTTCTATTTCTTAAGTAAAATTACCATGGTTAGTTACTAAAGCCCGGAATACACTACATGACTTTTGCCCAGATTTTTTGCCAAAAGTCTACCATTTTATTTTATTTTATTTTATTTTATTTTATTTTATTTTATTTTATTTTATTTTATTTTATTTTATTTTATTTTATTTTATTTTATTTTATTTTATTTTATTTTGTGCCGATTTTTCAATATATATTGTTTTCATTTGTAATGGGGCTTCTAGCAACAAGACGTCTGTTTTTTTTGCATGAGTTTGTAGTGTTTCTGGACTCCTTTTTAATGGTTAAATTAAATTATTAAAGGATTAATTAATTAAAATCATGAAACTTATACAATTTAACTTGAAAAAAAGTTGAACAAAAATTACATGTTTAGGGCCCTATGAAATGTTTAATTTTTTTCCTCACCTTATGTTTCATATTGTTATTGTTTATTGTTTATTGTCTAATTTGAATTGAATTGAATTGAATTTGAATGCATAAAACAACTTTAATTTATTTTTACAATACCCTTATGAAATGTTTTTTCCCCTCAATAATTCTCTGTTGTGTTTTAAAATTTTTCTGGTTAACAAATGATGGCATAAAACACTCATATAATTTATCTTTTAATTAAAAAAAAAATATTTTTTTACTATTACAATTAAAACATGGAAGAAATATTGTGCGATTATTTCTTTAAAAAATAAAGTATTTTTTTTTTTCAACAGTATTTGTAGTATCATGTACATTTTACGAAATAATAGGAATATAGCCCTATTTCTGGCACAGTGTCTTCAAGTTAAAACAGACGTTTATTGGACAGGCTGTGAATTCCTCAAAACTTCTGTGTGTATATGATATGACTCTAGTTTTACTCAAATTAAACGGTAAAATTTTCATGAAGTAACACTCAGAGCAGTTCTGGAGATGTTGGAGTTGTTCATGTATTTATGTCCTCATTTAGTGAGACGACAGAGGCTGAAATCACTGCGTTCTTCAGTATGTTTGTAGTAAATGAAACTGCGCCTCTGTGCTATTCATTCATTCTGACCGGGAGACAGGCAGAACATGTAGGATTTATATTTAAATTATCTTTTTGCAGCTCAATATTTAAAGATACTAGTCTAAATTGCAAGTTCATTTGTGTAATGACCTACCAGTGTTTCCCCTGCCATTATATTAGGGGGGCAACAGCAGCCCCCACCCCCCTTGAAGGTCAAGTAAACTTTATTTTCTATATAGCGCCAGATCACAACAGATGTCATTGAAGCACGCGTGATGCTTGCGATTATTTTCGCCCTCTGTGTTTCATAATATGACGACATAAACGCATGAACTTAATCTCCAGAACTGCTGTGAGAGTCACTTCATGTAAACTCTACCGTTTCATTTGAGAAATTTAGCATTATATCATAGTGTATACACACAAAAACTAACCGGCAACATGTCAAAATAAAAGTACGGTTTAACATGTAACAGAAATGTTGTTACTTTTGTACAGTATAATGTAGGTGTTTAAATATTCCTATTTCTGGCAATTTTAAATAAAAGAATTAAATGCAGAAATTATAATAATAACAGAATGAGAGAAAAAAAAATCTGTTTGTTTGGCAACAAATAAAAGGGTTTAATTTTCATTTCATTAAAAATAAATAAATGTTTAATGAATGTATTTGATTATCAGAAAAATGAAAACACAAGATTCTCTGAAAAAAAAAAAAAAAGATTGTTGAGCCCTATTGTTCAAAATGTTGAAATTGAGATTTTTCGATTTATTTTTTCACTGAAATAAATGTTTTTGTTATTACACAGAGAGTAATGTACCGAGAGGAAAAAAAAAAAGTACCGTAAGTACTGCCTACTTTTGATTAATTCATCCAAACTTTGATCAATTCCATGACATTCCGCATTAAACTGTAAGTTCCGTTTCTATGACTGGATTCCGCAATTCTGTCTGTGTTTTCCACATCACCGAAATCACAGGACCCTTAAAAAGCCTAAAAAGTCTGGTAGTGTGTTATCCTCAATTATTTGGTGTGTAATTCCCAGATTTTTCTTTGTAACTGTTACAAAGTCCGAAAGTGTATGATACCGAGTGTTTTAAGATCTGTTTAGATTTTAAAAGTCATGTAGTGCATTCCAGCCTT
Source organism: Labeo rohita (assembly GCF_022985175.1). Classification (NCBI taxonomy): domain Eukaryota; kingdom Metazoa; phylum Chordata; class Actinopteri; order Cypriniformes; family Cyprinidae; genus Labeo; species Labeo rohita. Next base: position 8,764,605 of record NC_066874.1, on the reverse strand, counting down.
AAGCAAACAGGAGAAGATTCTAAGTTAGGATGTTTAATAATAGTAATACAGTAGTAGTAATAGTAATTTAGCAATACAGCCTCAGCATCTCAACTTTGGATAACACATACTCTCCTTATAAACACATTTAAGTGCCAAAACATTGTAAAATCAGTTCAATCAGCAAAATCAATGAGCACATTCTACTGTTTTGTCTTTTTCTGTTTTAGTCTTCAGTCTCATTTTTTTCTTTCTCTCCTTTTATGTGGATTTGAACTCTTTAATCCTTAAGAAACATACTTTGGTGGGGATTTCTGCTTTCATGGATTGACCCTTTTTCATTTGGAATGTCAGATTGAAGTATTCTCCTGCCTTTGAACTGAGGCCTTGTAAAGGTCGGCTCACAAAGGATTTAGCTTTAAAAACAGAGGCCTGTTTAATGCTGGGTTACAGTACAGAGTGATACAGCATGACTACAGCATGAGATATTGAGTTTACAATGTGTGTGTGAGTTTTTACTGTCCTCAGGTATAAGTCTCTAAGAGCAGAGTGACGTTTAGAAAGTTGATCCATCTGCATTGTGTGTGTCAGGGTAAGGTTAATGTTTTGGGGCCAGTTGTGTGAGTGTGTGCGTTCGTTTCTGAAGGCTTCTCTGTGTTGTCTCAGCTGCTTTGGTGTCTAGTTTCTCCTTACTCAGCAGGGGCTCCTCTTGTAATTTAGCAGAGTCAGATTGTTTATATAGACACAAGATTATCTAATCACCTATTGAAAACATACTTGCAACCAGATTTTAATTGTCAATTTGAGTTAAGTCATTTTGGCTAGCAACTTTGCTGAGTTTATACTTTTTCAATTATTGCAAACCCAAAAATGAAAATTGTGTTATTTACTCTCCTTTCCAAACATGAATGACTTCCTTTTGAATATATAACAAACTTGAAAGCCTTTGGTCATCTTCCCAAATCTTTAACCATAAAAATAGGCTGGTCAAAATATAATTTGCTCTTGATTTTTGAGATTTTTGTGGGATTGAAACCTATAACCAGGTCAACGTGTAACCACCTCTGTAGTTTGGTTGTCTGCTACTTGTAAGAATGGATCTGAACAGAAACTTCTTATCTTAATTCTTGATTACGGTTTGAAAAAGTTCTATTTCTTAAGTAAAATTACCATGGTTAGTTACCAAAGGCTGGAATACAATATTTTATTTTATTTTATTTTATTTTTCGTTTATTTTATTCTGAGCCGATTTTACAACATATATTGTTTTCATTTGTAATGTGTCTTCTAGCAACAAGGCATGTGTTTTTTGTGTGAGTTTGTAGGGTTCAAAAGAGTTGTAGGACCGTATGAAATCAGTTTTATTTTTTCCTAAATTCCGTTTTTTCCGTTTAAAATTTTCTGGATTCCGTTTTTGTCCATTTGAATTTTTATGGACTCTAATTCATTAAGATCATGAAACTTATATAATTTAACATCAGTTTATTAAAATTTTAATAAAAATGACATGTTTAGGGCCCTATGAAATGTTTTTTTTTTTTTCGCACGTTATGTTTTATATTATTGTTGTTTTTAGCATGTGTAATTACTGAATGCATAAAACAACTTTTATTTAATTTAAGTTAAGAAACTTTGGCAAGCAACTTTGCTGAGTTTATGCTTCTTCAATTATTGCAAACCCAAAAATGAAAATTGTGTTATTTACTTTCCTTTATTCCAACCATGAATGACTTCCTTTTGAATTTATAACAAACTCGAAACCCTGTGGTCATCCTCCCAAATCTTTAACCATAAAAATAGGCCAGTCAAAATGGATTTGTCATTTTTTTCCAAGTTGATTTTTGAGAAATGTTAGCTAATTAAAAACTGCCGTCTTCTAAACCGGATGATTAGCCTGCAAAGATGCAGCGTGATAATGATCTGCTCTGAGATTGTAGGTTTGAATTCCAGTAACACAAGGCCTAATCTTATTACCAGAAACACAGCTGGCCACACTTTCAGATGAGTGAGCTAATCATGGATAACATTCTTTGAAACGCTTAAGAAGTTCCAGCGGTGATCAGTCAGCATCTGCATTTCAGACTGATCTGACAGATACACCATGGCCTGCATGTCAGGTAAACATGAAAGATACAGGCTACGCTGACTGAGCTCAAGAGTCAGCAGCCTCCTGGATGAGCTGGAGATCTGCCATCAGGAAGAGAATTAGGATATAGGAAATGTTGAAAATTTGGGAGCGAAAGATAAAAGTGAGGCTAAATTACAAAAGGATGCTGATGCTGAGTCATGTAAGAGTTAAAGTTGCTGTAGGTTAGGGATGATTAATTTTATCTGGCTAATAACTCCAAGATGTCGTCGCCCATCTGTGGTTGTGCATGTTTTGATTTAGGGACAAATACACTTGTCAACCATTTCCTTCTCTTTAAGAGTCTGCTTTATATTAGTCATTGCTCAATCTGTTCTTGGTTTGTATACTGTATACAGTACTGTTTAACAAGTTGTGCTTGTTAAACATAATTTTCATTTGTATACTCTTGTAAGTTACGCGTAACCATTAAAGTGAAATTAGTGACCTAGAAATAGTTCAAAATCTGAAATATGACATTTTTGTCATTTCTTTTTCATTTTTCCCTGCCAAAAACTAAAATTGTTTTTCTTCAGGTTTAAATTATATTTATAAAGCTGTAAATTTCAACTTGGAAACTGAAGACTTGTTTTTGAGTGTCTTAAGCTCAACAAGGTAATTATTTGATCAAAAATATTTTTACATTTTCAACAGCTATTATTCAAGTCTTTAGTGTCATATCAGTGAAATCATCCTAATATGTGACCCTGGATCACAAAACTAGTCTTAAAAGCCAAAAACACATAGTATAAGTCAAAATTATTGAATTATAATAATTGATTTTTCTTTTATGCCAAAAATCATTAGGATATTAAGTAAAGATCATGTTCCATGAAGATATTTTGGAGATTTCCTACAGTAAATATATCAAAACTTAATTTTTGATTAGTAATGTGCATTGCTAAGAACTTCTTTTTTTATTTGTTTATTTATTTATTTTTTGCACCATCAGATTCTAAATTTGCAAATAGTTGTATCTCAGGCAAACATTGCCCTGTCCTAACAAACCATACATCAATGGAAAGCTTATTTATTCAAGATTTAATCTAAATCAACCCTTATGACTGGTTTTGTGGTCCAGGGTCACATATGCTGATTTTGTTCTCAAGAAACATTTCTTATTATTATCCATGTTGAAAACAGCTGCTTAGTATGTTTGTGGAAACCATGATGAATGAATGAGAAGTTCAAGGGGCGGCATTTTCCCTTCCTTCCTCATTGTCATTCGTCTGTCCTTGCATGTGGTGTTTATTTTTTAACTTCCTGTTTGTGTGAAGAAGAGTTGGTACCATTTGGGGTTAAGGTTTATTGTCTTTGTTTTCCTCTACTGTATATTTCTATTCCTGTCCATGTGTTATTTTACTTAATTTTCCTCAGTCAGTCGCTGTTTCTTATTGTGATGCTGAACTCCAACGTACCTGATTTATGCCACATTCCTGTGATGATGCCAAAACGCCAGCATACCTGATTTATGCCACATGCACATTAAGAGTCCATTTAGAGCAGCATGAATGTTTTTTTCTGTCTGGTTCGGTCTGTCCACATTTGACTAAATATAGGATTTAGCAAGGCCTCCGTCCAGCTCCAAACCCTCATTTCGACTGAATTTATATTCTGATAAATATTTGATGTCTGATGAATGGAGTCTCTGGTTGGTTTTTTGGTCAGGCCTCCGTGTTATGAATGCAGGGCTGTAATTATTTCAGAGCTCTCTGGAGTAGACTGTCATTAGTCAGACTTGATTTGCTGGGCTGTGTTAAGAGGCGACCGACCACAAATCTGCAATAAAAGGCAAGAAGAAAGCCATGCCGGCACATTTTCCACCCTATGGCCAATGTTACATATAGTCTATATACTGGAGTGAAACCTTACACTCAGATCAAGTATCATTTGAATCCTGAAAATCATTTTCTTTTAAAATGAAAATGCAAACAAAACTGGTACAATTGAATAAACTTTTTCTACAGTAGAATTAATTAACAAACTTATGTTCGAAATACACTGTAAAAAATAGTATGTTTAATAGTATCTTTAATCGTATTTGATTTAAAATGTCATGTAAAATTTAATTTACTTTTTTGTAGTTATTTGTTTTTGTGAATTTACTTGAAATTTCTCATCAAAAATGACTTCTGCAACAGTTATCTGTCTATCTATATCCATCTGTTTGTCTAGCAGCCTGTCAGTCTATCTGTCTGTCTATCTGTTTATCTGTCTATTTGTTTATCTATCTGTCTGTCTGTCTGTCTGTCTGTCTGTCTTAGAGATAGATATGGCTTATGGCCGATATGGCTTTTTCAACATATAGTAGTGTGGGAAAAATATAATTGTGTACTAGGAAATTAAGCAGCGGGGGTTTATATTGATGAAAATATATTAAAAATATACTTGACGGACATGAGATGTACCAACAATTATAGAAAGACATCCATATATAATGCATGTAATTAAATGGATGTATTCGTAATCTAATAATCTAATCGGATGTCTACCAAAAATATATTTTTATTTATTTTTAAGCAACAAGAAGGTAACAGTAGTCGGCGCGATAGCCTTGTGAGCAGTCTGCTGACATACAGCGCTGTTTCGCTACGGCGTCCTGTGTTTGAATCCCAACTCGAGGACCTTTCCCGATCACACGCCCTATCTCTCTCTCCCACTTCGCTTCCTGTCCATTCTGATATGTCCTGTCATAATAAAGGTTAAAAATGCATATATGTATATATATGGGTACATATACAGTGGGTACGGAAAGTATTCAGACCCCCTTAAAATTTTCTCTCTTTGTTATATTGCAGCCATTTGCTAAAATCATTTAAGTTCATTTTTTTTTCCTCATTAATGTACACACAGCACCCCATATTGACAGAAAAAACACAGAATTGTTGACGTTTTTGCAGATTTATTAAAAAAGAAAAACTGCAATATCACATTGTCCTAAGTATTCAGACCCTTTGCTCAGTATTTAGTAGAAGCACCCTTTTGATCTAATACAGCCATGAGTCTTTTTGGGAAAGATGCAACAAGTTTTTCACACCTGGATTTGGGGATCCTCTGCCATTCCTCCTTGCAGATCCTCTCCAGTTCTGTCAGGTTGGATGGTAAACGTTGGTGGACAGCCATTTTTAGGTCTCTCCAGAGATGCTCAATTGGGTTTAAGTCAGGGCTCTGGCTGGGCCATTCAAGAACAGTCACGGAGTTGTTGTGAAGCCACTCCTTTGTTATTTTAGCTGTGTGCTTAGGGTCATTGTCTTGTTGGAAGGTAAACCTTCGGCCCAGTCTGAGGTCCTGAGCACTCTGGAGAAGGTTTTCGTCCAGGATATCCCTGTACTTGGCCACATTCATCTTTCCCTCGATTGCAACCAGTCGTCCTGTCCCTGCAGCTGAAAAACACCCCCACAGCATGATGCTGCTACCACCATGCTTCACTGTTGGGACTGTATTGGACAGGTGATGAGCAGTGCCTGGTTTTCTCCACACATACCGCTTAGAATTAAGGCCAAAAAGTTCTATCTTGGTCTCATCAGACCAGAGAATCTTATTTCTCACCATCTTGGAGTCCTTCAGGTGTTTTTTAGCAAACTCCATGTGGACTTTCATGTGTCTTGCACTGAGGAGAGGCTTCCTCAGTGGGCCACTCTCCCATAAAGCCCCGACTGGTGGAGGGCTGCAGTGATGGTTGACTTTCTACAACTTTCTCCCATCTCCCGACTGCATCTCTGGAGCTCAGCCACAGTGATTTTTGGGTTCTTCTTTACCTCTCTCACCAAGGCTCTTCTCCCCCGATAGCTCAGTTTGGCCAGACGGCCAGCTCTAGGAAGGGTTCTGGTCGTCCCAAACGTCTTCCATTTAAGGATTATGGAGGCCACTGTGCTTTTAGGAACCTTAAGTGCAACAGAAATTTTTTTGTAACCTTGGCCAGATCTGTGCCTTGCCACAATTCTGTCTCTGAGCTCTTCAGGCAGTTCCTTTGACCTCATGATTCTCATTTGCTCTGACATGCACTGTGAGCTGTAAGGTCTTATATAGACAGGTGTGTGGCTTTCCTAATCAAGTACAATCAGTATAATCAAACACAGCTGAACTCAAATGAAGGTGTAGAACCATCTCAAGGATGATCAGAAGAAATGGACAGCACCTGAGTTAAATATATGAGTGTCACAGCAAAGGGTCTGAATACTTAGGACCATGTGATATTTCAGTTTTTCTTCTTTAATAAATCTGCAAAAATGTCAACAATTCTGTGTTTTTCTGTCAATATGAGGTGCTGTGTGTACATTAATGAGGAAAAAAAAAATGAACTTAATTGATTTTAGCAAATGGCTGCAATATAACAAAGAGTGAATAATGTAAGGGGGTCTGAATACTTTCCGTACCCACTGTATGTATATATGTGTATATATATATGTATATGTATATCTGTTTAATTATATATTAAACAATGTATTAAATATTTCATTGTGCATGCTCATTTCTCCTCTTTGTTTTTAATTACTTATTACTAATCAGTTATTACTGATAAGTGTAATCCTCAAATCTTAGAATTCAATGTATAGCCATTTTTTATACTGTACATCATAATCTAGTGATACCTGAATTTTCTTTATAAAACTGTTTCAGTAAAAGTGTTAGGTTATACAGCTATTAGTTTTGGTATGTTTTTTTTGTTTTGAAAATATGAAAATATTGTGGCTGAAAACAATATTGGCTATAAATTCTTTAAAAAATAAATAAATAAAGCATCACAAAAAACATGTTTTCAAGACAGCCTTAGACAACCAACCTGCACCAAAGTCTTTAAGAACGGTGCAGTCATGGACAGGTAAGCAATAAGATTATTGTTCAAACTGACTAGTTGAACAGGAGTAGCATATTGATTTTATGCATATTATGTTCATTGATTTCAGAAACCATGCAGTTTTTTAGCAGTGCTGTGAATTAATGTCCAGCCTGTTTATTCATTTATTTATAGTAGTTTCACATTTTTGTCTCTTTCATGTCATCCTCCAAAATTACCGTAGGGATGTCCTCCTCATCATATGTTTGGTTGTCCTGTGAAAATCTGCATTTCTGTTGGCTTTTTAAAACCAGCTACGTTTTGGCAGTAAAGATCCCCAGTAAACCCTGTTGCGGTGAGAGGAACTTTAGTCCTTGTATGTTTGCTTTGGAATGTTAAAAGAGTTTAAATTATTCTCAGCTTTCTTCGAAAGGGCTTATTATATGAGGAGAAAGATGTATAATATTACTGTTGGTCATGGGACAGCCTTAGTAGTTTGTCCGTATGTTTTTATAGTGGTTTTGAAGGCTTGGATGCAAAAAGCCATTGGTAATGATACCTAGCTAATTGGATTTCTGACTTCCAACTGGAAAGCATACAGAGAATTTTTTTTCACTTTTCATAGAATAAATGAAACTAATGTAAGGGTTTGAGACTTTAAGAGATTCAAACTGTTCTGAATGTTCAGTGTTTGTTATTGCGGTTGGATAAGTGACTCATGTTGAGTGGATCACTCATACAGAATTTCATGTCCGGCAGATAAAATTCTAATCAAGTGTTCAAAAAAGAGTGGGCTAAACAAATATGTATTCTTTTTTCTTGTGTTTCTTCCTGTGCTTAGGAAGTCAATCCCTCAGCCCCAGTTTCCATCACAGAGTTCAGGAAGAGGGGATTGGAGTTGTTCAGAATCATGGCAGTGGGCCGCTGCCAGTACAGCCATACCCTTCAGAGGACATGCTGAGGCCGAGTTTGACCAGAGGAGTGTCCGTCTCCCTCCCTTCCTCGCCCCTGCTCCCTCCCCGCCAACCTTATCTTTCTCCAGTCCGGTCTAACAAGTCAGGTATGTAAAAGTCACTTTTTAAAAATACTTGCTAGGAGTGTGTGTTATTGACAGTTTGAATAAATTACTCATTAATACATTGATACTTTAATACTAGTGGTGTCAAAATTAGCGCATTAAAGGAGCAGTCCACTTCCAAAACAAAGATTCACATATAATGTACTTGTCATCCAAGATGTTCACGTCTTTCTGTCTTCAGTCGTAAAGAAATTGTTTTTTGAGAAAAATATTTCAGGATTTTTCTCCATATAATGGACTGCTATGGTGCCCTGATTTTGAACTTCCAAAATGCAATTTAAATGCGGCTTCAATCGATCCCAAATGCGGTTGTAAATGATCCCAGATGAGGAAGAAGGGTCTTATCTAGCGAAACAATTGGTTATTTTCATTAAAAAAATACAATTTAAATATTTTTTTATCTCAATTCGCTCGTCTCGTCTTGCTCTCCCTGAGCTCTGTTTATTCTGGCAGTTAGGGTATGTCGAAAAACTCCAATCGTATTTTCTCCCTCAACTTCAAAAATCATTTCTAAATCATCCTACATTGCTGCAGAAGTACTGACACAGTCTTTGCAAAGTGAGCATGCAAAGAAGGTCAAAAACCCTTAACAGAACAGGTAAAACGGCGATATAAGATGACTTTGAAGTTGAGGGAGAACATGAGGTGGGATTTTTTTCGACAAACTGTCATGAAGCGGAAAAAAACAGTCCAGGCAGAGTAAGACAAGATGAGTGTTTGACATTAAAAAGTATATCAATTGTATTATTTTTATGAAAATAACTGATCGTTTTGCTAGATAAGGCCCTTCTTTCTTGGCTGGACTCGTTTACAACCGCATTTGGGATCGATTGAAGCCACATTTAAACTACATTTTGGTATGACTAATGGCCATCAAGTTCAAAATCTGGGGACCATATCAGTCCATTATATGGAGAAAAATGCTAAAATGTTTTATGCTCAAAAAAACATAATTTATTTACGACTGAAGAAAGAAAGACATGAACATCTTGGATGACACGGAGGTGAGTACATAATATGAGAATCTTTGTTTTGGAAGTGGACTTCTCCTTTAACGCAGACGATTAATTTTTTCAGTTAGGCTAGGGGGCTCGGGGTGTCCTCTCACAATTGCTGCTTCTCTTTCTTTTTATTTCTTGATAAGAAGTGCATTTATTTAATCGCGGAACGTCTTTACGACCAAATGGGAGGTTTTTCAGATGCACACTTAAACTTTATTTCAGCATCAGGCACTAGTCAAATAATCGTAGTAAAAGTAGAGGTGACGAGGAAGTTTCAGTAGAACAACAGTGAACTGCGGTCAGTAAAAACAAATTTACCTGTCCTGTCAGGTGTTATACTGTGCCCGTAGTATGCACGCTTCAATTGCATGGACAAATGCAGCAGTGTGTCACACCGACAGAGGCCGCTCCCACAACAGTTGATTGACATGAGCGTCTTACCTCAGACCTGCTGTAACAGTCAGACCTCCATTGTTTTGATGCCAGAGCAGAGGTGTAAGTTAGACAAGAATATCTCTGATTGAGGTGTTGTGTGGTTGGATGTAATAATGAACATAGTGGTCGTCATTTACTCCTGACATCTGAGCCGCTGAAGATGCAGTGGATTACATTTGTTTGTGAAGGGAATGCGCCTCCCGATCTACATATATTCGTCTATTTTCATGTGAATCATTTGTGATCCAGCTCCACCTACAGCAGAAGTGAGTATAAGGGTTTTTTTTATGAATCTTTGTGATCGTCTTTCCTAATAGCATGGTAGTTAGCAAGTTTAGCAGCTAAACGTGGCTAAATGCGGCTAAAGTAAACAGGCTTGTCACTCCATAAAGAGAAGAGAGGGGTGGTGCGAGCAGAGCTCATTAACATTTAAAGCAACCTCAACCAGAACAAGATTATTTTGCAGAGCTGATTTTGGCAAGGTAAAAAAGGTGTTATTTACACTACCATTGAGAAATTTTAACCAAAGCATATTATAGACTTTTCAATAAAGCACCTAAAAAATCAAATTAACTTGGGCATCCAATGACCCCTTTAAATATTTGTCTTGTAAATGGATTTAACATCATCTGCTGCTCAATACACAGCATTAACTTAACCCTTGTGTGACCCTTTTGGATATTTTTGTCCATTTTTTTTTTTTTTTAGCATTTTGCCTGTGTTATTGCCAGTGGCATAAATTTTGGTGCAGGTGTGTATTTTTATTGGAATTTTACTATTTCACCCCCATTTCCTTTAATAAATCTATTTTGCACTAGGTACAAAAATAGTTCCTCTCAGGACCTTAAGGACAAAAATGTCCCCACTGAAACCCATTAAAACTGCTATTAGTCATTGCGTGAGATATTCGTTTAGCTTTTTTCGCGCTCAGTGTGGAAAGGCCTTTATACTGTAATGTTCAATGGCTATAGTAATTGGTTAAATATTAGGAAAAAAGAACAATGACAAATATTTAACAAATAATAAAAATATACTGTTGCAATATAAAAGTATGTTTAAAAAAACAGTTAGGTGGGATTAATTGATTAACAGCACTTTTTAATACATTACTCAACTTATTAATACATTGATGTATTATCCAGTAATTTCAGATTTACATACACTACACATCCATTCAGAGCTGATGCAAAATGCATTTTTACAGTGTGAGGTAACATAAAGTAAATATATATTTGCAATAATACAAAAAGGTATAGAAAAAATGTTTAATTTCGGTCCTAGTGAGTTGGAATCAGTGTTGCCAAGTCTGCGGTTTTCCCTCGGAATTTGGCTACTTTAACACTGTTGCCGTGGGTTGTCTATGATGTCCGTGGGTTGAATCAACCTCAGTCATATCATATTTAGCTCCTGAAATGCGAACCATAAAAAATGGGACATAAAACGTGTATTTTATCGCCCAGAATGCGATATTTAATGGAGGACCCCTCCCTCGAAACGCTCAGTTGGGCCAGTTTTGACTAGCAAATGGACGGGTTTTGTTGTGAAAACCTGGCAACCCTGGTTGGAATGGTCATTTATATCTATCCTAATGAGTACGCCTGGCTGTTTGGGTACTATTCAAATAGTATGTCTGGTTCAAGTACTATGCTATATATTACATACAATAGACGCATCAGTCAAGTTTACAGTGCTATGGCTTGTCCTCTTTAAGAAGTTCCACAGCTGTGGTTTATGTAATGCACAAACTGTGCCATCTATTGGTGCAGACTTCACACTGTAGACCAATGGTTCTCAACTTTTTTTTTTTTACTCAAAAGCCCTACATTGTCTAACATTCAAAAGCTCTCCATATAAGATATTTCCTTTTGTAATTCTGCTGCTTGTTTTAACTTTTTATTAGCAGAAACGGAGTGTATATAAAATGTATTTAATATTATTTGTTTTGTGATTTCAGAACAGTATATTTTTTTATAAAAAAAAAAAAACAGTAGTTTAATGAAAAAAAATGATTTAATTTGATTTTATGCAAAAAAAGAAGTTTATTAAGTTAATTAAATATAAAAGTCATCCTGTGGCCCACTTTCCCATTAAGTCTATTAAGAGCAACTGTGGTAGACAGTCTATTCCAGCAATTCTCAACTGATGGCTTGCAGGCCTGTTCTGGTTCAGGGGAAAAATGGCAAATGCAAATATTCAAATATGTAACATAGCTGTATAATTAAGCCAAAAAAAAAAAAAAAAACAATTTAAAAACAATAAAATCATTAAGGTGTGTAACAGTTTGCATTACTTTTAGATTCTTTTTTTTTTTTTAATATTTACATATTTGATGTACATGTTTGATTTAAGGACATATTTGGCAACTTTTATACAATAAATGTTTCTCTGATGCTCAGTATCAAATGGGAGTCCTGAAGCAATCCATTTGAAAACTACTGGTCTGTGTGACCACCAGCATCACTAATGTGTTTATTAAAGGACAGCAAGGGCTGAGGGCAACATTTAGGACAGAGTCATGGGGTCATTTACCTGCTCTGTGAAGATCAGTTGCATAAGAGTAGTCTTATAATTTTAATTTTATTAGGTATGCATCTAATTTTTCCTTCAGGGCTAATCACTTGCAACTGTGATTGATTGATTGGTTGATTGTCAGATATATTGGTCTAATTCAAAAAGTTTGACTGATTACCCTTTTACTAACTAATAATTGGCCAGACTATTTTATAAATCATTGTGGCTGCATTTATGCAACTATTTATGCAACTACCCATTATAAAACAAAGGTCAGGTACATTGTGAGGTCAAGTCAGGGCTCACAGTGTAGGTTCACTTGATTGTCAGACTTCAGGATGAGTGTAGGTCAAGGTGAACTGATGTAATATCTTATAATGGATCTTTAAAATGTCTTTTCCAAATGTGTGATTAAATAAACCGTATATGTTTTGGTAGCTGCTTTAGATTATTATTTAGATTAAACTGATGAATGAAACCATATCATATATACTGTGTAATATGCATGACGTTATCACTGTGGTATTGGTCGCTCTGTGATGATTCACACTGAGCTGAGAGCTGCCAATCACATGGCAAGAGAAACACTTGGCAGGAGCTCACTCAGTATTCTGGCAGCATTTGGCGATTGTTCTTCCCACAGTCTTGCACCTCAGGTTGTGTGATCATGCCCACATAAGCCCTATGTGTTGCTGAATTAAAATCGTTCTTAATTAGAATGCTTTACACGACAAATTTTGTGTACACAAAAAAAAAAAAAAAAAAAAAAAAAAAAAACTACAACTGAGAAATGTAATACTAACATTAATCTACTTGATTTAATCCTATTGTTTTTAGATCCATTCTAATGTTTAAGAAGCAATTTACAAAATTCACATTGTTTCATTATATTTATTTATTATCTGTCATTATATTTCCTAAAACATTAATTTCTCTCCTGCTATAAGCATTTCCTATTTTAAGTAATGCTAAAGGAAGCATTCCTGTGCTTGCAATACTATGTCTGTTCCTGCAGGTGGCATTATACACCATTTTTCAACATGAGTCAACATGTTCCTGTTTTTGTCCTACACAATTCATTCACACTATTCCAAAGGGGAAGTTTTTTTATCAAAATGAAAATGTCAGTCAGATTTAAGTCAGAAACTACTGTTGATTTTAAAACCAAGAGAAAGACTTTCACAGACCAAACCTTTAGTTGCTTACCTTTTAGCAAACACTTTTCATCCAAAGCATTGTATTGAAAGCTACATGTAATTACATGACAGTCCCCATCAGGCAACCTGTTGTTAACTGCCTGAGTCCAGGATGTGGTGAAAGAGTTGTGATTGTGCTTATAGTCCAGTTCCTGAGTCAGACCTACACTGATTTCATCCTACAGCCCTTTGTTTTCCTTCAAACATTCATTAACTGTGTAATGTAATATTACCAGAAATTTCGAAAGTGCATCTTTTATCATTTCACATTGGCTGCCTACATTTTGTTGCATTGTGGCTGATCAAAACAAGGCTCTTAAAATTTCATTATTTCCCGACAAGTGGATAGGGTGAGCTTAATGTCTGAAAGTGGGAAGGACGTGTCAGTTGCTACAGCCCTGAATATTACTTCCAAATCTGTGCGCCGGTGGAGATGTCTGTCTTTATTCTCATTTCAGGCTTCTGTCTGATGTTTGAGGCTTTGTATGAAGAACCGCTGTGAAGTTAAATGGAACAAATGTTCTTGCAGACGAGTCAGCGTTGTGAATGAGCTGATTCAGCTAGTGGTTTATGTGCTGAAGTAACCCAGAGAGACTGTATTTTCAGTTGTATTTTATTTTATATATATTTGTTCTAGTATTATAGACCAAATAATAAACTATTATTATAGTTCTATACTTTTTTTACAGCATGGATGTGTTAAATTGATCAAAAATGCAGTAAAAACATTTACATTGTTACTTGTTGTTTTAAACTTTTTATTCATGTTAGAATCTTTTATGAAGTATATCAAGGTTTTCACACAAATTACTTGGGCACCAGTGATTTCTGAAGTATCATGAGAAACTAGACTGGAGTAATGACTGAAATTTCAGAGTAAATAATTAAAGAATAAATGACACTTTAAAATGTATTCAAATGCAAAACAAATTGCAATATTAATTCACAATATATGTTTTACTAAATTTTTTGATCAAATAAATACAGACTTGGTGAGCATAAGAGACTTCATTCAAAAACATTGAAAACTTTTAAACGTTAGTTACCTATTGTCTATTTCTCTAAGTATTTAATGCTTTAGAAAAACTGTGTGTGTCAAATCATGCCAGTAAAGCTCGACTCTGACTCAGCTGATACAGGAGGAACTGCTCAGGGAGATTAAAATCATTACAGACGACTCATTTATACTGGAATCTCTCTGGGAGTACAGGACAGCCGATCACAACTGTCACACACTCATACACACAAGCAGATCCACACGCAGCTCTGCCCAGAGATTCAGATCGCCAGTTTCAAAATCCCATCTGGAAAGACTTAACTGTCTGTGTGTGTATGTGTGTCTCTTTCGCTCTCTTTCTCCTCCCTCTCTCTCTCTCTCTCTTTCTCTCTCTCTCTCCCCGCTCCGGTCTTTCTCTCATTTTCGCTCTGTCTGCAGGTTCAATCAGGACACCCAAATATGTGGAGAATCCTCGTGTTTCTGGAGATCCTGTCACCTGTGCTCTGAAGAACAGGAAGAAGAACAATACTGGTGAGTACTTCTCTGTGCATGTGTGTGTACCAGTGGGTCTGTTAAGAAATGTATTCGTTTATATGAATGTTTGCATTTGTAGTTTAATTGATTTTTGTGTGTGGGTCAGGTTTTGTTACATTGTGGAGACCAGATGTCCCCCGAAGGATAGTAAAGAGATAATCAGACCTAACCTACATTTTATGAATAAATAAATATTAAATGGCTCCTTAATGAAAATGCTTAAGTTAAGGGGATATAAAATATCATTACCACTATAAACAACATAGAAGTCAATGGAAAGTCCCCACAGTCTTTGACTGAGATTTGCCCTTGTCGTAAGCTGAGGGATGGTGTTTTTAAGATGTGGGGAGTTACGTGAATTTACAGCTGAGAGTTCAGTAAATCCAGCAGTCCATTAAACCGCATTCCTCCCTCCCTCTTGCTTACTTGGTATACTTCTGTCTTCCAGCACCAATCTTTTCTACAATTCTTTTTCTCTGTAGAATGCTGATCTGTGCTTGTATGTGTTGGTGTGCTAAGTGAATGTCTCAATCTGTCATTTTTGGTGATGTGATGCTGTGGAAGCCAGTTAGGATAGCAGATTTCAGCTCTGCATTGTAAAATCTAAATGGAAAATGTGTGAAACTTGGAGTGTTACAGGTGGGCATGCAAAAAAAGTCACAAGATGCTTGTGTTAGATGTATTTACAGAATTGAATTTTAAATATTTGAGACCACTAGTTAACATATTGTTATTAATTTTGTATTTTTTTTCTTTAAAAGGCTGCGTGTATGTTAAAAATGCATAGTAATATTGCTAAATATTACACTTTAAAATAACTGTTTTCTGTTTTAATATATTTTCAAATCTTATTTATTTTGTGATGGCAAAGCTGAATTTTCAGCAGCCATTGTTCCAGTCTTTAGTGCCACAAGAACCTTCAGAAATCATTATAATATGCTGATATGCTCAAGAAACATTTTTATTATGCATTTAAGCGTGTGGTGCTGAAACCCTATTGTAATCATTAGAATGGTCACGGATCGGTGATCTTCATGTAAAACTGATTGTGCAGACCAAACCGTGAGACGTAGAGACTTGGAACTTGAAGGGATGGTAGTACTCACACTGCCGACAATGTCGCCAAGGCTCACCCCAGATGGCCTGACGGGGGCGCTACAGCGATCAAAAATATGAAATCGCTCATAACCCCTAACCGTTAGGCACAAGCTCAAGTGCCTCATGTCGTTGGAATTTTTGGCTCACGCTGGAAAAAATGCATGCCTCTGATTCGATCGTGAGCCTGGCAAAATTTTCGGGTATTTTGGATTTTTTGCAAAACCAACTTTTGCAAACTAGTCCTAAGTTTTTTACTCAATCAGAACCAAACCAGTGCAGAAAGATTCTCTGGAGAGTGAATATCAATAATTATCAATAAAAAAAAGTTGAACTTTCGACTCACTGTCGCAAAGGGGTGCCAAAACATTCGAAAGGGGCAGGGCCACTTTTAGTAAAATGCCTATAACTTCTGAACACTTTGGTCCAAAGTGCCACAAGTGTCTATAAGGATATTTGCGAAAAACGGACGCCATTGGCCAATAAATTTTGAGCACCTACTAGACATGGTCACCGGAGGTTGATCATAATGAAACTCGGTAGGCCTGTTTGACTCACAGCCCCAAATGTCTGTTAGAAAATTGAAAGAAATCGGTCACTGGGGGGGTATACAATTGTGCGTTGTGCGGTTTTTCATACATATATGCGATACATTTTTCAAACATATATGTGCTGTCTCATCATATGACAGAACTCCTCATTCCAGATAACTTTGCCTCTAGAACCACAGCTGTCAAATCAAATCATTTGTTAAATCATTGAAATGTAAAATACCTACTTTTGTGAACTAGTCCTAGTTTTTCGCTCAATCTGGAAAAAAACACTGCAGTCCGAATTTACCCCAAATCCTATAAAGCCTAAAGGAGAACATAAAACTTCACAAAACCTGGGGAGCATATGGGACAGGTGATTCTAAATAAACATGCAAAGTTTTAAGGAGATTGGACCACAGCTGGTGCTACAACAGTCATAAATGTTACAAAACATAATATTTTTATGGTAAATTACCTGTATTTGCAAAAGGCTTGCTACATAATGTCTTCTTGCATATGTGCTTAAATGCCTTAGAGCGCTTGAACCCCTCTCGCGCTTGAAATTTTATCAACTTAATGAGTCCTTTAGTGTTCATTTGAATGGCAGTTTACATAACTTTTTTTTTTTTTTAATTATTGTTATTACTATTTTTACTAGGTGAGTTGGAAAAAAATCCCAGGTTCTGTGTTGTCTTATACACTTGCTCCCAACTGTAAATTCAAACACACATGCAAATATTGCCATCTAGACAGCAGTTGTTTTCACATTTATGCACACACAAACATGCAGAATTACACAGATGACACATTCACAAATGTCCCCTAATTAAAAGTCATTTATTATTTTTGGATCCTCTCCCTAGACACCTCTGCTCTGTTTCAGGCAGTCATTATGGTTGCTTTGGCCTTCCATTAATTTTATACATCTTATCATTTATACATGCAGAATATTGGTGTGTCTACAAAATATGAATTATGAAGCAGTCACACCTCCACCGTTTGATGATCTCCAATGCAGATTGTGAGAATGCGCCAGATGCATTGGCCCACTCCAGCGGATGAACCTGATGTAGATGCAAATGAATGATCTCCATGTCACTGACGGCCCAGATGACTTTGACTTTCAACTCGAGGTTCATTGTCCTGACACCGGTTCTATAAATGCTTTCCTCCTCTCCCTCCATATCTGTGTGGACTACAAACTGAGCTCAAAATGGACTCTGGGTCGCAGATTTTCTTGATACTCTAGATCAAAGAACCTGAGAATCATGGGAGGCTGAGTAAAGCAGACTTTGCAAATGCATGCCACACACCCACCACTTGCCTTCAAAACAGATGACTATGAAGTACATTAGAGTCTGACTCTTCCTGTGTAAAAGGCAATTATCATCTCTGTGTGCTCACTTACTGTTTCCTGAAAGGGCGAAAAAAATCCTTTGTGATGTCATTAAAGCTGCCAGCACATCCACCTGTGATTGGGCAAAGTGCTGTGTAGATTTAATGATTTCATCCTGTGATGTAATTACCTCTGGTGGATTGGAGTGTTTCTCACAAATGCTGGGCATTTTCTCTTGATCTCTGTTCTTTCTCTATAAATAGAGGGTGAGTGTACGGTGACTTGGGTAGATTTGAAATCAGCTGGGTTGCTGGTATTAGTCAACTTTCTGTGTGAACTCTTAGGCTGGAAATATGGAAAAAATCTGAAAAATCTCAGAACTTTCTGACCCTGCATAGACAGCAATGCAACTGAAGTGTTCCCAGGCCCAGAAACGCAGTAAGGACATCGTTAAAATACTCCATGTGAAATTGGTGGTTCAATTATAATTTTACAAAGCTGTGAGAATACTTTTTGTGTGCAAAGAAAACAGAAATAACAACATTATTCAACAACTCTTCCGTGTCACCTTCCATTGCCATTCACGAGACTACCACAATACTCTTGTGAATGGTGGCAGATGGACTTTTTTAACACCTTTCTGGGCTTGGAAACATTTCAGTTGCATTGCTGTCTATACAAGGTAAGAAAGTTCTTAAATTTGATCAAAAATATCCTAATTTGTGTTCCAAAGACGAACGAAGGTCTTACAGGGTTGGACATGAGTGTGAGTAATTAATGACAGAATTTTCATTTTTGGGTGAACTCACCCAAAAATGCCTACTACCTACTACCTTAGACCAATTCACAACCATGTTTTCCAATGGCTGTTGGATTATTGGAAAAAATAAGCTCTGTGGTCAACAAACATCAGGCATTTAACCAAAAACCCATTTTAAAAAAACCCTGCCTGCAGGACAGTGGAGCTGTCTATATGTGTTTCATTATAAATTTTGTTGTAATATGTTTTTGTTTTTTAATTAACTTTTATATATTACCTTATGTATGTGATGCAATCTGGGAAAACCCGTCGGATGTCACACTGGGACGTTTTCAGGAAATTCGAAAAAAAAAAAAAAAAAATTTGGTCAAAATTAGGTTTTCATTAAATTATTATTCTTTAACATCTTGTCTATCATCTCTGAAAATATCTTGGCAAAATTCACTTGTTTAGTGCAGAAAAATTGTGATTTATTGCAGCAAGCAGAAATGACTGCGTCTTTCTCTTATGTTAAGAACATGCTGCGGAGGTGCTTTCTCTTAAAGGAGAAGTCCACTTCCAGAACAACAATTCACAAATAATTTACCCACCTCCTTGTTCATTTTCATGTCTTTCTGTCTTCAGTCGTAAAGAAATTTCAGGATTTTTCTTCGTATAATGGACTTCATTAGTGCCCCAATTTTGAACTTCTAAAATGTAGTTTAAATGCAGCTTCAAAGGGCTCTAAACGATCCCAGCTGAGGAAGAAGGGTCTTATCTAGCGAAACGATCGGCCATTAAAAAAAAAAAAAAAATTGTATATTTTTTTTTACGCACAAAAGCTTGTGTAGCACAGGCTCTGGGATAGAGTAATATAATTAAAATGTTACATGTTACTTCCCTAACACATCCACTGCTTACACAAACATGATCACACTACAAACAAGACAAAACTATAATGCTATAAGAAACAGAAAAGATTAATTCATTGTTTACCTGAGTCTGTAGTCTATGATTAGCTCACCTCACTTCTTATCTGACAAGTTTTTGGGTTTGAGTGATTTGTTCATCACGTGACAGCCCCATAAGCTTAACCAATGCAGTATGAGCAGAAAAAAAGAATTGATTAGTTCATCTCTCGAGTCTTCGGGTTCGAGTCATTCGTTCATCACGTGACAGCCCCATAAGATGAACAAACGACTCGAAAAACACGAAACTAATTCCAGTACAGAACCTAATAGCATGTTGCGCATACGCGACTGAATGAATCACCGCCCCCGAGATGACTTACTGAGTCACATTAAAGAATCGTTCAAGAATGACCCATCACTAATACGTAGCATCGTGGACGCGCATCCCAGAGCCTGTGCTACATAAGCTTTTGTGCTTAAAAAGTATACAAGGTTTTTATTTTTTGAAAAAAATAAATAAATAAATAAATAAATAAATGACAGATCGTTTCGCTAGATAAGACCCTTCTTCCTCGGCTGGGATCATTTAGAGCCCTTTGAAGCTGCATTTAAACTGCATTTTGGAAGTTCAAAATCGGGGCACCAATGCTCCATTATATGAAGAAAATTCCTGAAATGTTTTTCTCAAAAACCATAATTTCTTTACGACTGAAGACAGAAAGACATGAACATCTTGGATGACAAGGGGGTGAGTAAATTATTTGTAAATTGTTGTTCTGGAAGTGAATTTCTCCTTTAACACCACAAAAACAGTGACATCAGAAAACAGACAGCTCAATCAGAAGTACCAGTACTTACATTACTTACCTATACAAAAATTTTTTTTGTATCATTTCCATATCAGCCAACATTGGGTATTTAATTGTGCAAACACATTTGCCTATTTTCTTTCTTTCTTTTTTTTTTTTTTTTTTTTTTTACATGTTGATTTCCTCAACAATCATACCACACTGTGTTAATTCACAAAGCCACTTTTTACAAATGTAAATAATGTAATAACACCGATAAATATATTATTTAACAAATATAAATTTTTCATGCTGTGCATTATGTCATGATGCCTACTTTTTTTTTTTTTTTTTTTTTTTTTTTTGGTGGTGTAGGTATAGCATTTGGAATTAGTAATATTGACTTTGGCTAATGATCAGAATTTTATTGGTACCTCGATAACCCTAATAATCAGTTAGTTAGAATAAACTGGTCACATTTGATAGAAATTTAAATCAGGTGGTCCTTAACGCAAACTGATGACATTTATAGCGTTAAACTACTTGGCACAAGCTGATTGGTTCATGTTGCAAACGCAGCCAGTGAGAGCAATATGGGTCAAAATGATCGTTTTTCTTTTATACCGAAAATCATTAGGATAGGAAGTAAAGGTCATGTTCCATGAAGATATTTTGTAAATTTCTTACCGTAAAAATATCAAAGCTTCATTTTTGATTAGTAATATGCATTGCTAAGAACTTCATTTGGACAACTTTAAAGGCGATTTTCTCAATATTTTTATTTTTTGCACCCTCAAATTCCAGATTTTCAAATAGTTGTGTCTCGGCCAAATAATTTAAAGAAATTGACCCTTATGATTGTGGTTCAGGGTCACTTATATGCTACTGTCTCACAGCACCGTATCAGCATATGTTGGCAGTATCTAGTTCCTGTACTTGGTTTGCAGCAACAGCAGCATAGCAGTTGTATTCTGCCAAGACCAAATACATTAACATTGTCATATCCATCACCATGCTAAAATTTTCAGAGTTGTCATGATAGAAATTAGCTTATAGTTTCCTATTCCTAGTTGCCTAGGAAATTGCTGTTTTAAAAGAACAAAAGGTAGCGCAGGTACAAGGTTGACTAGCAGGGACGAGTGACAAGTGCAACGCCATGTGCGGTTACAGTGCAGTCAGCATCCACATTTTGAACAAAAAACCATGAAATACTGAAATTTATCCAGTGTTAGCCTTAGACACGTCCTGAAGCACAAAGACCACAGTGTGGACTAAAGCTGAGCACTCGAATATTAGAGTTGCAGCCTTTCGTTTTGATTGAGCTGACAAATCTCTATGGCAACATTGTGTCTGTTCTCTTTGAGCCATGACCAGCGTTTTCCACTGATCTCTTCAGAGCATAATCTCCATGATTCAATTCTAATGAGCACTAATGATTTACCCAGCACAGATCTCTCATCACCGGCCGATAATACCGCACCGCATCCCGCCGTTTGCGCCATACCGCCGCTCGGTGCCTTCCTGATCCGTGCTTTCTCCCCTGTTACATGTGTTTCAGCCATTAGCTGCAAAAATAAACCTTGGATCGACAGGGCTGTAATTTAGATGTCATTTCGCAGGAAAAAAACGTTGACTCGTTTGACCGAAAAAAAATCGCCAGGCTCGGCCAGATTGACCTATGCCAGTTGCTATGGTTGTCTGAAATAGATGCTTGGATAAAGGAAATGTAATAAACTTTAATGGGCCCTTCTTTTAATGACAAGTGTGCATTGGCTCAAACAATTGCTAGCATGGAGGCGTGAGTGCTGCGTATAAATAAAATGAACAAATAAGATTAATGTCACCGATGATTTGTTGAATGAATCACTTGTTTTTGCTACTTCATCTCACGACATCACGCATTCTGGCACGTATGTGCTGAAATTAATCAATTAAATGTAACATTTACAACAAAACGTTGTTGTAAGGATTCGTGGGTGCAGTTCCTGTCAGTTTTTGTAGGAAAATGTTTAATTTGAACTTTTCAAGGGTGGCACTGGGATAACATCAAAGTTAGAGCAACAAGATATAGCCTGTTATTACCCATGTGTGGGATTGCTTTGAAAACCCCATAATCAAAGTTTGATGACAGTTTTATTAATAAGTGCTATCGCCGGAGATAAAAAGGCTACTCGCTGTCTAAACTGATCTGAAAGGATCTTAAATTCGTGTGGCGTGTAAACATTTATTTTTGACAAATAACGATTATGACTAAGCACTGTCTGCTAGAGACTGCAAAGACAGAGTGAATGTGCAGCACATGTTCAGTTAATTTTAGCATTGTAGTTAGTACATAACCGGTGATGTACGTCGGCAAATGTACCGGTGTTAAATTTTAAGGTAAATGTTTTTCTGATCTTTTCATGTTGTGTTTTTCCATTTGTTAGCTCTGTGGGTTGTCTTAATCATTATCATATTAGCAAGCCTCAGTACTAAAGATCACTCTGGAAGTGTTTGTCCCTCTAGTCTTATTATAAAATTCAGCAGATCTCAGATCTTAAGTTCTTAGTCTTTTGATTAACGCTTTGGTTTGTTCCATTGCAACAAGGGTCATTAAAAAAGCTACAACTAATTGTATTTGGTGGACAGTGAAACATATCATACAAATTAGAGGCATTGAAGAGGCACAGGATTGTGTTTTAAAACACCTTAGTTGATCTATCTATCTATCTATCTATCTATCTATCTATCTATCTATCATCTTATTCATTTAAGATCATTTAAGTTAATTAATTAAAAAAAGTTATTATTATGTAAAGTAATTTAATGAAATAAGCTGAACTAAGCTGACTATTAGCCTTACTTTATGCATCAGACTCTATATCTTCAAGTGGAAGGATGGCATTTTATAAATTTACTTAAGATGAAAATGGTTTTTGAAAGTTTGAAATCATGTATAACAAATCTTATAAAACATCAAATAAAAAATTGACATTGTCACAGTCATTTTATAAAAATAATCAAAAACATAAATAAGCAAAAAAGCATGACATATCCAAATAAAAACAAAACAATAAATTAACTAATAATTAACTAAATAATAATAATAATAAACAAATATAAATAAAAACAATAAATAAATAATAAATGATTTTTGTATAAGATTACACACAATTGTATACAGAAGTAAATAAAAATAAAACATAAATAAATAACAAAACAATAAATTAGTTAAAAACAAAATAGAATGATAAATAAATAAACAAAAATAAATAAACAACTACACAAATACAAATAAATAATAAAAACCATTAATAATAATAATGATAATAATAATAATAACCAGAAACAAATATAGAAAAACAGATTTTTCAAATTGTGTACAAAAATAAATAAAAAACATTTAAATAAATAAATAGCCAAACAAACTATTATAATAACTAAAATAAATACATACATATAACAAAACATACAAAAACTTAAATTAACCATAAACAAATAAAATGCAAAACACAAATTAAATGAAATGGGTATTACTGGAAATAAATGAATAAATAAAAGAAAAAATAAATACAAATATCCTAAATAAAAAGATAAAGTTGTTAATTAATTATGTTTTATTATATGTATGTATTTGTTTCATTTTCTTTCTTTTTCTTTATTCATTTTCTGACTTTATTTTTATTTACCTTGTATATCAAGCTAATCGTTATACCTGCTTAGCATTTCTTATGTAAACACACTGTATTGTTATGAAAATAAGCAGAATGTAATAAATCACATACAAATAATATTCTGTCATAATTGTGTGTTTATTAGCTTCATGGTTCATCCCATATAAATGTTTTTCTGGAAGTGTAACACACACATTATCGTTGTGACTTAACACTGTTAATTTTGCACTGAAAACTCTTTGAAATTTATTAAAACTATTTGCACTGATTTATTGTGTTACATTTTGTTTCTTTGTGCAGTGGCTCAGGAGGCTTTATTTTTATGAGGTAATTTAAGTGTTTTTTTTTGTTTGTTTTTTTTTAAGGTAATGTAATGTAAAATTGGTTTAGTTATTGTTGAGGAACTGGTATCAAAGTCAAGGTATCAGTATCGATATTGAAATTTGTTTTTGAACAATACCCAGCGCAATTACAATGCAGAATATAACAACAGACTTTCAAAAAAATATTCTTTTCTTAAGTAAGTTTATAAAATGTCATCCTTCCACTTGAAGATATAGAACCTGATAAGGTTAATAGTTGGCTTACTTTCTTACTGGATTGTGTATTTACTAATCCTGGACCCCTGTATTGTCCCCTCAGTACTCCAGACCTCCACCCTGTCTGTCTCTTTTCCTGAGTGACACACGCTCTCCTCTCCGTGGCTACTGTTCACCCACATTATTTTCTTTCTCTTTCTCTCTCTCTCTTTCTTGCTCTGTCTGTCGTCTTCTCCACCTCCCCCTCTTTTTTTCACACTCCTCCATACATAGATGCATTCAGACCTCTCCCTCTCTCATATCTCTCACTATCTGTCCTTTTGTGGATCTTTCTGTGTCTGTCTCTCACACACATGTGACACATGCTCCCAATGAAAAGAATTGTGGGGAAAGCATGAGTATGTGTACTCTGAAGCTATTTCCTTTATTTCATAAACTATATGTGGAAGAACAAGGCCATCTGATGAAAAGGGACGGAGTGGAGATGGAAGTGTGGACAGGGGGAGGGGAATGTGTTCCCGAGCTTTTTAGCATGCAAATAGATTTCAGCGTCTAGAAAATGAAAACGACAGGGGCCGAATGAGATGACTGAGAATACGGTTGATTCATAGTCTGAGAGAAAGGATAGAAATGGAGACTGGAGAATTTGGAGGAACTGTCTGATCTACCCTAGTATATGATTCTTTACCTGGTTTTCAAACCATATACTCAGGGGGGTCCAATGTGACTGGAAATTTACAGTGCTGAGAAAAAAGAAAAGAAAGATATTTTAATGCTAAAATTTTTACTTTAAATAAAATGCATTTTTTTAAAAAAACAAGTGCTACGAGTGAATTTAGCCATAAAATTGAAATGAAAGATGAATAATTATCCCTTTAAGATCTGCTTTTGAAAAAAGTATGTTTGAAAAACACAAGTTCTTATTATACACTCTTAAAAATAAAGGTTTCTAAAAGAGGTTGTCGCAGAAGAATCATTTTTTGGATTCCCCAAAGAATGTTTCAATGAATAGATCTGAAAAATAACAATTTTGTCAATTTTGTCTGAGATTCTTCATGGAACCGTAGATGTCAACATTTGTTTACTCTAGGAGGGACCTATAGGATGCTGGTTAGAGCGACCTTGAAAATCTAAAGAAAAGAACTGTACATTTAATAAGGTTGTTGTGCTTTTTTCCAAGAAACGTCCTTGACTCCTTTTAATGGACAAATGCACAGCAACTCTCTTAGACATATTTTTGAATTAAAAATATCATATAAAATAAAATAAAATAAAATAAAAAAACATTGTAGATTGTAGCATCACCGACGCCATCTCCATTAGTATCATTTCACTTTCCTTGTCTGTATCTGGAATCATCATGATTATGATTTTGTATTCATATTATATTTATATTTATAATTTTATTCTGATTATGAGACACCCAATTTATAAAGAAAAATGTAATTCTCTTCATCACTACTTTAAAAAAAAAAAAAAAAATTTTTTACACTATTAATAGTTAAAATATGTTTGTGTATACAAGCTATATATAATAATATAACAATTTAAAATTTATTCCAAAGTGGTGATTTGGGGGGCCCCTTGTGACCTGGTGGGCCCTTATGCCTTGCCCATATACTCTGCACCTCCCATAACAGCACCCTTGAAGATTTACATGTGCTTTGAACAGATGGAAGAAGTTTAAAAATCAAATTCCAATCATGTTCAAAATATTTTTATATTAATCTGTACTTGAACTGCAAAATTGGCATATTAGCACATTCAATTACACTATAATCCTTTATAAATGTTATTACTGTTGTAAATGTGTGTTCTTAAAGAGTGTAAGATCCGTCTGCAGATCTGCAAAATGCAATCAACAGATGCGTATGGTCTTGCGGGAGTGTGATTTATGTACGGGAATGCTGATATTAATCAACATATATGTGACCCTGGACCACAAAACCAGTCTTAAGTGGCATGGGTATATTTGTAGCAATAGCCAACAATACATTGTATGGGGCAAAATTATAGATTTTTCTTTTATGCCAAAAATGATTAGGATATAAGGTAAAGGTCATGTTTCATGAAGATATTTTGTCAGTTTCGTACCGTAAATATATCAAAACTTAATTTTTGATTAGTAATATGCATTATTGATTAACTTAATTTGGACAACTTTAAAGGCAATTTTCTCAATATTTTTAATTTTTTGCACTCTCAGATTCCAGATTTTCAAATAGTTGTATCTCGGCCAAATATAGTTCTATCCTAACAAACCATACATCAATGTAAAGCTTATTTATTCAGCTTTTCAGATGGTTCACATATGATGTATGTTGTCAACATAGTCCTTAAATGCAGTCCAAAGAGTTAAGTATTATGATCTGGTGGACTTAGTGGTACTTGGATATTCCGATTTAAACAAGGTACTTGGCCTGAAATTTTTAAGAAACATTATATTACCTTATAAACGGTGCAGTTTTTTTTTTTTTTTTTTTAATGAGTAACATCTTTTGCTGTAAATGGTGTTGCTGCTTGTCTTTCAATGACATGAAATTCATTACACAGGTTTATTGCAGTACTTAGCCGTGCATCACACATTTAGAGTTTAGATTTACACAGCTCACTCAAACAATCCGGAGGGAATCTGGCAACAGTTCTTAAGTGATTTTCACACACACACACACACACACACACTCACGCACAGACAAACACAAGTGTTACTAGACTTCTAGACTTCTGGCCTGCCAAAATGGGAAGGCACCACTACACTACTGGTTGAGTGCTCTGCAAAAACAAGCCATGTCTAACTCTGTGTGTGCGTGTGTGTAGCGGAAATGGTTCGGTGTGCATAGTCTTCGTAAGCAAAAGCGGAGTGAAATGTGTGAACTCATTGGGAGGTCTGTGTCCTTTGGCAAACATAGATCAACTGGAGACCAGCTGAGAGGAGCCGGCTGCAGGCTTGTGGACCACCGTAAATGTGCTTAGAAACAAGCCACACTCACTCTCCTAATGTCTGTATGTAAAGAAACCGTTAAATCGTTTAATTATGGAACATTTATCTGGATTAGCATGCTTTTATATGCATTTAAATGTAGACCCAGAGAACGAGCGTGCAAATGGCACATTTCGTTAAATGTAATAAATGTATTTTTTTAACGATTAAATGTGGATTCTGTCTGAGGTTTGAAATCTGAAATCTGCTGTCACTCGAAAGCAAACAACACGACCTGACCAGCAGTGCCAATCGATCGTGAAGTGATTTGTGTAAACTGGATTGATGGCAGGAGATGTTAACGAGGGAGGGAGGAGCAGAACAGAGTGTTGCTGACAGAGTGCAGTATGCTAATGAACTGTGGCCTGTTGCCCTGTCACCCCCTCAGGGATGCTACACACGACTGCCCTGCCTATAATTGTGTAAATATGACTGACCACGTATTTGTTTAATTGTGCTTTTGTGACTTGGTATTTACTTGGTAAATATGATATCATCAGAGTTTTGTGGCATTTTGTTTATGTGTGTAACGTTTAGAGTTTTTAAATACTATATGTTAAATTATGGGTGTGATTAGGGGTGTTGATATATTGTAATATCGTAATTGTTGTTTAAACGATATGCAATTTGATATTATCAAGTATATCACAAAAACCAAACAAAAACACAACCAGGGAGTGCTTGCATACATCATACTCGAATTAGAGTTCACACTTTCACTGCATGATTTAGTCTATTAACATACATTTAGAATTCCTCCAAAATTCAAGATAAGGTGGTAAATATGCCCCCAAATGACTTTTATATTTCTTTTATATTTATATCATCCGATATAGTTAATATCACACAAAGAGTACTTTTTTTTTTTTCTCCAAATATCAGTACGATTGCAAATGTGATATTGATTTTATAAAACAGTCTAATAAACAAGAAGTTAAAGTTGTCATCCAAGATGTTCATGTCTTTCTTTCTTCAGTCGTAAAGAAATTGTTTTTTGAAGAAAACATTTCATGATTTTTCTTCATATAATGGACTGATATGGTTCCCCCGAGTTTGAACTTCCAAAATGCAGTTTAAATGCAGCTTCAAATGATCCCAAAGGCGGTTGTAAACTATCCCAGCCAAGGAAGAAGGGTCTTATCTAGCGAAACAATCAGTTATTTTTTATAAAAATAATACAATTTATATACTTTTTTTAATGTCAAATGCTCGTTTTGTCTTGCTCTTCCCAAACTCTGTTTGTTTCCGGTTCATGACAGTTGGGGTATGTCGAAAAAACTCCCATCTCATGTTCTCCCTCAACTTGAAAATCGTCCTATATCGCTGTTTTACCTTTTTTGTTAAGGGTGTTTGATCTTCTTTGCATGTTCACTTTGAACAGACTGGGTCGGAACTTCTGCAGCGATGTAGGATGATTTTGAAATGATTTTTGAAGTTGAGGAAGATAATACGAACTGAGTTTTTCGACATACCCTAACTGTCTTGAGCCAGAATACACAGAGTTCAGGGAGAGCAAGACAAGACGAGCATTTGAGATGAGAAAGTATTTAAATAGTTTTTTTTTTTTTCATGAAAATAATGATCGTTTCGCTAGATAAGACCCTTCTTCCTCGCTGGGATCGTTTACAACCGCATTTGGGATCATTTGAAACTGCATTTAAACTGCATTTTGGAAGTTCAAACTTGGGGGAACCATATCAGTCTGAAGAAAGAAAGAAAGTTCATCTTGAATAGTACATTATCTGTAAATATTTGTTCTGGAAGTGGACTTCTCCTTTAATATTTACTGACTTACATTTTAGACACAAGTTACTGTTTTTGCTTCGTTTCTTCAACGAAAATATTTCAAACAAAGCCACAGCAGAGCTGTTTTACGTATCTGAGCAACACACGATGGTGTTTCATTACTGAAACAATCAGCCGTTTGAACGAATCGGGTGAATGAACGACTCAATGACTCACTAATGCAGTGATTTGCCACTATCTACTGGCAATTTTAGGTTTATATTTAAAGTATATTCCTATTTTTTTTCCCCCAAAATCATTTCAAACATCAGCATTTGTAACTGCAGGTTAAATGCATTCATGTCCTGTATTAAACAGTCTGTGTAAATGCATCTAAATGCCACTTCAGATGTAGATACTGTGCCACCTCTGCACTGCATACACAATTTTTTTTATACTGATTTCATTTGATTGGTAAGAGCCCTATAGTCTTACTAATTAAATTTATTGATTCAATTTAAGAATTTGACACAAAAGATGATGCATACATTTAAGTAGGTTAAATGGCCTTATAAAGATTAAAATGATCATGAAGGGTAAAAATATAATCTAAATCTAAAAACGAATCACCTCACAGAATATAAAGAATACCAAAAGCTTTGGTAGTCTGCTATCCACGGCAGTCCTAAACCTGCCAAAGAACCAGCGCAATAACACGCTCAGCAAAATATTGTCTAATTATCATTATCGTCAAAATTCCAGGAAATATCAAGATATTTTCTGTCATTATCACATACTTTTAGGTGTGATATTCTTTTCTTCTTCTTACATTTGAATTAATAAATTCACATTGAATTAAGTCACTATAGGATTGTTTGAATCAAATGAAATCAGTATCAACAGAATCCATTTTTGCATTGCAGAGGTGGTTCAGAAAAAGCATCTAAGGCTGCCTTTAGATGTATTTACACTGCAATTACAGTTGCATCAATAATATTTTGAATATTGAATGTTGTTTTTTTTAAAACTCAATGCATCTAGTGAGTCGATAAGTTATTTATTAAACTTATTTTATTCAACAGCTGTTTCAGTCAGGAATACCTTCAAGCCATTTAAAATGTCCAACCCTAACTTCTTGTTTCAGTAGGAAATATGTCAACAAAAAAGAAAACTGGTCTATTTAGTAATTCTTGCTAATGCAACCATCACTACTATGGCTTGTATTGACTTGTCAAACCCTTACCTCTAAATATTGAACTTAGGCAACTGATTGCACACAAATTACGCTACAGGCTTGAATGATACCTCAATTGGTGTTGCATGTGGGGGGAGAGTGGTGCTATTACTCTAAGTGATCAGATTTTCATCTAGTGGACAACAAAATGCTTGAAGAAAATTACAAAGACTGGCACTCAAATGGATCAGCATATGAACGTGGCTTAAAAATTGGTTCTTTGCACTTTTATGTTACCCTCTAGCAACTGCAAAGTAATGTGCTACCAACAGTGAAACATGTGAAACTAGCGTTGTGCGATATTTACTATCTGTGATATCGTAATTATTGTTTTAGCAATGTGTAAACTGACACTATAGAGTACGAGCATTTGCGAAAAGCAAATAAAAACACGTCTTGAGTCCAAATGTATACACTACATGATAAAGCCTATTAGAATGATGTTAGAATTTAATTCAAGTTATGATAGCAAAAGATGCATAGGTTTTTGTTTTTGTTATATTTATAAGATATGATATATTTAAGTATCACACAAGAGTGCCATTTTCCTGAAAATTGGTGCGTAGGCACAATCACAAATGACATAAAATTTATACAACATTTCAATAAAATCTAAAATTGAGCGAGTTACACTTTAGACAGAATATTGGCTGTTTATTTTTGTTTCGCCAACGAAAACAGTTCCAAACAAAGCTGGATCAGAACAATTGGGCATTTTAGAGCAACACTGCCATGTTCTGTTCTTGTACAAATCTGTTTTTGAAGGCATCATTTAAGTGAATGATTCAATGATCCATTCATAAAGACGGTCACTTGCTGATTTGTTCCCAAATGCATCAGCAGTTTTGAATGAATCATTTGAATAAATGATTCAATGAATAACTCATTAAGACAGGGACTTGCTGCCACCTACTGCCGGTTTTAGTCACATTTATTTATCCATTAAAGCCTAAACCAGCCAAGGTACCAGCACAAAAATACACTCAACAATCAAAAGTTAATCAAAAATGTAAAAAAATATTGAGATATCATTTTTTTTGTCCACATCGCGCTATCCTACAACTTTAGCAACCACATGAAATTCTGTTTGGAACTTTCTATTCAATAAAACCCTGAAAAAAATATGCATGGTTTCCACAAAAATATTAAGCCCCACAACTGTTTTCAGTTTTTATAATAGTAAGAAATGCTCCTTAAGCATATTAGAATGATTTTTACAATGATTTTCAATCATGTGAAACTGAAAACTGGAATAATGGCTGCTGAAAATTCAGCTTTGCCATCACATGAAAAAAATAAATGTTAAGATATATTTAAATAGAAAACAGTTATGTATTATTCGTAATATATGTGACCCTGGACCACAAAACCAGTCATAAGGGTACATTTTCTTGAAATTGAGATTTATACATCATCTGTAAGCGTAAGAAATAAGCTTTCCATTAATATGGTTTGTTAGTATGGGACAATATTTGTCTGAGATACAACTATTTGAAAATCTGGAATCTGATGGTCCAAAAAAATCAAAATATTGAGAAAATCGCCTTTAAAGTTGTCCAAATAAAGTTCTTAATAATGCATATTACTAATCAAAAATTAAGTATATATTTACAGTAGGAATTTTACAAAATATCTTCATGGAACATGATCTTTATTTAACTTCCTAATGATTTTTGCCATAAAAGAAAAATCAATAATTGTGACCCATACAATGTATTTTTGGCTATTGCTACAAATATATCCCAGCGACTTAAAGGAGAAGTCCACTTCCAAAACAAAGATTCACATATAATGTACTCACTCCCTTGTCATCCAAGATGTTCATGTCTTTCTTTCTTCAGTCGTAAAGAAATTACGTTTTTTAAGGGAAAACGTTTCTGCATTTTTTCCATATAATGGACTGATATAGTGCCCTGATTTTGAACTTCCAAAATGCAGTTTAAATGCAGCTTCAAACGATCCCAGATGAGGTTGTAAACAATCCCAGCCGAGAAAGAAGAGTCTTATTTAGCGAAACGATTGGTTATTTTCATTAAAATAATACAATATAAATACTTTTTAATCTTAAACGCTCGTTTTGCCTTTCTCTCCCTAAACTCTGTGTATTCTGACTCAAGACAGTTAGGGTATGTCAAAAAACTCCAATCGTATTTTCTCTCTTAACTTCAAAAATCATTTCAAAATCATCTTATTGGTACTGCAGAAGTACCGACCCAGTCTTTGCAAAGTCAACATGCAAAGAAGATCAAACATCCTTAACAAAAAATGTAAAACATCGATATAGGATGATTTTAAAGTTAAGGGAGAACATGAGATGGGAGTTTTTCGACATACCCTAACTGTCATGAACCGGAACAAAAACAGTCCAAGCAGAGTAAGACAAGACGTTTGGCATTAAAAAGTATATAAATTGTATTCTTTTTATTAAAATAACCGATCGTTACGCTAGATAAGACCCTTCTTTCTCAGCTGGGATCATTTACAACCGCATTTGGGATCGTTTGAAGCTGCATTTAAACTGCATTTTGGAAGTTCAAAATCGGGGTCACCATATCAGTCCATTATATGGGGAAAAATGCTGAAACATTTTCCTCAAAAACACATTTTTTTTTACGACTGAAGAAAGAAAGACACGAACATCTTGGATGACAAGGGGATGAGTAAATTATTTGTAAATAGTTGTTCTAGAAGTGGACTTCTCCTTTAAGACTGGTTTTGTGGTCCAGGGTCACATATATTTATTAATAGTTAATATGGCAGATTTTTATATTTATATAAAATTTCATTTTATTCTTCATATTAGAAACTGTTTTTAAATTTTATGAATTTAGAGTCTGTTTTAAAGACAGAATGCAAGAACATTGACATTGTATTTCTGAGTCTATAATATTATTGGCTAATACTTGCCCCCATCCTACATGGCCTTGGTTACATTAGCAAAACATCTTTCTTCTATTCATGAGAATAACATGAACTGATGAATCATGTGCAGTAAAACCAGCGAGATTCATTAAACAAGTAATTCTGATTTCACAATGGTTAAGAATGTTTAGCCAGTTGGACTTTTTTTTCCAAATCAAAGTGATTTTCAACACAACTCAATGAGCATCACTGAATTAAATCCCTAAAATATTAGTATCCATCATGAAATCAATATAGAATGATTTTGTTTATGTCTGGCAATGCAGAATAGCGGGATGCTATCGGTGCACGTGAGAAGGGGAGAGAATGAATGAACGTGTGTGTGTGTGTGTGTGTGTGTCTAGTCAGTTGTACTAGCCCAGTGATTGCAGCGAGCACGATCTCTGCTCATTCACATTCACACCCTGTCCTCTCAGTCTCACACACACACACAGCCTCTGAATGGATGGAAACTTGGTTGTCATAATAACCGCATCTCAAACCTAGGCTTTCTGAAGCTGTGCAGAGCACTGTAAAGACCGTGTGTTGTACTACAGAGCGAGAGATACAGGGCAACAGAAAGGAGGGGGAAAGAGAGAGAGAGAGGGAGGGATTGAGACTGAAAGAGAGAGAACAGTTGCGAGAGAGAGATGTGAGAGGGAGGGACGGAGATTGCGAGAGAGCAGAGGAGACTGTGAAAGGCAGCGAGAGGAGAGGAAAGGAGAGCACAGGAAGTGCCACACCAGTCCTTTGGATCTTGGTGAGTTGGGACAGATTTGCCATAGGTCCTGGAGGAATAGTATTGAATATGTATGTAGACTGAACGGAGGGTTTGAATGTTAATGTGGTAAGATGTATTGTTAATGTGAATGTACCTGTAGACGTTGCATTTGGGTGTGGGCTTTTTGTGTGCATCCTCCCCTAACCTTTACATATATGTGTGTGTGCAGAGCTGCTCTCGCCGGCTGAGTCTGGCTCCTCCCCGGCTGTCCAGGAGCTCATGACACGGTTGGGCTTCCTGCTGGGAGACGCCATCCCCACCTCATCACAAACAAACATGGAGGAGAAACAGGTAAACACAAACCCTACAGGTCTAAACACCTAAACTCAGACAGACATGCAATCTGATACACAAACCAACTGCCTGCTGCATCATGCCACCGAAGATTGCAAGATTAGGATGATAACATCTTTAGAAAAGGAAACGGCTTCTGAATGTTCTTTTCAGCCAGGTTACACCCAGTCAGCCTTAGATACCCGAGGTCATTTATCAGAGAGATCGATTACACAGCTGGAGCTGTTCTGCCCTCAGAATCACACTTTCACTCCAGAGACACTACTGGAAGAGCTTTGTTTTAGAGTCAGCTTAAAAAAAAAGATTTTGTACTCTTCACTGCTGGCAAGATTGGCTTTTAATAAAACTTAAATTGGTGCTACATGACTAGAGTAAGAGGGCTGTGGGGTTCGCTTTGGCATTCGTACTTCAGCACCCATAATGCACACAAGGCTGTTCTCACAAAATATGTGCAAGTACAATGTGTAGTTTTCACAAAAGCTGGCAAAAGTTCAGCCGGATGATTTAAGTGAAGGTGAGATGGGAAAAAAGTTCACATTGTTTATTTAGATGCACTACTGAATTAGTAAGTGACTCTCAGATAAAAAAGCTTTATTTAAAATTATATATTTATATACATTTTATTTATTTGTGTATTTATTTACTTTTGTGTGACGGCTTAGATTTGTGCTTTATTGTGTCAGCTGTAATATGTGACCCTGGACCACAAAACCAGTCATAAGGGTCAATTGTTTGAAATTGAGATTTAACATCATCTGAAAGCTTAGTAAAAAATGATATGACAATATTTGGTCGAGATAAAACTCTTTGAAAATCTGCAATCTGAGGGTGCAAAATCTAAATATTAAAAAAAATGACCTTTAAAGTTTTTAGCAATGCATGTTACTAATGAAAAATTATATTTTGATTTACAAAATACCTTAATGGAACGTGATCTTTACTTAATATCCCAATGATTTTTGGCATAAAAGAAAAATCAGTAATTTTGGCCAATAAAATGTATTTTTGGTTTTGTGGTCCAGGGTCACATATACTACACTGATGACTAAACTCTGGTTTTGATCCTCATTCAGTATCTTTTTCTATTTGTTTCTAATGTTTAAACATGTATGTGTTGGTGTGTCCACATCATCAAAACCGCTGTATGACGTATGAGGTGTTTATCTGAGATCTAAGTTGCTCTTAAGAGGCTTACGTAGTGTTTTTTTATGGATTGTTGCACACAAAGCTACTAGTTGCTGAATTCATCTCCAGACATGCTTCATCAGTCATGTATTATCACAAATGAGAAACTGCTTTCTGATTGGCCAGTTTCTGATTTTCCCTTCTGGCTTTTCAAACGCAATGCATTAAGTATGAATGCTGGTTTCTGCGTATTTGCCGCCTCGTACGTGCGCTGCTGCTTTATAAGGGTAGAAACGGTCTTGATGTGGAGAAGCACCCTGGAGATGTTGCTGCCGGTGAGTAATGCAGTTTCTCCGCGGGAAAAAGAATGATGCGGGTGGAGCAACAGTGTCCCCCTTACGCACGCTACTGCAGCACTGAGGAAATTATTGAACAGGTGCATGAAGCTCTACCTGAAAGCTTGAGCTCTGCTTTACTCTGATGTGTGTTTGTGTGTGTGGAGAGAGATGAGGATCTTTCATTGGTGAGCGGCTGGCAGGCAACAGTTCTCTGGGGACCAGGGCTCCGGTACACTGATTCCCCTCACACACACACACACATGCACATGCACACCATCACTCTCCCTGACCTATATAGAGTGCGGAGAGAGGTAAGAGGAGAGGACAGAGTAGTATCTAGGATTTGATGT
This sequence comes from Labeo rohita, assembly GCF_022985175.1. Classification (NCBI taxonomy): domain Eukaryota; kingdom Metazoa; phylum Chordata; class Actinopteri; order Cypriniformes; family Cyprinidae; genus Labeo; species Labeo rohita. Next base: position 8,728,650 of record NC_066874.1, on the reverse strand, counting down.
ACTCTGTAGAGTGTTAAAACAAGAGTCATGCAGAAATCTTCAGTCTGTTGGTTTATGCTCTGTAAGCACTTCTGTCAGATATGCAGAAGGTAGATTACCCATAATTTGTAACACACCAACATTTATAGGCTTAGTTCTTTGGAACTAAGCATACAGTTCTTGAAACTTCTAGAGTGACAAACTTAAAGTTATAGTTTACCCAAAAATGAAAGTTGTGTTATTACTCACCCTCATGTGGTTCCAAACCCGTAGGAATTTAATAAAATAATAATAATCACATGCCAGTGCCACTACACAGGATTACGGTGAGCAACTACCGAGCCTGTAGAGATCTTTTCTATATTGGTATGTTAGCTTAAAGGATAAAGCCAAATATTATTTCATGATATAGTAATTTTATTTACAACAACAATTTATATCATGACATAGTCATTATTTTATCTTTGTTATTAATAATAAGAACCTAGATGCAAGTAACAAACTAAAGGACAACTACAATAATACAAAGACGGCGCTATGAAATCTGTTTCATTTTTTCCTAAATTCTATTTTAATTTTGCTAGACTCTATTTTAATGGTTACATTAAAAAAATATTTATCAAAAAGCATGTCTAATTAATTGAAATCATGAAACCTGCAGAATTTAACAGCAATTTATTAAAAGTTTAACAAAAATTACATGTTTTTAAGGCAAATAAATTGTAGTAAATATATATTTCTGGTAAATATTAAATTTTAATAATATTTTTATTATTAGTAGTGGTACTATCTTTTCATTGAGTAATATATTAATATATTTCTGACTATTAAGTTAAAGCAAACTTTTATTTTGACGGGTTGCTGTGATGACCTTTAGGGTCTTTAATATATGACGATAGTTTTCCGCAAAAGAAACCATAAAATCTCAGAGCAGTTCTAGAGATTATGTTCATGTGTTTATGTGCTCATATATTGTGGCGGCAGAGGCTGAAAACACAGCGAGGTCACGCGTACGTGTGTAGTAAACAAAACTGTGCCTCTGCGCCATTCACCAACACAGACACGCAGAAATACGGCTCTTATTAAAATGCGTTCTTAAAGTACCGGTACTAGTAAAATGAGGAATCGTACCATTTTTAAAAGCAGGGTATCGTGATACTTTTTAAGTAACGGTATATCGAGCAACACTACGACAACGTCACCAAGGCTTGTCCCAATCGGCCTGACGGGTCCTAAACTGTTAGTCGCAGACTCAAGTGTCTTATGTCGTTGGACATTTTTGGTTATTTAGCAGTTTTTGAAAAATTTACTTTTGCAAACTAGTCCTAGGTTATTCACCCGATCGGAACCAAACCAGTGCAAGAGGCTTCTCTGGAGAGTGTATATCATTAATTATCAAAAGCAAATCATGAACTTTCAACCCTTTGACAAAAAGGGACGCAAAAACGTGTGATAGGGGCAGGGCTGGCTTTACTAAAATGGCTATAACTTTTGAACGGAATGGGATATCTTTGCTAAACTCACAACACGTATGTAAGAGCTCAGTCGGAGGTCACATGAAAAAAGCCGCAGAGCTTGGCCACTTGGCAGTGCTATAAGAAGGAAAAAAAATTTAAAATGGCCGTAATTACACAGTTCGTCTTATCAATGTGAAAACTGGTCTTGGTCCAAAGTGCCAGACGCATCTACAATGACATTTGCATAACTCAAAAAACATGGGTGATATAGGCCATTGAAATTTGAACACCTGTTAGACAAGGTTAACGGAACGAAATTCGGTGGGCCTGTTTGACGGGCCCAAAGGTCTATGAGAAATTTGAAAGAAATCAGCCACTAGGAGGCAGTATCACACTTTCCAAGGGCATAAATGATTGTATAGTCACACATACGCACAATATTCATATGATACGTTAGACCTCCTCGTTCCGCACAACTTTGTCTCTAGAACCACTGCTGTCAAACAAACCATTAAATGATTGAAAAGATGTGAAAACCTACTTTTGAGAACTAGTCCTAAGTTTTTTCACTCTGAAAAAAACAGCAAAAAAAAAAAAAAAAAACACTGCAGTACATTTCTCTGGAATTTTTTTTTAATTTACCCTCTGGAAAGATATAACAGGGTCGTTTAGAAAAGGGGCCTGTCGAAATATATCCAAAAGCCTATAAAGCCTCAACGAAAACTCAAAACTTTACGAAACCTGTTGAACACATCTGACAGGTTGAGAGAGATCGGACCACAGCTGCTGCTACAGTCACAAACATTACAAACATTACAAAAACACCATATTTCTATGGCAAATTACCTGTATTTGCCAAAAAGCGCTTGAACCCCAGTAATCACTACTTGCCCTTACCCTTTAATCATGGTTAATTAATTTGATATATAAATAGCAGTTAGTCATAATTACAGCAGAAATACCAAAAATATCTTGGCTTGTATTTGCTTTAGATGTTGTGTTGGAGAATGGGAACCCCCAAGTCAACATGAAACACATTTCCGTACTGCGACGGGAAGTGCATGTAGAAATTGATATAATTTTTTCCGTCTTGTCTTGATTTGACTGTGGAAAGTTGTCATCACAGATGAATTTTTTACCTTAAGACCAGGATTAAGAAACCTTCAAGTTTCAAAACCTTTAATCCAGCAGAGCTTGTTTTCTTTTTTTCTCTTTATGTTTACGTGTTGGCTTGTTTTACCAGATTTGCTGATTCACTCTTTATCCGTAACTAAAGTATTGTCAGTGTAAACACTGGTAAAATGCGGATGCATGTTTGTCTGTGTGTTGGTTACTGTAGCCATTGCAGGGCTGAATCTGGTTCTAAAAGCATCTTATTGGTTGCTTATATTGGAACAAAAGCAGACTGGAGGGCTTGGAGTATTTTTGGCCTTGCCCTTGTATGGACATAAGAGCTGAGTTTAACAGTTTCCATCTATCACTTTATCTCCTCGCTCCCTTTTTGCTTTTCCTCCCGTCTCTTCTTTTTTCCTTCATGCAATGTTTATTTATTTATTTCTTCTGTTTGCTTCTTTTGCTTCATTCCTCCCTCTCTCTCTCTCTCTCTCTCTCTCTCTCTCTCTCTCTCTCTCTCTCTGTAGTGCATAGTGTCCAGTCAAGGCGTGAGTCCCTGCTCCACTCTGACCAGCAGTACGGCGTCTCCCAGTGCTGAGAGCCCCTGTTCCACCTTACCTGAGACCACTTCCAGCAGCAGGGCTCCTGTTATCTGCTCCAGCACCTGCTCCACCGCCACCTCCACCATCATCACCACACCCAGCTCCACCCTGGAGAGCAAGGACAGTGGAATCATAGGTAACATCTACCGCCCCACTTATCAAAGACCTCCTGCTACCATTTGTCATGGTATTTAAACAGTTGCTTTCAGCATATAGGCTGCAAACAAACTTTGTTTTGTCGATAATTTCAGAGTTAAGGCTCTTTCAGACTGAACACAAAACAAAATGAGAAACAACTCACTGATGAATGGCTATTCAAGCCAAGCGTGAAAGCATATCTGTCGGGCTGAATTAAAAGCTGGTTCGCCATCCAGCTGTCAGAAGCACAAGAGAAAATGTTCAATACATTGTTTCATTTTTCATTTTTATTGCTGAAATTACAGAAATGACATTTAACTAAAGTCAAATCATTTGTGTTTTTTGTTTAGAAGAATTTAATCATTGAATCAGCAGGAAAAATGCTGGCATATGAAGTGTTGCTCTATTTTTCATCTTTTGACAGAACTAAAAAGTTTTTAATAGAAAGGTATTTGATGCAAAAGTGTGCTTGCTTGTGGAATATTTTTTGCAAACAGCTAATTAATCATGACTTATGATATATTCATCTATTTAGAGTAGGTTTCAGACTTTTTAAGTGCAAAGGCACTTTAATGCCTGGTGATTAAAGAGATACTTCACCCAAAAATGAAAATTCTTCCATCATTTGCTCACCTTCATGCCATCCCAGATATATATGACTTTCTTCATGTAATCACAAAAAGACAAAAAGTCAGTAGAGCATAACAGTAATCCATGCAACCCTAATTGATTATTTTTCTTAAAGTGGAGCTATTATGCTTTTTCACTTTTTGAACTTTAGTCAGTGTGTGGTGTGTATCTTTGGGCATAAAAAAGATCTACAAAGTTACAAATCTCAAAGTCCACTCCAAAGGAGATGTGTTGTTTTTAAAAAATCACTTTTCAAGAACTACAACGAACGGCTCCTTTAGACTGCAACATTTGTTTTCCGCATGCAATGATGTCAAAATACGGTTCATTAGAATATCACTAAATTAAATCCCGCCCACGGAAATTCTAATTGTTGGAGGGAGGGTAGGGACGAGGTGGGGGATTAGCCTAACTGTAGCAATGCAGCGTGGACAATCGCTTCAACGAGCCACAGCACGGCGGGTATAGACATAAGCATTGACTAGAGTAACTGCTTCGGAGCTGTAACGCGCCGCAGACGTGTGCAGTGTGTGGTAAGAGATTTATTTATCATACAGTGTAGATAGCTTCACTTACAACGCGAGTGTTTTTTTAAAATGCGTAAACTTTCACTAGACTAGGCTAGGCTGATCAGTGATGATGTTCTTTGATAATGTTAGGCTGCTTTTAGCCTTATGCTGGAACTGGTTTTGGGCAATGAAACTAAGTATGTAAATAATTATATACATCAGCACGATAATGTCATGTATATGATAGCACCCAACACTACTGTAGCGTGTTATGTACTCACGCTCCATGCATTCTGGGTGTATATGACTTCCTTCTTTCAGCGAATGCAATCGGAGTTATATTAACATTTATCCTGGCACTCCCAAGCTTTAGAATGGCATAGACGGGTGTTTCTTCTCATCAGTCCAAAACAAGTCCAATAATATGCATCAATCCATAATAAAAAGTGGGGGGTTAATAAAGGCCTCCTGCAGCAAATCGATGCATTTTTGTAAGAAAAATATCCATATTTAATACGTAAGAATCACTTTAATCTAGCTTGCAGTAACAGTTGTACATGGAACTTACTTCTTTGACAAGGGGTGTGGCAGTACTGAAACACTGTCTAAGCTGTTCAACAATCACAACGCAGTGGACAGCTAACCAGTCACAACATTTCATTTTTCGGAAGGCGGGCCTTCATTACCCAGAACTAACTTATGTGCCAGGCTGGGAGAATTGTATTGTAATAATGTAAATTGTTAAACCAAGCATGAAAGCATGTTCTTGTACACCCTCAAAACAAAATCAAGACTTTGTAAAAGAGCATAATAGGGCCCCTTTAAAAACTTTGTTTGTGTTTGTGGGATGGCATGAGGGTTTGTAAATAGGAAAGGAATTTCATTTCTGGGTGGAGTTTCCTTTTAATGCCAGTTGGCAAAGCAAAGCATAACTCTGTAAAACTACTGAATTGTGATTGGTTTATATTCAGATTTCATGGTTTAGTGCATCGAGCACTTAAGGAGTTATTTCTATTTATTAATAGTCAATGTCAGAGGTCTATATTTCCTTTATACAGGGTCAGTTTGACTCCCTCATTCTCTTTCTGCTCTTCTTCTATGTCTCTCAGTGCTGTTTATGAGTTTTCAGCATCTCTTACATGTTACAGCACATTTGAAGATACTGACATAGGTGTGTATGTTTATGCACAGTTAACTTTTCTGCACCACCAAAAAACAGCACCAGGATCGAGAGGAAGTGAGCGCTATACTTCCTGAGACAACTTATCAAAGCTGTTTATTGTTTGGTAACTTTCTTGAAGTGTTTTTGTTGGCCTGTGCTGTTAATGCTCATGAGTCTGAGACACACTCTATCAAAACTGGGACAGCGTCGTGTCTTTATTTCAGGTCTGCCGGAGGTTTCTTGAAGTAGGACATCAGTAGGTTTTTTTAAAGCCCAAAATAGTGTTTTTCTATTTGGTTGCGGCAAAGAAAGGTCAGAGACAGCTGCATTAAAGCAAAAACGTCTGACAGCAATTACTTGAACTTGAGTTCTATTTGATGTCTTTGCACTTCAAGATTATTGTTTGTTGACCATCTCTCCAAAGCCGCCTTTGATGGTTAATTCCTGCTTTCTTTTCCGTGATGTTCTGGTTTGACCTTCTGTATCGTTCTCTCCTCTTGTGTCCTTCCCATTAATATCTGGCCCCTCCCCCCATACCTCATTCACCTTCATCTCTCTCTTTCTCTCCATCCTGCAGCAACAGTCACCAGCTCCAGTGAGAATGAAGAGCGCTGTGGCTCTAGTCTGGAGTGGGCGAAAGATGGTGGTACGGGTGTGAGAGGCGAGAACGGGCGTACTGCTCATGTGCCCTGCAATCCCGTCAACCCAGAGGAGCCGGCGGCATCCGGGGAAGCCCAGCTGAGGACAGGCACCACAGGAGGGGCAGCACCCGTTGTGACATCACCTGTGGATGGACCAATCACGTACCACAGCACTTCTTTGGTTATGCCACGGCCAAATTCTGTGGCAGGTGAGTAATGAATCATCACATGCTGTGTTATTTATCTTTGTATTCTAAATTTTGGATATGGGGTTTGGTACCTCAGTGTTTTCTGCACTACTATTCATCATTCCACCTCTGCTGTTACAGCAGCACTAAAGCTAAAAGAAGTTGTATATACTTCTTACAGCATGCTAAAAGAAGTTGTATTGTTCCCAAAATGTAAGCTTGGGATTTGAATTGAATGTGATTAGAAAAAAAATGCTGTGTACAGCAAAATAATGTCAAGACAATATGTCTTTCTGTTGCTTTGTCTTTACTTGCTAACCACTAATTTAGTCTGATTCACAAACATTTCTGTTTGAATAAACTCATTGAATCACTGAACTGCTAAAATATTTTTTACTGTTTTAAAGTCTAATGATCATCGAGGCTGCATTCATTTGATCAAAAACAGCAATATTGTGAAACTTACAATTTAAAGTAACAGTTTTATGTTTTCTGTAGGGTCAATGTTTTGAAATTGGGATGTATACATCATCTGAAAGCTGAATAAATAAGCTTTCCATTGACTTATGGTTTGTTGGGATAGGACAATATTTGGTCAAGATACGACTATTTAAAAATCTGGAATATGGGGGTGTGAAAAAAAAATCTAAATACTGAGAAAATCACCTTTAAAGTTGTCCAAATTAAGTTCTTACTAGTGCATATTACTAATTAAAATTTAAGTTTTGATGTATTTACTGTAGGAAATGTACAAAATATCTTCATTAAACAGAATCTCTACTTACAGTTGAGGTCAAAAGTTTACATCCCCCTTTCAGTATCATTAAAAATATTAATTATTTACCAAAATAAGAGGGATCATACAAAATGAATGTTATTGTTTATTTAGTACTGACCTGAATTAGATATTTCACATAAAAGATGTTTACATATAGTGCACAAGAGAAAATAATAGCTACATTTATAAAAATGACCCAGTTCAAAAGTTTGCCACCATCCCCCCCCAGTGATAGTTGTTCATGAGTCTCTTGTTTGTCCTGAACAGTTAAACTGCCTGCTGTTCTTCAGAAAAATCCTTCAGGTCCCACAAATGCTTTGGTTTTCCAGCATTTCTGTGTATTTGAACCATTTCCAACAATGACTGTAAGATTTTGAGATCCATCTTTTCACACTGAGGACAACTGAGGCAGTCATATGCAACTATTACAGAAGGTTCAAACACTGAAGGAAAAACGATACATTGAGCCAGGGGGTGAAAACATTTGAACAGAATGGAGATGTGTACATTTTTCTTATTTTGCCTAAATATCATATTTTTTCATTTAGTATTCCTCTTCAGAGGCTACAGTACATGTTTCCCAAAAGACAAAATAAGTTAGATTTACCCTGATCTTCAAATTCCAAAAGTTTTCACCCCTCAGCTGTTAATGCACAGCAGGCAGTTTAACTGTTCAGGACAAACAAGAGACTCAAGAACAACTATCACTAAACAAAAAAAAAAAAAAAACAGCTGAATGAGTTTGTTGCTGGTCTCCTTAACACAGTAGCATGTCCTAGAAGGGAAAAGCTCAGTGCGATGTATCGCCTGGCTGCCTCTCTTCCTGCGGCTTGTGGAAAGCTCTGTAAGCGAGTGGCTTTGATTTCCTCTTGCTGTAAAGCTAAATAGGGAAATTGCTGTCAGATATACAGAATGACTCCAACAAAGCAAAATGTCTCGCCAAGTGCCTGTCTGTGGTGATCTTTGTCCTACAGAGCGGTGAAACTGGAAGCTAATGTATTTATATCTGTGCAGCTTGCAAGGGCTGGATCACGGTATCACATTTAAGACCCTTCACAAATGAATGCAACGTGACAAATGACAATCATCATCCCTGTGTGTATGCCCGTCTGCAGGGATTATGGGTTTCAAGCAGATTAGATTATGGGACAGGATAGGAGATTGTACAGGGATGAGTGGAAATGGAAGGGTTATAGTGTGGCAGGCAATGAAAAAGATGAATGAAATGAGTCATTGATGGATTGAATGAATAAATGGATGAATTAAGATTACACTCTCAGGAAAAAAAAAATGGTACAGCTGGGGTGGTAATCTTTTAAACAGTACACCCTAAAGGGTGCATATTGGTACTTTAGAGGTACATGTTAGTACTTAAAGTCTACATATAAGTACCTATGTGTGTTTTTTTTTTGAGAGTGTACAAGCCAAAACACCTAAAGTGTGCAAGATGCTATAGGCTCAATGACCATGATGGCAATTACAAAATGTTGAAAACTGATTTTCTGAGTCCAGCTATTTTGAATATTAAAACTTTTCCTTGCCAGTTGTCATTGGACCGCTATATTAAGTCATATTTTTTATGTAATGGATGGATTCTTATAAATTAAGTGTGTACCAGACATCCTGAAACACATTTAAGACTGTTAATTTTCCAGTTTTTTCTTGCCTAGAGGAAGTAATAAGTAGAACAGCTTCCCTCACTCTCCTCTTATACTTATTTTATGTGTTTTTTCATGTCTAAATACTGCGTGTGTGTGTGGATGAATTGAGGTGGGTGGGGGTGTTGGGTACACGTGTTCCTCCACACACAGCAGCAGATTGTGTTTGTTCTTCACAGAGATCACAGAGGTGGCATGTAATCTCTCTGCTGTCTGTGAGCCAAACACAACCCTAAATGACTCTCTTTCCCTCATTCTGTCTCTCTCACTGCAGCCACTAGCAGTACGAAACTGGAGGAGCTGCGGTATCTGGATGAACAGAGGAATGCTCCCCAGCGCTCCTCTATGCGTTTACAGTGGCATGGAGCTCACACAGGGGGCCGCAGTCAAGAAACTAAAGGTGCTGACTAACCACTACAACTTACCAAATGAAATTCAAACCCTATAATAACTTTTACATTTATTGTACTAATTTATATAATTTTATAATATAATTTTGGTTAATTTTATTTGATTGATTAACAAACATCATTAAAGGGATAGTTCACCCAAAAAATGAAAATTCTGTCATTAATGTTGTGGTAATGTTGTGAGCACGCGTCAAAGGCTGGCACAGATGAATGGAAATTGAATAAAGTCATTATTTTTTATTTTCTTTGTGCACAAAAAGTATTGTCGTAGCTTCATAAAATTAGGTTGAACCACTGATGTCACATGGACTGTTTTAATGGTGTCCTTACTACCTTTCTGGGCCATAAACGTGTCAGTTGCGTTGCTGTCTATGCAGGATCAGAAAGCTCTCAGAAAGCTGTCTTAATTTGTGTTCCTAAGATGAACAAAGGTTTTACGGGTTTGGAATGATGTAAGGAGGAGTAATTAATGTAGGGCCCTATGGAATCTGTTTTTCCCCCCCAAATTCTGTTTTTTCTGTTTAAATTTTTAGTCTCTAATTTATTGATTTTTTTTTTTTTTTTTTAGTCTCTAATTTATTGATTTTTATAAAAAAAAATATTTATTGGTTTTTTTTTTTTATTATTATTTATTATTTTATTTTTTTTCAGAAATATTGTGTTTTTAATTTTTTTTTTTTCTGGTAAATATTTTCTTCTGGTAAATATTCATTAAAAAATAATGTTTAAATAATAAGTTTATTATTAATAGTTCTATCGCTACATAAAGTAATTTTTTTTTTTCAAAAGATATTTAATATTTTTATCAAAAGAAATTGTAAAATGCTCATGAACTAACTCTCAGAGCATTTATAGAGATTGTGTGTTCATGTACTCATATATTGAGGCGGCAGAGGCTGAAAACTCAGTGAGTGCCATGCGCACCTCAGTATGTGTGTAGTAAACAAAACTGCGTGTCTGCACCATTCATTCACACAGAGACACGCAGAACATTCATATTTAAGAGCAGGATTCATATTTAAATAGTATTTTTGCAGCTTAATATTCACAGACGCTAGTCCATATCGTGACTTGATTTAAGTTTACTCACCGACTTTTGATATATTTGTCCAAAATTTGGTAAATTCTGTGACAATCCACGTTACAGACAGTAAATTCTGACTTTTTACGACTGGATTCTGCGATAAATCAAAGTTAATATAAAATTTAACCCTGTGAAGACCACATAAAGCATCAGTGCATTTAACCTCCATAATGTGACATGTATCTGAGATGTAAACAATTATTGTTTTATTTATAATTTATTAATATATTTATATGTTGTATATTTACAATGTTATTAATTTATTTTATTTTGAATATACAGTGATTACACATTTTTCCCAGTCTATTTCAGTTCCGAGGCAGAGGAAGTTTTTACATTTTGAAAATACTTTGCAACAAGGGACATTGATAATGAAAATAAATGAGGTGTTTGGGCTCCATTTTATGTTTAATGGGAGCATTTCAAGGCCTTATGATTCATTCTCATTTTATTTGAAATATGTCCTGCATTGACTTGCCTGTGTGTATGAGCGTGTGGTTTATTTTAACACCTGTGTTTGTTTAAATCCTGCAGCTCGTCTCACGCCCTACAAACCAGTGGACATCATGCTCAAACCCCTGCTGTTTGAGGTGCCCAGTGTCTCTATGGATGCAGTGTTTGTGGGTCGTGAGTGGCTGTTTCAGCGGCTGGAGGAGGTGCTTACAGGGGGAGGAGATGCCGGTGAGGGTAAAGGGGCTGTCATCATTGGTAACGTCGGTTTCGGAAAGACGGCAGTGATCTCACGGCTGGTGGCTCTCAGCTGTCATGGTGGACGAATGAGGCAGATTGCCTCCAACAGCCCTGAAGCTACACCTCAGAGTAAGATGCCCCTTTAGGAATAGTTTAACATTTTGTATTTACTCACTCTCATGTCATTCCAAAACTATATGAAAACATTTTAAATCAAAAGTAGAAATCCTGAAGATGTGCTGGGTTTTGATCTTCATTACTTGTGAACTTATAGATTATATGCACTCAAGGCTTTTATATATATATATATATATATATATATATATATGTATACAACAACAGCAATGTAATATATAAAACAGTATGCAATAACAGCAATGTAATATCTAATTTGACAAAAGTAGAAAAAAAAGCAAAACACAGATTTAAACCCCGGTCGATTGCTTCAAAAACGACTTCAACACGTACTTTACCATCTACGCCACTGGAGTTGTTATTAGAAGACAGTCTTTTGTAATGCTTTGTAATTACACATTAGTGGGCGGAGTTAGTGTAAATGGCCTCTGCCAACAAGGCAAGCTATTTGCACTTGTAAATAGACACTCTATTTTTTTTATTTGTTTTTAGCTGTTCTTTTTGATAGTCAGCTTATTTTCTGGTTATTGTCATAAAAGGCCTGTAAACATTGTCACATGCACGAAGATACATCTTTCATTTCATCAAGCTGAAAACGGAAGTCATCACGTTTTCGAGCCATTTCATGTTTCATTTTGACATGTATATATGTTTGTATATGTGTGTGTTAGTAATACCTGTATTCAGCACTTACTGTCTGTTATTTTTGTGCAATAACAACTTGAATTTTTATGAAATAATAGGGGAGTTGTGTGTATGTGTGTTTGTATTGTAGATCGAGGGGCTGATGCTCATCAAACCAATCAGCTGAACCCCCCTTCACAGAGTCCCCTCCACAGCAACAGCTGCCCCCCAACCCCAGACACACACCGGCACAGAGAGGGTGCAGTCAAACGCCTGGCTAGCAAGGTACATACAGCCCTTTTTGGACAGGACTAGTTTTTAGTGAAGAGGTCAGGTAAATCTGTGTTTCACAGACATACTTGTCCGTATCAAGTGTGCATGTCTCATACAACCTCTGTAAATATCACAGAGCACATTACAGTGTTTTTTCTGACTAACTTATGGTTCCTCTAAGAAATCTAATCTTGGAGGAATATCTGTAATTTGCAGTATATACATTTTTCACAGCAGATTTGTCTTCATTTATTTTGACCTTCCCTGAATACCAGTGCAAGATAAATTACTTGCTACAACGTCTGGAGCACATACACTACTGTTCAAAAAATTGGGCTCAGTAAGATATATATATTTTTTTATGAATAATTTTCATCAGTAAAGATGCATTAAACTGATCAAACGTGACAGTAAAGACATTTAGCAAGATTTCTGTTTCAAATAAATGATTCCTTTCTATTCATCAAAGAATCCTGAAGAAGATGGATGCTGAAAATGGATGCTGAAAATTCAACATTGGAATAAGAAATAAATTATTTTTTAAAATATAAACATATATTTTTGGCAACACTTATAGTATAGGGAACAATTCTCACTATTAACTAGTTATTAGCATGCGTATTAACATAGTGGCTATTTATTAGCACTTATAAAAAACATATTCTGTGTGAATTTATTCTACATTCCTAATCCTACCTAATACCTAAACTTAACAACTACCTTACTAACTGTTAATAAGCAGTAACTAGTCAATGATTTATTAATAGCGAGAATTGGACCTTAAAATAAAGTGTGACCCCGTTTTTTTTTACTGTAATAATATTTCATGATAATACTGTTTTTAGTGTATTTTTAATAAAACTGTTGCCTTGGTAAGCATAAGAGACTTATTCCAAATCCTTGAAACTTGGAACTATCAAAAATCTTGACACTTTTTGAATGCAAGTGTAGTCTTTATTATTGTTTGTTTGTTTATATGTCAACCTTCTGGGTAAAATAACAGTTGATGGTCAAGTACTACTAACTGGCATTTCATTTAGTGGAAGAAGAAAATTTAAATCAAACAGATTTCAATCTCTGAAACAGCTTGGAATGGGCATTGTAGTCCACTGGTCTGCACTTTAATTAATTCCTTCCCTTAATTATATAAATAAAGTTCTAATTATATTACATACTTAATTCTTGTTTATTTCAATAGGCTTCATGACAGACGCTTCCAGGACACATGAACTTGCATAACGCCCACTTTAAGACAATAGGCCCTGTTTAAATAATCATTTTTTTGATTGAGTGATTTTAAAAAATGGAAGCTCTTCAAAACTGTTTACAGCAAAAAAAAAGAGAGATTCCAGCGAGCAGCTCTCATGTTTATTTATAAACACACATGATGTTTTGTGCGACGTTTTAGATGTGTCATTCCGTGACAGAGGCAAACTGCATGCCACATGCATATTTAACACTTTGCTCTGTGTGCCAGTATGTGTGCGTGTTTTCCGTTTACATCTGGACCTGAACCTTCTCTGTTGAGTCTTCTAGTCACGTCTTTTTAATCAGCCATCTGTCAGTAGAAAGTCGTTTCAGGCCACGATTTCATTCTCACTTCTGTTCAGAAGCTTGGAGTCTCCAGAATTTCAGAACGATTTGGGACTCATGATATTCAAACAAACCTTAAAGGGGTTATATCACGAGGAATCAGATTTTCCTTGATCTTTGAGATAAAAGAGCTCCATGTGCTTTGAAAACCTACAGTACGGTAATTTTCAGAACCTAAAACCTCCTCCCCAGTGGAAGAGCATTTATAAGCTCCAAAATAGACTCTTGTACCTTCTGCAAAGATAATGGTTTCAACACATGACTACCCGCATTGATGCATTAATGACGTTTATTTGTTGATCAGAATCTTGGTGAGGAAATAAGGAGAGAGCAGGACTGATCCTGTAACAGTGTAACGCATGATTTACAAAGAGCAACGAATAAAAGGTGGAAAGAAGCAAAAACACATTCTCCTTTAAAGTACATAGATAATGGAACTGTTCACCCAAAATTGAAAATGATGGCATTGTTTAGTAAAACAAATGAGGGATACATTTTGGATCTAAAAGTAATATAAAAGTATTCCATGTGACTTTCCTATGGAAGCCCGTTCCACCACTGCGTAAAAAAATTAGAAAGGTAATTGCGACTCGCTCCTCTGTGAAATAAAGTCACAATTCAGAGAAATAAAGACAGAATTGCAAGATATAAATTCACAATTTTGGCTTTTTCCCCTTGTAATTCTGACTTTAAAACAAGAGAACATTTCTCTTTATAAATCACAATTGTGAGTTTATATCTCGCAAAAAAGATCAGAATTTTGGGTTTATATCTTGCGAGTTCATATCACACAGTTCAGAATCATACAAAATTGTGAGACAAAAAGTCGCAATTACCTTTTTTAATTATGACTTTATGTCTTGCTATTCTGACTTTATATCTCGCAATTGAGTTTATATCATGCAATTCTAAGAAAAAATTAAGAATTGCGAATTTATATCATGCAATTCTAAAAAAAAAAAAAAACAATTGGAGTTTATTTTATTCAATTCTGAGAAAAAGTCAGAATTGCGAGCTTATTATGCAATTCTAAGCAAAAAGTCACAGTTGTGAGTTTTTTTCATGCAACTGCAAGTTTGCCACGCAATTCTTAGGAAAAAAAAGAATTGCGAGCTTATATCATGCAGTTCTAAGAAAAAAAGTCACAACTGCAAGTTTGTATCATGCAGTTCTAAGGAAAAAAAAGTCACAGTTGTGAGTTTATATCATGCAATTCTTAGAAAATGTCAGAATTCTATTCAGAACTGCGATATAAAAGAAAAACTCACAATTGCGAGTTTATATTACGCAGTTCTAAGAAAAAAAAAGTCACAATTGTGAGTTTATATCATGCAATTCTTAGAAAATGTCATAATTCTATTTAAAGTCGTAATTACCTTTTTAAATCTTTTATTCAGTGGCAGAAACTGGCTTCCATACTTTTCACATTCCAAGTCTTCTGAGGTCATATTAGCATTGTGAAAACAGACCAAAATGTAATTCATTATTCACTGATAATTTTCCTTTTTGCTGCAACTGGATCGAGTTATGGAGTGAACTGAACTGAACCAGATTCATTAAGAAATCATTCAGATTATTGTCATTAAACAAATTAATTCAAAAGATTTGAATTAAAAGAGTACTCCATTCATGAAACAGCCATTTCTACTTCCATTATGAATGTAACACTGAATCAAGATATCTAGATTTTCAGTGAATATCAGTTTAATCTGTTCCTCATCAAAGCCATCATATGTAGCAAGGACAATTTTTATGGTACTTTTATGATGCTTTTTACTGGCTTGACCACATCAGTTAAGGGCTGTTTTTCCCAAATCATCATAAGCAAAAGTTAAGTAGATCATAAAGACCATTTTTTGCCAATTGTGTCTATCTACTTAGGTTTACAATGCTTTTAGGAAACACAGCCCAGAGCTGTCAGGATATTTTTCCATCTTATAATTCACCTTTTGGTTTACATGGGAAAAAGAAAATCTTTCTTTTTTGCTTTCGACCTGTCAGAAACTCCCACTTGTAATGTTTTCCCATCTGTTTTCTGTTTTTACCTCCTTCACCCCCGTTTCTTCTGTTGTAGGTGGTGGCGTATCACTATTGTCAGGCTGATAACACGTACACCTGCCTGGTCCCAGAGTTTGTGCACAGTGTGTCCGCTTTACTGTGTAGAGCTCCTCGCCTCAATGCTTATCGAGAACTCTTGCTCAGAGAGACGCACCTGCAGAGCCTCCTCAGCCTACGCTCCTGCGTCCAGGACCCTGCCGCCGCCTTCCGTAAGGGAGTCCTGGAGCCCCTCACACTTCTACGCAAAGGTGAGACTCGTCACATGCTACCATCATTAATCACACCATCACATAAAAACTAAATATGTTTGCTCAGGGGTAATGGGGGGAGAAGAGCGCTCTTGCCTCATTTAATTTGGCCCAGTACGGATGTGAACAGATGGTCCTCAGAAACGGCTTGGATCACAAGGAACGACAGATGAAGGACTTAACAGGAATTTTAGAGAATGAGGCTAGAGCAAATTTCGAGTATGGAAATGAAGACAGAGAACTGTCACTCTGAACTCTTGATAGAAAATCAGTGTTCCTGGTTTGCAACATCAGATTAGAGAGAGAATAGAGAAAAGTAGAGAAAACAGCTTCTATATTAACGTTGGGTAAATTCAACATGACTGTAATTAGGGCTCGAGCACCGATGGTGCGAGGACCCTATTGGAATTGCTCAGATGCTGCTGCTTCTCCAAAATTGGTGGGTGCGGCAAAATGGCTCAGTAGCACCACCTATAAAAGTGCCTCTTGAGCTATATTTCACATACATGTCCGAAATTTGTATGAAACGTACAAAATTTGACATATGTAACACCAGTAACTACAAAAAAGTCCCTGGGGAAATCCGAAACCCAACAGGAAGTCTGTTAGATAACATCTACATGCCAGTATCCAGTTGTAGTCAAAGCGGCACCACCTAGTAGCAGGACAATAGGCATAAATTACTTTAACATATTCCTTCTATATTTACCACTTTAAATGCATATTGCCAACCAGGTGGTGGTGAGCCCGGATGCGAGAGCCCTTTCAATGCTGCTTGCAGCTTTAATTAAAATGGTTATTTTGTACTTTGTACACATTCCAGCAGGGCGCAAATATTTCTAGTCATTATTTTGTATTAAAACTAAATAGCTGAGGCCAGTGATGAGCCAGTTTCTGTATGTCATAAAAGTGCACCTTTCACATGCTTTTTTGTCATGTTTTTGATTTAGTAGCCTGATATGTTGAATAAAAAAAAATATGCCCAAAAAAATCATTAATTAAGATAAAGTTAATGTCGCATGTCAGGTGTTTTCTTCCAAAAGGAGAAAAAATAAGTTTTATGTAATCTTTTGTCAAAATGTGTCTTTGTGGCTGTTGTCAAACTAGGCTGTGCTGGCTGTTAGTTTATTTTAATATTAATTTATAGCCAAACAGCTAATTAGACATTGTTTTAAGCTACTGCTGTAGCTAATGCAGCATTATTCTAATCATACCAGTAGTTAATGAAGTAATTAAATTCTGATTAATGACCTCCATGTAACAGATTTTTCTTCTATCGCAGCAACATTAACAATTAATGATAGAATTTAAAATGAAATCATACTTTAGTATACAAGGAGATGCTTTCAGCAGTAACCTTGACCCTTAGCACCCATGTTTTTGTAAAAACCTTCTCAAAAAGTAGGTATTGGCTGTGTTTTAGCCCTCTAAACTGACTGCTAAATTGCATTCAGGTTTTCCAGAACTGAATGGCCTCATTTTATGATCCAATCAGTTGGTGATTGATAAAATCAGGTCCTGCCCTGATTTATTTTTCTGGTTGAATAATATCTTATTTTACTTTAAAAAGCACCAGACTATGGAAGTAATTACGGTTTGCAACTTCAAAGGAATAATTCACCCCAAAATTAATATTCTGCCATCATTTATTCACCCTCATGCTGTTCCAAACCTGATTTACTTTCTTCTGTGGAACTCAAAAGCAGATGTTAGCCAGAAAATGTAATTTACTCTATACAATGAAGGCGAATGAGGATAGGTGCTGCTGAGCTCCAAATATGAAAGAAATGTCACTTTTATGTGAATTATTCCTTCAACAAATTGTATTCTGAAGGGTGCAGCTATTTGTCAAGTGGCAAGTACTCAAAAACTGTGAGAGTGAGAGTTTCACTACAGACTGCAGGCACTTTTTCCTACTCAACATATGGTGAAAGAAAGCATCATGCAGGGTTTTATTGTGCTGGGTGTTCTGAAATCACCTAGTACATGAAACCAGCAGTACACATTGTTCCTGTTAACTTTTCAGAAGAAAAACCTGAACACACCCACGTAATGCCAAGATGCAAAATCTTAACAAACTCAGGGCGCGCATTTGACTTTAGTTCGCCTAACCGTGTTGTTTCTGTTGTGTTGTGCAGAGAGGAAGATTCCAGAAGAAGATTACATCATCCTAGTTGATGGTCTTAATGAGGCAGAGTTCCACAAACCAGACTATGGAGACACCATTGCATCTTTCATCACCAAAATCATCCCTAAATTCCCCATTTGGCTTAAACTGATTGTGACCGTCAGAGTCAACCTAGTGGTAAGTGGTTTTGTTTTTGCGCAGACTGCACCTTTACTTGGACTAGACTGGTTGTGATACAGAGCAAGACCATCGAGAAAGTTTGAAATGCTCCGTGTCCTGATGTGATCTGAGCTTTCAGAATGATTGCGGTGGTGAGTTTTGGATGCCGGTCAGTGGCTGGTGTTGTAGGGTGGGTGTGTGTAATCCATGTCTGATCAGAGCTGGACTCCGGCCTGCAGGAACCGAGCTTATATAAGAGGGGATAAGGGCTGTGATGCAACACCGCAGATGCTACGCATGTCCCTATACACTTTTCACACACGTACCCCGTCTCTTTCTCTCTCACTCACTACTTCTCGGAGCAGTGACCTAAAAGTGCCAGACAACCCACACAACCAGGCTGCCGGTGTTTATTCTACAACATTAATCCTGCAGTTGTTTTGATTGGAAAACATTTGTCGTGTTTTGCATACAGATGATGATGAGGACGTGCAGGAAGATAAAAATGAACAGACTTTTGTGGTCCTTGTAGTATTCATTAATTTTCCCTCTTGCAGTCATCAAGGGTACCCTGTTGTCAGTGGTTACAGCACAAAACTGTAATCTGAAAGGAACTATAATTATTCAAGAAATAGGAGTTCTTTGAGAAGGATGGTGGTCGTTACTCTTGTGCTGTGGTGCAGAACATCCGCTTTAAGTGAAGGTTCATCCCTTAAAATCCCAGCCTTTTTTCATATTTAAT
Source organism: Labeo rohita (assembly GCF_022985175.1). Taxonomy (NCBI): domain Eukaryota; kingdom Metazoa; phylum Chordata; class Actinopteri; order Cypriniformes; family Cyprinidae; genus Labeo; species Labeo rohita. Next base: position 8,709,651 of record NC_066874.1, on the reverse strand, counting down.
TGCATGTCTTTCCATTGCAGCAGGCAGAAAGCTGCATTACCAGTATCTGAATTATGCAGGCATTGTCAAAATGGCCAGTTTCTGTAGTTTTGTTGTTTTATAATTTATTGATCAAAGTCATGTGGTGCAACCAACTTGATATCATAGAGAGGACCCCCATGACTGTGTCATATCAGATCATTTGAACTTTTCATTACATGGCAAGGTTGTAAAATGTCATGTGGTGTGACTTTACAAAAAAAAAAAAAAAAAAATTAATTATTCATGGTATAAAATACTTTTACCTTGAAATACTACCAGTCAAATGTTTGGAATAATTGTGATGTCTTTGACTAATGTGCAATTTATTTGATCAAAATGCAGTAAAAATTAGTCATTTTGTGAAATGTTTTTACAATTTTTGGAAGAACCATTTTTAAATATATTTAATTTAATCCTGTGATGACAAAGCTGAATTTTCAGCAGCCGTTACTTCAGATTTCAGTGTTACAGATTCTTCAGAAATATTTTTAATATGCTGATTTAGTCCTCAGTTTTTATCAATTATTATTGATGCTCAGTTATTAATAACTTTAATATTATGGAAGTTAGAAACAGTTTTAGCTGCTTACATTTTTTTTTTATGAAAACTGTGATGCAGCAAAAACTGTTTATAACATATTTGGAATAAATAACACTTACAATATATTAAATAGAAAGCCGTTGTTTTAAATTATACTAATATTTGACAATATTACTGTCTTTACTTTTGATCTGATAAATGCAGCCTTTGTGAATATCAGAGACTTCTTTCAACATGTAAAAATCTTAATTATGCCAAACTTTTGATCGATAATGTATATATTAAGTTTATATCATTTTACATGTGGATTACACCACATGACATTTTACACCACATGGCATGTCATGTGGTGTGACTCTAAAAATTCTTTTTTTTTAATAAATATTTATAAATGAATGAATTGTGGTATAAAATACTTTTACCTTGATACACTACCAGTCAAAAGTTTGAAATATTTGAGTATGATTTTGACTAATGTAGTATTTATTTGATCAAAATGCAAAAAAAATTGTAAAAGTAGTAATTTTGTGAAATATTTGTACAATTTAGAGGAACAGTTTTTAAAAGTATTTAATTTAATCCTGTGATGGCAAAGCTGAATTTTCAGCAGCTTCAGTTACTTCAGATTTCCGTCAGATGATTGTTCAGAAATATTTTAATATGCTGATTTAGTCCTCAGTTATTATCAGTTATTATTGATGCTCAGTTATTAATAACTTTAATATTATGAATGTTATAAACATTTTAGCTGCTTAAATTTTGTGAAAACTGTGATGCTGTTAAAAAACTATTTTGTAACATATTTGACCATATTAACACATCAACATAAATTCAAACACAGTACATTTTCAAAAAAATGGGCATTTTGTATTTTTGTAACTTACAAGTGTCTTTGGCTTTTGTGTTAATCATTACAGGAAGTCACCAGTCTCCTCCCCTTTCCCATCATCTCTCTGGATGATTTCCATGACAACAAGGATATAACCTCTGACCTCACCTCCTACATTCAACACCGTATAGACCACAGTCCTGACATCCTCAGCAACATTGCCATCAATGGCAAAGCCGAGCCGGCAAACATCTCTAAACTCAGTGCCCACCTGGTCGCCCGCAGCCAAGGCTCATATCTTTATCTCAAATTAACCCTCGACCTGTTTGAGAAGGGTCACCTGGTCATTAAAAGCTCCAGCTATAAGGTTATACCTGTGTCTCTGTCTGAGCTCTACCTGCTTCAGTGCAACATGAAATTCCCTTCAGCCTCAGCGTTTGAGCGAGTATTGCCGCTGCTAAACGTGGCTCTGGCATCTTTGCACCCTCTGACGGATGAACAGCTCTTCCGGGCACTGAACGCCGGGTCTGTGAGAGGAGAACTGGAGTGGGAGGACTTTCAACAGCGCATGGACGCTCTTTCCTGCTTTCTGATTGGCCGCCGAGACAGAACACGCATGTTCTGCCACCCCTCATTTAGGGAGTGGCTTGTATGGAGGGCGGATGGCGAGAGCACTGACTTCCTGTGCGAACCAAGGTAAGCAATGATGACATTTCATCTGAAATAGATAAGAATAGTTCTGTTTGGCGTTGTTGGTGCTTGATAAGGCAAGGAGAATAAAGTTGCGAAGCTGTTCACAGTAGTTGTAGCACACTGTCATAAAGTCTCCAGAATGCAGTAGATCTCCAGCAGGAGTGCCCAGTCATTTTTCCAGAAATCTAGCTTTCTGCAGAATTCATTTGCAACTGAACACACCTGTTTGTAACTACTAAGTGTGTCTGAAGATCTTAACTAGCTTGGCCCACCATCAAGGCATAGTTTACCCAAAAATAAACATTCTGTCATCATTTCCATAGTATTCTTCTTCCATAGTAGACTTCCATAGTCGTTATTTCCAATCTATGGAAGTCACCAACAACTGTCTGGTTCACCACATTTTGCAAAATATCATAATTTGTATTCAGCAGAAGAATAAATTAAGGGCTTTTGCACCGGGTAGTTATAGAAACTCAGTTACAGGAACTAGCAACCAGGGTGGTCCCTGAGAACTTTTCCCTTAGAGCAATTTTCCTTAGGGGCATTTGCACCGAATGAACCTTTTCATAGTTTCTAGAACTATTGGCGAAGTACCCACCTTCTGCCGTGTTTGCACCGCAGGAATTAAGAACACATTTAGTTCTAAGAGCTTTATTTGGGGGAACTAAATTAACGCCTACTTTAGAGTAGGGTCTAAAACAGTTTTATAGGAACAACCAGTGATGTACAGTGGCATGTGAAAGTTTGGGAACCCCTTGCAGAATCTGTAAAAGTGTGAATAATTTTAACAAAATAAGAGAGATCATACAAAATGCATGCTATTTATCTTTTTATTTAGTATTGTCCCGAGTAAGATATTTTACATAAAAGATGTTCAAAAATATATATATATATATATATATATATATATATATATATTATAAAAGACAAAAAAATAAATTAAATAAAATAACTCCATACAAAAGTTTGGGAACCCTTGGTTCTTAATACTGTGTGTGGTTACCTGGATGGTCTACAACTTTTTTGTTTTTTGTGACGGTTGTTCATTAATCCCTTGTTTGTTCTGAACAGTTAAACTGAGCACTGTTCTTCAGAAAAATCCTCCAGGTCCTGCAGATTCTTCAGTTTTCCAGCATCTTTTGCATATTTGAACCCTTTCCAGCAGTGACTGTATGATTTTGAGATCCATCTTTTTCACACTGAGGACAACTGAGGGACTCAAACACAACTATTAATAAAGGTTCACACATTCACGGACACTCCAGAAGGAAACACAATGCATTAAGAGCCGGGGGTGAAAACTTTTGAACAGGATGATGTCGTCAAAATTTTTCTTATTTTGTTGAAATATAATTTTTTCCATGTAGTACTGCCCTTCGGAAGCAACAGAAGATACTTACATACTTACAATTTACCTATATCTTCTAATTCAAAAGTTTTCACCCCCCGGCTCCTAATGCATAGTGTTTCCTTCTGGATCATCAGTGAATGTTGTCCTCAACTGTCCTCAGTGTGAAAAGATGGATCTCAAAATCATACAGTCACTGCTGGAAAGGGTTCAAATATGCAAAATATGCTGAAAAACTGAAGAATCTGCAGGACCTGGAGGATTTTTCTGAAGAACAGTGCTCAGTTTAACTGTTCAGAACAAACAAGGGATTAATGAACAACCGTCACAAAAACAAAAAAGTTGTAGACCATCCAGGTAACCACACACAGTATTAAGAACCAAGGGTTCCCAAACTTTTGCAGGGGGTTATTTTAATAATTTTAGCTATTTTTTGTCTTGTGGACTATATGTAAACATCTTTTATTTAGTCTTACTCAGGACAGTACTAAATAAAAAAAAAATAACATGCATTTTGTATGATCTCTCTTATTTTGTTAAAATCATTCACATTTTCACAGATTCTGCAAGGGGTTCCCAAACTTTCGCATGCCACTGTAAGTGTTCACTGACTGGCCAAATGCATACGAAACATTTTTAAAAAGCCATGTAAAAATATTTACTCCATGAACATGGAAAACTGCGATAACAGCATTTAACTCCCTGTTGTCTGCAGAGTTGTCTTTTCTCAACCTTGATATTTAACACTGCATGTTGTCATAGGAGATTTAGTCAGATTTTCACGCTCTTTCAATCGTGTAAATTGTGCTTTGACATTCCATTTTCATTATCACGAAACCCACGACACACAACAAAAACAGCTCTTATCACAGTGTCCTTCATTCACTAGTTGTTGATGTTTGTAAATTCCATGAATAAAGTCGTCGCTGTCCGCCACTTCAGAGTTCCTGCTGCCGATGCGAATGCATCCAGGAAAACGGCCTGAAGGAAAAATTGGTTCTCCAGGAGCAACCATGCTGACTTCCTAGGACTATGCGGTGCGAAAGCCCCTCTTGTTGCATTTTCACAGCCAGTAGGAACTCTAAAGTGACTAAGGTCAGCTTTAGTTTTTCGGTGTGTTCCGCACCGTTGGCTCTAGTTGGACACAGTCAGCTGTTTTTCGGTCAATTCTGGATGTGGAATAGGTGCTCAAGCTTGTCAGTGAGAACTCCAGTTGGCTATTCAGCTTAGCGCACAAGGAAAAAAACTGAACTGACAAAAGCAAACCAAAGACGGAGATAGAACGCACGGACACTTGTTGTCATTCTTGTCACTTGTCTTGTCACCTCATTTGACCAGAGGATTATTTTAATAATACCATAGCTTTGTGGAATCAACACGTCGAAGACAGTCTAATCACCATGATCAAAAGGAGGTTGCTACTGGTGTAAACAATGGTAAAAGCAAATACTACTTGCTTTGTATATTCACAGTTCTGTCAGCGCCAATAGCCTTGTGCACCGACATATGGTGCAGTTGCACCTAGGGTGTCCCGAGTTTGAATCTCACCTCATGGATCTTTCCCGATCCCTCCTCCCCTCTCTCTCCCCCACTCACTTCCTGTCTCATCACCACTGTCCTATCAAAGAAAAATGGAGAAGAAAAAATATTCACAGTTCTAGCTCTTCCGTTTTCCCTGTTTGAATGCTGAATACAGATTACTGCCACCTACTGGTATGGGAGAGTTATGTTTTCTCACGCAAACACACTAGTTAGCTTTCGGCTGTAGCCTGTCCAATGCTCTAGTGCAGCTTTTTTGCCCAGACACAGGCAATGCAAGGCAATGCAAGACAATGCAATGCTTTGTGACAGTACAGTCGGCTTTCCTAGTTATTTGGCATCGGTTTGGTGCATCTATACCCTAAGTATGGTACACAGCATTCAGCATTCATAGTCAATAACTAGAGGATGCTGTACAGAGAAGTGCCTAGACTTTGGTGTCAGTCCATCTGTTGCTGTTTTCTATGCTCGTGGAGTTAGTTTGTGGAGTTAGTTGAGTTAGTATGTGCTAATTTAGTCAAAAGGAGTTCCTATAACTAAAATAGTTCCAGAAAAAATGGGTATTTTTGCTAATAGTTATAGGAAGTTACATAAAATCGTTCCTCCGGTGTGAAAGTCCCTATTCATACAGTTTGAAACAACTTGGGAGTGAGTAAATGATGATAGAACTAAAACTAATCGAAACACCCTAGCAAGCAAATGTCACTGTGATATAAATTAGAAACCCAAGCAAATGTGTTACAGTGTGTTAAAATTACTAAAACACCTTAGCAACCTAATAGCAATGTGTTAAAGCTACTTGGAACATTATTGCAAGCAAATAGCGATGTACTAAAACTAGCAAGTGAATTGACTAATGCAATCTTTAAAATTGTGGAGAGGGGTTTGCACTTAAAGTTAATGCAAAGTTAAGAAACAGATGTTATTAATGACACCGGTGGCCATTAAGTGAACTGCATTCCGGGTCTGTTTTGAGCCTCACAGCCGATACCCCCCCCCCAGTTTGGCCAATATGCTGGGCGATATACCGATTCAAATGATAAACCGGTTTGAATTACGCACACAGTATTAATTTATTACAAATTAGGGTGAATGAATCTCTTAGGGGAACTGACTGTCTTTAGAAAAGTTTAAATGAATTTTTTCATCATACCTCCATATAATGCATATTAATGTAAGATTTAAAAGCACTGTGCCTTTTTTGTCAAACCACCCAGCACTATTAGCCAGAAGAAAAAAAACGGCAAAACCAACCTGCGTCCTTCACATAATAATCAGTCTACAGACTGTTATAGGAAACCTACGAAGGTCACATTTTTATGTTGTTTTACCTGTTCACACTTCAGCAATAAAAAAAAGCAATTAATGCATGAAAAATTCTTACATATAGTACTTGTAACTGGTTTGAGGGGGGCCAAGCAACTAAAACTACTCAAAACACCTTATGAACTTCATAGCAATGTGCTACAACTGATCAGAACTCCTTAGCAACCACATAGCAGTGTGTAAAGTACCTGAACAGGTCAGCCATCTATTATCTGTGATTCTTTGGTTTGTTAATTGAGTTCAGAAAGGGAGTAACTAAAATGCATTTGAGTATGCGTAGCCTTTGAACATGAAATTACGCTTGTGTAGCTCTCTTTCATTTTGTAGACACTTCAATTATCTCTCCACCTAAACACAGGCACATTACTCAGTGTTCTCATTTAGAAAGGCTTCATCACTGTTATAAACTGAAGAGTGACCCACTTAACACAGATCAAACATGGACTCATAAAAATAAAAGTTCATGGACTGTGATTCAGAGAGGAAAAAACTTTGCTATCTATAAGGACGACATTAAGCATCTGTAGAGCCATTTAGACCAGGGCCGTAACCATTATAGACAATGAGGGGGAGAATTATTTGATATTTTTGCTGCTGCTTTGTTTATTGTTAGAATGACCCAAGTTTCTGGTCTGCCTCAGCAGTCTAACAATGCTCCATGTCAAAATGATTGAGAGCCAACCAAATTAAAGATGACAGGCTTTACTGTTCACAGATACTAAACGTGAATTACAGTGTGACGCTGCAGTTTTTATCAGTTTAGTTTTGATCAATTTAGTTTTGTCAGGGAAAGAGTGCAAAATGGTATGACGGAAGTAGCTAAACATAAAATAGAAATGTTAAACAACCAACAGGGTCGGAAATCAGTTAGGACTTGTGGCAAAAATGCCTCAAAAATGACCTAAAATGCCCCATAAATTCAAAACAAAGGGGCAAAAAAATGCCCCTGCACAGTTAAACAATGCATTACAGCTGCCACGATTAAAATGAAATGTGAAAAGTGCTTTTACATGCTGTTCTGTGCAGCGTTGAGCCTAATGACCAATCAAGCAAGTTTCTTTTGAACTTAGAAATGCACTGGCCAATCAGAGGCGCTTAGATTAGTCAGCACTGAAAATGCCAGAGCTGTTGTTGATTGTGCACGCTCGTGAATTCCCTCATCATAAACCACACCGTGCAGATACGATGTAAATATAAGATTTATTTCATAGCTTCAGTGATAACGCAAGTTTTTGCATAACTTGTGCTAGACTTTGCTAACGTCATGGACCAACGAAACAAAAACGTTTTATATTGTTTTATATATTAATATTAAAATATTAATAATCATTATTACAATATAAGGAGCTGTAATCTACAATAATGATTTTTGTCATAATATTGCAGCCCTATGAGCTCCTGTTTTTTACATGTATAATTTATATACAATTTTAAACAGTCTATTGTTATTGACAACAGTTTAAAATGTTGATTAGTAATTGGGTACATTTAAGTACTCTTAATAGAAAAATTAATTTCTAACCCTGACAACCAACTGTAATATCCAGAGATCTAATTTTTTTTTTTGGGGGGGGGAAATACGGACTGAAACATTTACAGTATTTATGTCATTCATAAATTAATGTAAAACGACAATAAACATTTTGATGTTTCAAATTTTTTTGACATATTAGCATACAGATACAGAGTGAATTTGTGCAAATTTATAAATAAAAATATTTGCAAGAAATAAAATTTATGTCAACGCCGATAGCCTTGTGGGCAGCACGCCGACATATGGTGCAGTTGCGCTTCGGGTGTCCCAAGTTCGAATCCCACCTCATGGACCTTTCCCAGTCTCGGCCCTATCTCTCTCTCCCACTTTCTTCCTGTCATATCTTCACTGTCCTATCCAGAAAAAGTAATCTTATGGTAATCTTATTCTCTGAAACTCATTAAAAACCTTTATTCATGTAATTCCTTTGAATACAAAGACCATACAAAAAAAAAATAATAATAAAAATGGTTATTGCCTTAATTTAGACTGCGTTAATCAGAACGGAAAAAGGAAATATGTTTACCTTTAAAAAGAACCATTCTCTGCTCAAGAGAGCCCCTTCGAGAGAGGCACTTTTATGATGAATTATGATGATGGTGTTGATTATGATGGTGATTTCTGATGAATTGTTATTGATGTTGGTGAACAGAAGTGGCCACGCTCTGATGGCCTTCATGCTTTCACGTCAAGAGGGAAAACTCAACCGCCAGCAAACCATGGAGCTGGGCCACCACATTCTCAAAGCTCACATATTCAAGGTAGGAAACAGATGCTCAAAAACGTTCTTTCTTTATGTTTGTGTGATGTGACCTGCATTTTAACTGCATTTCCTGCCTCTCCTTCTCTTTTCTCAGGGTCATGGTAAGAGAACTGGAGTTTCGTCAAGTATTCTGCAACCATTGTGGATCAGCTACAGTACAGACAGCCTCTCTGCAGCTCTTTCCTCCCTCAGAAACCTCTACACACCCAACGTCAAGGTTTGAGGATATGCACAGACACACACACAAAAACACATACGCATCCTGAATATGCCAATGAGACCATCACTTATAAAAAGCAGCATCAATCTTTAGTAAAGAATAAAAATGAACAACTGCGTTGTGCTCCTGAATTGTAGAACACGGCTCCAACAATTACCGCGGCTGACGCATTCAACCGCACAAGAAGAGCTATAGCCTTACAGAGTTCTGAGTCATCCACAATGAACGGGATTTCATAAGTCACATAGAACATAGTAATTAGCGCTGAGGCTTACTGAAAAATGCCTTACGTAATGACTACATTTATTTATTAAATCTATTATATGTTAATTGCAGTCTAGACTCCGTTCTCCCTGTAATTTCCTCTCCTACGGAGTTTTAATGAAACGAGCGTCACTCTGAGTCCGCGTGTGCACGCCAGTGTCCTTGACAGCCATTTGGCTGAAGAGCTGCTCATTAATTCCTGCTGTGTTTGTTTAAATAAATGTGATTCTGCTTGCTTTGCTTATAATGTGTTCTTGTTTTATCCAGCATCTTAATCAAGCTTCCATTACCACACTGCCCATGTCCACATCAAAAAAAGAAACAAAGCCAGGTTGCGTTCATTCACCTCGATTAGCGAGTATGAGTTCATGCAGGAGCGTCACACACTTAGTATTTTTGAGGGGGCACCAGTCAACAAAAAAAGACTCACAAATAAAAACAGCCATTATTTATAAAAACAAAAAAACTATACTGAATCTTTCACTGTAGTAATTAATGCAATATCTTCATATCCATTTATTTTTTTAATTAGCGAAGGGAGAACATATATTATTAATGCCTTTACTGTCACTATTCCAGAATATTAAAGGTCATTGAACACTGAGTTCAAATCTCTTTTTTCGTTTTTTCATATTCTTCATCCTGTCCTATCGTAATGCTTGCTACGGATGCGGAAACGCAGAAAATCAAACCTGATCCGAACTTTTTGTGTAAACTCGACTGACACAATGTGAGGTCGTATTTATTTTTTAATGTGCGAAATTTTCGGACGGAAATCTTGGACTCGGTGTGCAATGAATATTAGGCCTTAACTGCGCTGAGCGGAGCTTTAAAGGTTTGTACGGGTTTTTTCAACGTTGAGTAATGTATCACAGACATATCCCACAAATCCTTTCATAAACAAAGTGTAGAGAGAGTGTAAATAAGAGATTCATTGTGCAGTGTAGAGATTCGTTGATTATAATGGAACTTCGTGAGATCACAAAGAACTAAGATGAGTGACAGCTTTTAATGATTTTTAAGGGGGTTTGTAAATGATATATTGATTTAATACAACAGTTAAACAAGAAGTTAATATTAAGTGACTTAAATTGTCTGACTATAACACTATGCCTGATTTTGCTCTCTTTCGCTGTCAAAATAGTCTGAAACAAGTCACAACTGTTTTGTTTATGAACAAACGTGCATTTTTAAATGAATCTAGTAGGTCAATGATTCAATTTCCCATTCATAAAGACACTCACTTGCTTTATTCCTAAATGACTCTTTAGCCACTTTTGTGTTCTTCTATGCTTCTATGCCAGTTGATTATTGATTAGAAAGTGCTCCTAAAATTTTACTGTTTTAAGTTAGGAGCATAAGTGCTTCTAAATAGAAAAGTAAGCTTTGCCCTGTTGATGGTTCTGCATAAATTCCCTAGGATATGTGACACATTTTAGCTTCAAAACTAAGAAATTCACCCAAAGACAACAACTTTGGGGCACTATTCATTTTTTACCTATAATATTCTTAATCTTATTCTAAGATTAAAGAAAACTTTATAGTTACCTACACATGTTTATGTAATATGAATAAAACACACTGTCAAATTACACTTGAAAATGGATTATTATAGCCACTTCCATAGACATCAGTGTGCATTTTACTAGTACTTATCTGTATTTAAATGTCAGAAATGTAAATTAAACATTATATGGTTGAAAATGTATGGTTTGCCAACCAAAGCATGAATGCAGATATGAATTTAGCAGTTGATCATGTGACAAACTAAATGCATTAATCACAATAGTGTAATTGTATTTTTGAAGGGTTAAAGGACTTCACTTAAAGAAACAAAAATGTTTAGATAATTTACTCACCCCCTTGTCATCCAAGATGTTCGTGTTCAAGATGTTCAAATTTCAGGAATTATCTGCATATAGTGGACTTCAATGGTGCCCCCAAGTTTGAACGTCCAAAATGCAGTTCAAATGCAGCTTCCAGTGTCTCTAAACGATCCCAGCTGAGGAAGGAGGGTTTTATCAAGCAAAACAATCTGCCATTTTTGAAATAAACTGACAATTTCTATACTTTTTAATCTCAAATGCTGTAATTGTCTAAGTCTCCACGAACTTCCCGTTTCCGGCTGTTTTTTTTTTCGGCTTAATACAGTCAATACAGTTAGGGTATGTCTCAAAATTCCCATCTTGTTTTCTTCCCCAACTTCAAAATCATCCTACATCACTACAGAAGTACATGACAATGCAATGAAGATCAAATGCCCTTTACAAAAAAAAGGTAAACAGCAATTTAGGATGATTTTGACGTTGAAGAAGTAAACAAGACTGGACTTTTTCGGTATACTTTAACTGTATTGATCCGGATTATAAAGACACATGCGCATAGCAGAGACGAGTCAAGATGAGCATTTGAGGTTAAAAAGTATATAAATTGTCAGTTTGTTTTGAAAATGACCGATTGTTTCGCTAGATAAGACCCTTCTTCCTTCAAACTTGAGGGCACCATAGAAGTCCACTATATGAAGAAAAATTCCCGGAATGTTTTCCTGAAGAAACGTAATTTCTTATTGACTGAAGAAAGAAAGACATGAACATCTTGGATGACAAGAGGGTGAGTAAATTATCCGTAAACTTTTGTTCTGGAAGTGAATTTATCCTTTATCAAACGCAAAAATAATATTTTTGTCTTTCTGTTTTCAAATCCATTTGGCTCTAATATCTGTTTAAATATGCAAGGCATATCTGATGACATGCCTTTCACTCTTAAATGGATGTGAAATAAGAAATTAGCATGTTCAAACGGATAAAATATATGTGCATATATACTAATTCAGAGTTTTATGGTTTGGTTTTGTGATCAGACATGACACATTCTTACTGAGCAAATTAAAATGAATATTTGAGAGCTGGAAAGGAAACTCTGGTAGAAGGATTGAAATTGAAGCTATAGACTGAAGAGTCAAGAAGACAATTTGCAGATGTAGACTGTAAATTGAGCTTGTAAATAGATATAGATGGAAGATGTAGGTTGTGGATGTGGATTGATTCTGTACAACTGAGAACTGTTCTGTGAAACCCTCAAATACTTCAAAATTGAAGTGGTTAATTAATTTCTTGTGTTAAAACCAATCTTCCCTTTCTCCCCAGGTGTCCCGGTTGCTGATTCTGGGAGGGGCGAGTGTGTGTTACCGAACTGAGGTGTTGAACAGTGCACCAGTGCTGTGTGTGCAGTCTCACCTGGGCCACCTGGAGATGGCTGCTCTGCTCCTAGAGTGTGGGGCGCCAGTGGATGGACAGTCAGAGAACGGCATGACCTCTCTTTGTTACGCCTCAGCTGCCGGACATCTGCCACTTGTCACCTTACTCTGCAAAAAAGGAGCAAAGGTCAGTTGATCCTCGGGGTGGGCGATATACCGCTACACACAATTAACCGGCAGAAATTTGTTAACTGGTAAAGATTATGGACTATCGTCTCTGTCACGGTTACATGCTCATGTGATGTTGCTGTGCCACGTGATTACGAAAACGTATCGATTGCAGACATTTTTAAGTATTGTGGTTTAAAAACAAGTGATTTCAAGCCACTGAAATGCAATCAGCAGCTAAAGAAGACTCATTTTGCTATATGCATGCACTGTCTGAGTGCTGTCAGAAAGGCACCCACACGTGAACAGCGCTCACAGAATTATTTTTGCCGCTTTATAGGCCTTGAACAGTTAAAACACACACTTGTAAGTGTCAAAATGCCCATCTTTGCAAGTATCCTTGTAACCAGTAATTTATGTCTGAAGTGAAAGCAAACAGCTGAGAAAGAAAAAACACATGTGTAACAATATATTGGATCTGGGCAGCTCTTAAAGTGACAGCAGTCTAATATTCCTGCTGTCTTTCATTCATGTTAATCAAACAATAAAAGAGAAACTCTCTCACTGTTCTTTGACTAAATCACATTTGTAACTTTTAATAAGAAGAAGTACATATTTCACACAGTGCAGTGTTTTTATACATTTGATTAGTTTACACGAGTGTAGCATTCTTTAATTATCCTACTGTAGTTTTTTTGTACTGTTTGTAATTAGTTTCTTATTCTTTTTTTTAATCGATTACTGTTTATTTGTCTTCAGTGAGCTTGAGTTAGTATTTTGTTTGTTTCAAATTTAGAATTTTTCAAATTTCTATATCACAAAAACCTTATTTAAAGCAAAAATAAATATTGTGAGATATATTGTTACTGTGAAATAATTACTCATATTGTGCTATAAGATTTCCAAGAAAGGAAACTTAATATACATACAGATTAATAAAACAAGCAATATAGCTTCTGCATTAGGTACAGGTGCACACCCAAGTTCATATTATCCAAACAAATTGAAATTGAACAAATTGATACTGCCGTATAGTAATGGTAAATGCATTATATTTATTGTTTTGTGATAATGAGTGAAAATGGTCTAACAGTAAGACAGACCAGAGTGTGCATGTAAATGACAATCAAACTGAACTCAACAAATAGTGGTTATATAAACAATTCTACTGTTTTCAAACTGTGAAAAGTTTATATTGTTACATTTTAAAATCGTTTTTGGACACAGCGTACTGTATAGTATACAAGGTGTTCCAAATTGTTGTTCCTCAGTTTTACCTGCAAGTTTTACAGGTGAACTTTAGGGACTTTACTGCTCATTTATTAACAGGAACTTGTCAATAAGAAGACAGATTTCCCAATACAGCATGACAAACTTGATAATTACTGCTCAAAAAGCTAAACATAATTAGGAAATACATTTATTTTTAGTATTATTAATGTGTTGTGTTTCAGTGCAGGTTTGTAAGTAACTGTAAAAATAAGCATTTGATATGTGCGTTAGGTGGATCATGCTGATAAGAGTGGTCAGTGTGCACTGGTTCACGCTGCTCTGCGGGGTCATGCTGAGATTGTGCAGTATCTTCTGGAGCAGGAGTGGAGTTCAGACCTCAAAAACAAGGCACTGCAGCAGGCACTGATCGCTGCCTCCAGCATGGGACACACACAGGTACTAAATACACCGCTCATACACACAACAAACAGTTACCAAACACCTTCTCACATTTAGCTATCAAAAAAGGCACATACCATACACTATTGTATTTTATGTAAATTTGTTTAGAATTAGTCTGCTGTAGATTATTTATAGATTATATTTTGTATATATGTATATATATATTTTTGCTAAGGTTTGTTAGATTTGGAGGTTTTCTGATTATTCTTATTAATTATTTTATTAAAGGGGTCATCGGATGCAAAGTTCATGTACACATATACCCTACAATGATAAAAATCCATGCAGTGGTTTTTAATTAATCTGTAAAAATAATATCCCCTTTTTCAAATTGAGCCATTCTCAGATGCCTGCCGTTGTTGCGTCACACCGACAGAGGCCTCTCCCACGATAGTTGATTGACATGAGTGTCAAAACGTTGCTAAATGCGGCTAAAGTAAACAGGCTCGTCACTCCACAGAGAGAAGAGAGGGGCGGGGCGAGCAGAGCTCATTAACATTTAAAGCAACCTTGACCAGAACAGGATGATTTTTGCAGAGCTCATTTTGACAAGGTAAAAAGGGTGTTGTTTTACACAACCATTGAGAATTTTTAACCAAAGTATATAATAGACTTTTCATTAAGACCCTAAAGAATCATATCAACTTGTGGAAAATGGGCATCCGATGACCCCTTTAAAGCTAGGTTAGAAACACAGGTACCAAACCCACACAGATTCAGTGCCCAAATACTAAATATATACTATCTTGAATATCTTAATTATGTGTTACAGGTGGTAAAAAGGATGCTCGCATTGAACAGTGATGAATTTTCGGTGCAGATTGATGGTCATGATACATTGTGGGGTGAAACAGGTTTGTAAATGCACCACATTACACTGCATCTATTATCATACTTTTACTGTACTTGAAGTAGAATAGTAAAGTAGTAGTGTTTGCAATATGTATAGTATGGAAGTAGGCATATTTCCCAGCGATTGAGTCTGCTTTGCTGCTTAGATCATCATTTTGAGCTTGCATATCTTCTCTAGCTCTAACCGCTGCTGCTGGCCGGGGCAAACTAGAGGGGTGTGTGTTTCTGCTGGATCAAGGTGCCAGTGTAACACAGGTTAACCGCAGAGGGGTGGCACCCATCTTTAATGCAGTGCGACATGGACACACGCAGGTAAGTCCATTTATTACACACATTTTATTTAAAAAAAAAAAAAAAAAGACATTTTGCATTGACACCTCTCATCTCTTTGACTTTCTTTCCTTCGCTCTCTTCTAGATAGCAGAGTTGTTTCTGCAGCGTGGCGCAGATGTGAATTGCGGTGATAAACATGGTCGTTCTCTACTGATGGTAGCTGCAAGCGAGGGACACCTGGAGACTGTCGACTTTTTGCTCTCACAGGGTCAGTAATCGTGACTTGCGTGTCACTATCTAGCAAAGCCCTATAAGGTCTGCTGTATCATATTTGATATGCACATTTTTAAGGCTTCTAAATTATCAACATGCTCAAAACTTTAGCTGAAAATACTGTACAGAAGAGAGTCAGTCATTAAATTTCCTTTTAGCATAATTGTAAAATATTCGCCTTTAAAGGGATAGTTCATCCAAAAATGAAAATTCTGTCATTATTTCCCCTTATGTCGTTCCAAACCTGTAAGACCTTCGCTCATCTTCGGAACACAAATTAAGATATTTTTGATGAAATCCGAGAGTTTTCTGACCCTGCATAAACACAGATGCAACAACCACGTTTAAGGCCCAGAAAGGTAGTAAGGACGTTGTTAAAATAGTCCATGTGACATCAGTGGTTGAACTGAAGAACCCGAATATGCTGTGCCTTGTTTACAAGCAGAGGGAGACACATACTATTCAAAAAATAATACAAGATGGAGTGGATGACTTGCAAATTTTTGCCTAGCCTTACTTATAGACGATGAACCAGAGCTGGGTAGATTACTTACAAATTGTAATCCGTTATTGATTACAAATTACATGACAAAAATTGTAGTTAGTAACGTAATCTGTTACATTACACATTTTAGGTAATATAATCCAACTACTTTTGGATTACTTTCAGATCACTTTTGAACTAACCTGTTTATCACATTGATTTAAATAGAAAAATCTTGTACCATACTGACATAAAAATACAAAGAGTAAGAAAATATATTAATTTGTTGTTATTAACAACACAAAGTGCATTAAATGTTATATTACATCAAGGTTTCCCAAACTGGTGTTTGTGAAGGAACTGCAGAGGATGTACGAGTTTAAAGAAAAGCTAATAATTAATTATATCATAAAAATATTACATTAAAATAAATCATTTTAAAAGCTTTTAAAAAAAAAAAAACTTACCGAAATTTTTCTTAATATTTAATTTGTTTACATGGATGTCATGTGACCATTACCAAGGTCAGAGAACCACTAAACATGCAAATGTGATTTTTAATTATTAAAATATTTATTTTAAAATCTCAGGGGTACTTCAGGTAAATATAAGAGTAGATGATAACAAAAAAGTTTGTGAATTTGTGCATTTTAATGTGTTTGAAAGACAAAAGCCTTTCAAAGATACAGGGTCAGAAAGTCAGAAAATCAAAAATATCTTAATTTGTTTTCTGAAGATGAACAAAGGTCTTGCAGATTTAAAACAACATGAGGGTGAGAAATCATTAATCGAATTTTCATTTTAAAGTGAACTATCCCTTTAAGTCATGTTACATGTGTTTTTGCTGTGAAATCTTGAATGATTTTTATTAAGTGTAAGGACTAGTTCACACAGAATGCACTTTTTTATTCTATGTAAACGCATGCTAGATGGACATCTTTGACTGTTGCACTTGCCTCTTGCATCTTTTGAAGCATCTCACATATGATGCTATTGTAAAAAATTGGTGCAAGTAGAAAGAAATTCAGGTTTTAAAAAATGCATCTTGAGACCTTGTGTTGTTTCTCTAGTTCCACTGTCTGCATTTCACGTTTTTCTATCAAATAAGGTCCACAAGGATTGTGTGTTTATTGTAGGAGCAAATATGACAGCGGTGGATAAAGAAGGTCTGACCCCGCTTGGGTGGGCGTGTTTGAAAGGGCAGAAGAAAGTGGTGGAGTTCATGGTGGAGAGGGGAGCTCAGATTGACCACACGGATAAGCACGGGCGCACCCCATTGGACCTGGCTGCTTTCTACGGGGACGCAGATATAGTAAGCCGAGATAACCTTTCTCTGTGTGGACACTTTTATCTCAGTATCATGCCAGTTCCATATCTGAGCAATCTGTTTCAGGTGCATTACCTAGTTGAGTGCGGAGCGGCGATCGAACACATGGACTACAGTGGCATGAGACCTCTGGACCGGGCCATCGGTAGCAGAAACACCTCAGTTGTGGTCACTCTGCTGAAGAAAGGGGCTAAACTGGGTGAGTCTCACCTCAGAACATCATGACACACATTCTTTTATATCTCTCCTGGGTTCATGTGCCGTCCTCTAGAATCTAGATCGCCACAGTCAGGTTCTCAGAGGGCCTTGTCCATTCTAAATCTAGAATGTAGTGAGTTCCATTTGTTCTCCCCTTTTCTTGGAGAGTAAAAGCACAGCGTTCCTTTGCTGAGTCCTAAATGCAATTGAAACCAGGCCATATTCGCCGAAGAGCCGTGCAGGACTGCTAGCCCACGGTTAAGTAGGACGCTGGTGATGTATGGGACTGTCGTTCACACTCTGCGTCAGGGCAAAGACTTTTATAGCGAAGTCCACTCAGCTTTCTGTTCAAAGTCACAAAGTGCAAACCTTAGGAGAACATATTCCCCCTCCAGTTTAAAAACGTCTAATTACATCTGAAACGGCAACTGTCTCTGCCAGTCTGGGGCTGATGATGGCAATGACTTTGCCAGATGCATTTTAATGACGTTGTGGTGCGATTTGTCTTGTCTACATACTAGACATGGCTCAGAAAAGCTACTGTGTGGATTGGAGAGAAGAAAAATCTCCCACTTTTGTAAGCAAGCTCCATAACCACTGAAAAATAACCCATGCTTTAAATTAGCATTAGCTGATATTTCCAGTTAGCCACTAGAAAGAGCAGTATAGAGGTTTGCAATTTTTTGCTTGCTCATTTCCCCCTGCTATACAAATAATACTGCAGAACAAGCAAAAAGATCTAGTTTCCATTTTTTTAGATGTCAAACTCCCATCCAAACCATCTCAAGAGGTTTTCTGTTTTAGAAAGTCTGCCAATAAATTCTTTTATCCTTTTGTGACTATAGCTCTCCTAAAGTAAGCCTAAAGTCGCATTTGTGACATTTTATGACATTTTAACATTTTCTTTCTCTATCATAAAACAGACAATTACAGTCCTGGATGCTGATTGGTTGATACAACGTTTCAGCTGTTCTAAAATCAAAGCACCAGTTTGCCTAGTAGCTAGGGTTGGGCATCAAGAACCAGTTCCATTTTAGAACCGGTTCCAAATTTCCAAGAACCGTGTATTCGATAAGGCGCGTGCATTTCGGTTCAGCTTAACGATTTCTGCGTTCGCATTTTAATGTGATTTTAAACTTTAAAATCAAACGGTTTAAGCACAGGAAGGGAAAGCACTTGCACACTGTTTGTATGCACAACACACATCTGAAGCGCGAGCACAATGAACAATGGTCCCGGTGCGGGTTCCCGGCCATTTCCACTGCAATAAAGGTCGTTCCTGGCCGGATGTGACTTCTCTTTCACATTTACCGCTCAATATGCACAAAATACGTCAGTATATCATCATAAACACAGCTGTTTTTTTGTCGAAAGTGAATGTAAACAGATGAGAAAGAAAATGCATGTATAACAGTAGTTTTAGATCCGCGTGCATTCGGTGTTAAAGAGACAGCAGCCTAATAAACATACTGCCTGTCATTAATGTTAATGCAAGAAAAAAAAATCATTCACTGATCTTGATTGAAAATCTTTTGTAATTTTAAAGAGATAAACTATTTATGAAAACTACGCAGTGTTTAAGCTTTTGATTTAAACTTCTGTACCTGTAATTTGTTTAATTGTATTTATGTATGCTATTGCTAATTTATTTGCTTGTTCCTATTTTATTACTGTTTACTTGTCTTTAAAAATTTATTGTTTGAAATACATTTTTGAACTCATTTTTTATTGACCTTTTTTATGTTATTGGAATCGAAACTAGGAATTGTTAAGAATCGGAACGAGAATCGCTAAAATTTAAACTTCTTTCAAATTCAAAAATCTACTCTACATGTTCTTAAAGCAGCAGATCAAAATATTAGAATGATTTCTGAAGGTTCATGTAACTGGAGAAATGATGCTAAAAATTCAGCTTTGAAATCAGGAATAAATTGCATTTTTAAATATATTCTAATAGAAAACATTTATTTTAAATAGTAAAAATGTTTCAAATATTTCATTTGACTGTTTTTGCTGTACTTTGAATCAAATAAATACAGGCTTGGTGAGCAGAAGAGACTTCTTTAAAAAACTTGAAAAATCTGAAACACAAACAAAAACTTTTGACTGGTAGTGTATATATTGTGAATATAGTCAGTTTCACATACCTTATCGCTTAACTTAATTACTTCAGTATATATACAACCGTTAAAAGGTTTGGGGTCAGAAAAAAAAAATATTAACGCTTTAAATTGATCAAAAGTGTCATGAAAGAAACTTAAAAAAAAAATCACTATCCACCAAAATATTAAGCAGCACAACTCCTTCAATACTGATAATAATGTTTCCTGAGAACCAAATCAGCATTAGTTTAGAATTAGTTTCTAAAGGATAATGTGACACTGAAGACTGGATTAAATGATATTAAATGATATTAAAATACAAAACAGTGTGCAACAAATATTTAAAAATATTACTGTTTTTACTGTATTTTTGTACTAACCCCAGATTTTGAATGGTAGCTTATATTTCCTTCAAATTCCAATGCACATCTATTCTTCTTGAGTTTTCCTTGCATTTGTTCTTTATGCTTTATTTCTCTTTTTTTCTTTTTCTTTCTTTCTGTTGTGCTGTCACTATCACTGCTAAAGGCTACAGAACATCTCCTTATGAACGATCAGGTACAAGCATTAGGAAAGTCATACTCTGAGTCCGTCTGTGTGCTACTGACTGTCAGGACTGACGTCTCTCTTTCTCTCTTGAAGGTAACGCTGCCTGGGCCATGGCCACCTCCAAACCCGACATCCTCATCATACTTCTGCAGAGACTCATGGAGGAGGGAAACCTGCTTTACAAGGTCTGTAGATCTGAAAAAGGAAAGTTATAGTTTTCAGAAATGCAACAAATACCACATTTAAATCTGATCACTGTAATAAATGTCCATGAAGGTCCTCTGAGACTTTAATGAAACTCTCTCATACTTGTTTCTTTTCCCTGTTCTCCATGTATTCCTTCTATCCTTCTTTCTCAGAAAGGGAAGATGAAGGAAGCCGCTCAGAGATATCAGTATGCACTGAGGAAGTTTCCTAGGGAAGGTTTCGGGGAAGACCTGAAGGCATTCAGGGAGCTCCGGGTTTCCCTGTATCTCAACCTGTCCCGCTGCCGCCGCAAAACCAATGTATGTCACGCAAGTATATGCATAACTACAGTGGCTAGAGGTTAAAGGCTTTAATAACATTCCTAACAACTGCTGAATGAAAATACTTCTCCTGTGTGCCATAACAAACAGAATGAAGTATATTAAATGGCTATAGGCATTTTATATTGACCACATGCACACTCATTTTCTCCTCCAGGATAATTGTAATGGTTTGTCTAGGTTCAGGAGATGAGCCTCACAGGCTGTTCGTAGAAGTGTTTTGAGTGCAGTTAGGCAGCAGATTACGTGAATGTGAGAAAGAGATAAAGAGAGAGTCACTATGTGTCCTGCTTCGTGTTTCCTAATTACACAGGCATCCTGAAGTTCTAATGGTTATTTTAATAGGATCTGCCACTATTAAACATTTAAAGTGCATCATTAGGGCTGACAGTTATGGCTCCTCATTGAAACTCTGACCTTAGACTCAAGGACAGAATTTCAACGAGAGCCTCCCTATTACAGATTCATGCACCAGAGCAGAATGAAGGACTGAGGCAGAGTGTGAGAAAGTA
Source organism: Labeo rohita (assembly GCF_022985175.1). Taxonomy (NCBI): domain Eukaryota; kingdom Metazoa; phylum Chordata; class Actinopteri; order Cypriniformes; family Cyprinidae; genus Labeo; species Labeo rohita. The sequence goes on along the minus strand of NC_066874.1, from coordinate 8,688,435 downwards.
AATTCAGCCGCTTGGTATGCGCACATCACTAACGGTGCTGCCGTGAGTGCGCTGACCGCTCTCATGGGTCTAGTTAAGAGAAAGCATTAAAATTGCGTGATTGGTATTTGATCCTCATTTTTTCTCCCCTTCTTCCAGTCACTCAAATTCTCTCTTTTCTTTCTTTTTTGTTCTTGACAGGATTTTGGCATGGCTGAGGAGTTTGCCACCAAGGCCCTCGAGCTCAAGCCTAAGTCCTACGAGGCATTTTATGCACGTGCCAGAGCCAAAAGGAGCAGCAGGTAAAAAAAAAAACCTTCATGCTGATGTGAACATGTGAATTGTTTCTGATAAGAGAGAATTACTTCAGTTGTTCTTGCTGTCTGCATGCAAAACCAAACATACAGGACCAAATGACTATTAATAATTCAGTATGACCCAACTGGCAAATCTGACAAAATGCAATACAGGAGTCACTGGTCTGATACATGCACTGAATTTAGACATCTCTGATTACGAAGTAGTCAAAATTGAAATAAGTCATGGACTGCTCGTTTATGTGTTCTTTTTGAATGTTTAAAGGTCCCATATTGTCAAAACTGAAATTTCCTGGCTTTTTTTTTATGATAACTGAGGTCTAGAGGCTATGTAGTTACCATATAGGTTTCAAAACAATCAATCCACAGTAAAATGCACACAGCCTGCATAAAGTAGCTGTGCCTTTTCACAAGCCGCTGTGACTTCCGTAAAAGCGTGACGTCCGAACTACTCAGTCACCACCTTTAGTCACCACCTCGAGCACCAACCACCATCCCACCCTCATTTTGCAAAACCCACAGACAACATCAGGTCCATGCCATTGCTGAGCAACAACAACACGAAAACAAGTCAAGATAACGTTGTTCGGTCGATGGATGTCAGGAAACTACATCATTGTACAGGCTTCCGAACAACATTAAAAGAAACCAGTGGCATGTCAGCTTTAGCCTCTTTCACACAGCGATTCCGGATAATGTGTCCCATGATTTGTTCTGGAATTGTTTAATTTGGTTCATTCACACAGTGATTTTCCGGAATCTGTGTGTGCTTTACACACAACCCGTAAAGACTAAATTGAAACTAAACTGGCAATCGACCTGCGCTTCAGCACGGTGAGGAACTCCCTGATCGCTGCTTCATTCCAGTTTGCACATATTTTTTCGTTGTGAAGAATCACACAATAACGTGCATCATCATTACAACACAGCCTTTATGGCATTGGTTCTGGCTTTTGTTCACACAGCACTCGTTCCGGGACTGACCCCAGCAATGTTACTAGGTTCCCAATCTGGGATCGTTCCCGGAATCAACCCCGGGACATGTTTACATTCACACAGAAGGCAATGTTACTAGGTCCCCATTCTGGCAAGTTTCCGGAATCAACGTGCAGAATCAACGTGCAGTGTGAAAGGGGCTTTACTAAAGCAATAGTTACGTAGCTTACTGCATTCAGTGTTTGAAAAAAACTAAATAAATAATTACCATTCTGAAACATCCTGTTGAGTATCACCAAGCCACAGCTGGCTACAGCATACATGACCCTAGTTATCAACAGGCCAATCAGAAGAAAGGCTTATGAATATTAATTAGACGGACCAAAATCAACCTGTTCTTGACAGAGCTCCTAAGAGAGGAGCTGTAAAAATATACTGAGATGGTTTTTGGCACTTATACCGCAAATATAAGAAGAGTTCAGATGCAAAACCCCCTAAAAGCCATCTCGGTCAAAAATGAGATGATGATACTGAGTGAATGCTCTAATACATATATTATATGTCCATCAGATACTTTCACTTCAAACTTACATAGAAACCTATACATCGGAGCCTGATAAAAATGCATTTTTTAAAGAAAGACGTCAGATGGATTTAGAGGCTTTTGCATCTGAACTCTTTTTATATTCTTAAGGACATCAACAGCTAAAAAGAACCTCCAGAAAGGTGTACAATATGTGACCTAATAAAGCTATTTTGTAGGATAATGTAGGATAACTTTAAAGGGTTACTCCACCCCAAAATGAAAACTTACCCTCATGTCGTTCCAAACACATAAAAGCTTGCTTTGTCTTCGGAACACAATTAAAGAAATTTTGGATGAAAACCGGGAGGCTTGTGACTGTCCCATTGACTGCCAAGTAAATAACACTGTCAAGGCCCAGAAAGTATGAAAATAGTCCATCTGCCATCAGTCGTTCAATCTGAATTGTATGAATACTTTTTGTATGCAAAGAAAAAAAATAATGATTTTATTCAACAATTCACAAGCTGCGTACACTATTCTGAGGGCGGGCCTAGGGTTGGCCACCCCACTCACAACTACTGCTTCTGTGTGTTTATTTAGTCGCAAAACGTCTTTATGACCACATCAAACGGTAGACTTTTCAGACGCGCACTCCAAATTCACTTTAGCACCAGGCACTAAAAAAATTATGTTTTTCTCTAACGAGCACAGGAAAGGTAGAAGTGACAAGGAGCTTCAGTACAACAAGTGAACTGTAGTCAGATGAGATGTTGTCAGGCCATATGTCAGACTGTGCTCATAGCATGCATGCTTCAATTGCATGCAAGTATGTAGCCTGTATCATTTCATATTGAAGTGTGAATGAAACTATGAGCATGCATGTCAGATCCGCATCACATTTAGCAGCGGCAGCTCTTAAAGTAATGGCAGGCAAATAACCTAATAACCCAGCTGCTGTGATGCCTGTTAATTAAAAAACAAAAGCGAAAAGAGCAAATCATTCGATTTCTGTATACTTGCTGAAGGGCACAGGTAAATAATGGTTTTGTGTGAAGATTGTTCACTTAAAGTTCACTTAAATTAGAAGTAATTTTTTAAAGTCTAATAAATGTTAAAATTGATAGCTCCCAATTATACTGTAGTGTTGAATGGCTCTAGTCAATGGTTAAATAGGGGGAAAAAAACTATTTTCTAGAGACACCAGCTGTATTGGTATTAGTTATTTTTCAGATTTCATAGATTAAAAGAGAAGTCCACTTCCAGAACAACAATTCACAAAGAATTTGCTCACCCCCTTGTCATCCAAGATGTTCATGTCTTTCTGTCTTCAGTTGGTTTTTGAGGAAAACATTTCAGGATTTTTCTTCATATAGTGGGCTTGATTGGTGCCCCGGTTTTGAACTTCCAAAATGTAGTTTAAATGCAGCTTCAAAGGGCTCTAAACGATCCCAGCCGAGGAAGAAGGGTCTTATCTAGTGAAACGATCGGTCGTTTTTTTTTTTTGGAAAATAAAAATTTGTATACTTCTTAAGCACAAAAGCTTGTGTAGCACAGGCTCTGGGATGTGCGTTCACAGAGATGACTCGTTTTTCCCCGGGTCACATTAAAGATTTGTTCAAAATGAACAAATTGTTCAAGAACGCGCATCCCAGAGTCTGTGCTAAAAAAAAACATACAAATTTTTATTTTTTGAAAAAAAAAAAAAAAAAAGAGATCGTTTCACTAGATAAGACCCTTCTTCTTCGGCTGGGATCGTTTAGAACCCTTTGAAGCTGCATTTAAACTACTTTTTGGAAGTTCAAAATCAGGGTACCAATCAAGTCCATTATTTGAAGAAAAATCTTGAAATGTTTTCCTCAAAAAACATAATTTTTTTACGACTGAAGACAAAAAGACATGAACATCTTGGATGACAAGGGGGTGAGTAAATTATTTGTACATTGTTGTTCTGTAAGTGGAGTTCTCCTTTAATTCAAATTTAATGTTTTGCCACTGTTTTTCTTTTTTTTTCTTTTTAGAATTTGAGGAATCGCAAAGGGAAAAGAACGATCCAACCGCATGTTGGCACACATGACTAACCACTCATGTCTGGTGTGCTCACATCGCTAAGCACCAAACAATGCATTTTTGTGTTGACAAAGATGCGACGCAGGCAGTGGAATAGGAAAACCAATAGCTGGGAGTGAACTACTTTTAACCTGAGCATTTCATGTATGATGCGCTGCAAGAGACTCAAGTGAAACAGTCAAACGTGTCCATGTTTACATAGAAAAAACAATGGAAAAGCAGCGCAGTCGAAAAAAACCTGTTAAAAACTACTACTTTATGTCTGATATTTCATTTTTGCATTATGGTGACAGGTTGAAAGCTGCTGTTCATTGTTTTTACAGAACATTTATAGTTCATTTATACTCATTTTGAATTTGAATTACTTTGACTTTTGAGATTTTTTTAAAAAAAGCTATTTCCTCGTATTATTTCTTAACATAAAAAAGGGCAAATTAACTTGTGAAATAGTAATGCAGTGTCCATTTACACATGGTGTGGAAAAGTTGTACATCTCTTTGAAAATATGAACATCTTCATGAATTCGAAAGTTTATGTCAGAACGCCTTTAAGAACAATTTACAGAAAGATTCATTCTGCTTATGTTTTATGAATGTGTCCCATTATGTTATTTTTTTAAAATAATATTGGCACCCACTAGCTAAATCCAAGAGAAAACCTTCTCTACTATCTCTTTAAATCTCCCTTCTAATTATGCCAGCCAATTTAACCTCAAAAAAACACATTACGACAATGTTTGTGAAAGCAAATTTTAGGCCGAGTCGAGGGAATCTCTAACAAATCTCTAAATGATTTCATTACTGTCTTCCACAAGTCTACTTTCTTTAAAATCTGTGTTAATAAAATCTGTGACACTGTGTTGTTCTGTTGAGCTTGCACTTTTTATCCTGCATTTATCCTGGGTCAGGGTTTGGAAAATGAGTCCTGACCTTTTAAAAAGTTTACTTGGTGTGGGTTAACAAACCATTGAAATATTGCTCACATGCTAGTGGTTACGTCTCTGTCTGCCAGTGCTGGCTGATGTACTGTATTATTATTATTAGCTTAGCAAAATTCTAATCAGTCAAAAATCAGACGTGAATGTTAACCAGTCACTTCAAAGCTGCTGCCTGTGAAGAGAGTCTTAAAGAAGTCCACTTACAAAACAACAATTTACAAATAATTTACTTAGCCCCGTGTCATTTAAGATGTCTTTCTGTCTTCAGTCGTAAAAAAATTATGGTTTTTGAGGAAAGCATTTCAGGATTTTTCTTCATATAATGGACTTCAATTGTGCCCCCCGATTTTGAACTTCCAAAATGTAGTTTAAATGCAGCTTCAAAGGGCTCTAAACGATCCCAGCCAAGGAAGAAGGGTCTTATCTAGCGAAACGATCTGTCATTTTTTTTTTAAAAATAAAAATTTGTATACTTTGTGTAATTTGTATAACGTGTAGCACAGGCTTTCGGATGCACGTCAATGGGTCGTTCTTGGATCATTCGTTCGTTTTGAACGAATCTTTAATGTGACTCACGAAGAACAAGTCGCCTCAGGGAGTGATTCGTTCAGTCGGGCATGCGCAACATCCTATTAGGTTCTGTACTGGAATTAGTTCACCTGTTTTGAGTCTTCGGGTTTTTCGAGTCATTCGTTTATCTTATGGGGCTGTCACGTGACGCTGATTTTGCTAAAATTAACGAAATGACTCAAAAAGATTTGTTCATTTTGCTGAACGAGACTCAAAGGTCAGAGTCGGTAAAATGATCCGAACTTCCATCACTACCACAAATCACGTCTAAGTTAATCGTCTGTGTACTCCGGCTAAAAAAAGTAGAGAATGGCGAAAAACTGTCTTATTTTCTCCTACAACTTCGGAGACACATTGTACCTTTTTGTTTGTAAACAGCGTTTGACTTACTTGCACTTTCTTAGTCTTTGCGTGTTCGCTTTGTATACACTGGGTCTGTAGATTTGGCTACGTTCTGCGTGACCTTTCGACATGATTCAATAGTATGTCGTGAACGCGCATGCCAGAACCTGTGCTACACAAGCTTTTGTGCTTAAAAAGTATACACATTTTTATTTTCCGAAAAAAATGACAGATCGTTTCGCTAGATAAGACCCTTCTTCCTTGGCTGGGATCGTTTAGAGCCCTTTGAAGCTGCATTTAAACTACATTTTGGAAGTTCAAAATCGGGGGGCACAATTGAAGTCCATTATATGAAGAAAAATCCTCAAAAACCATAATTTCTTTACGACTGAACACAGAAAGACATGAACATCTTGGATGACAAGGGGGTGAGTAAATTATTTGTGAATTGTTCTCCTTTAAATTAGTCATTTATAAAGTTCCACTGTGGTTAAAGATCTTGTTTATGTAGGCTGTTTCCTGTGTAGGAAGCAGACAGTGAGGCTTACTTGGTTCAAAGAGAGTGAGCATGGATCTATACCATCTACTGCATATAGTTTGTAATAATGATTAAATATTTACCAGTTTCTCTGCTTTCCACTCTCTCAGGCAGTTTGCAGCCGCGCTGGCTGATCTTTATGAAGCGGCGCGTCTGTGCCCCAGTAACAGAGAGATCAGGCGTCTACTGGCACGTGTGGAGGAAGAATGCCAACACCTGCAGCGACAGGGTTCTAAACACCCCACCTCTCACAGCAACCCCTCACACCATGAGGAAGACAACGACGAGGAAGAAGACGACGACGACGACGATGATGACCAGGACGTTGAGAGTTTGGAGAAAAGCCCGGACAGCCTCAGCATAAACATGTTGCAGGCAGATGAAGAGGAGGAGCGGCGTGAGCAAGAATCCTCCAGGCAGGAGAAGAGGAAGGAGAGCTGGCATCAAAGCCGCACCTTGCCTGATTCTCTAGGCCTAGCGATATCGGATGCCCAATCCGCCGTCTCCACGGCTGCCCCCGGACGGGCCGCCCACAGGCGTCTTCCGTCCAGACAGGCTCAAAGCATGAAAAACCGAGAGTACAGCAGCTCGCTTCACACCGAGGGCAGGACGCCCCAAAGTGCTGGGTCCAGCCCCATGCCGAGCCGCCACCGGCCCACCTCGCTTCGAGCAGGGCCCTGCATTGACATTGGCAGTGCTGACAGGGGTCCACTTGGTGGCACCAGAGAGGGCGGCGCTCAGTTTGGTCATGTAGAGAAGGCTGAAAGCAGCGTCGAGCCAAGGGGGGAATTCTGCCGGAGTAGCAGCGTGAGAGTATCCAGCTCCTCCAGCGCAAACCTGGCGGATACCAGCCGCATGCGCAATTCTGTGGCGAGTGCCGACGCGAGGCAATCTGAGCATAAGCCACGCCCATTTATGGGCGTCATTGACAAGACTGCACGTTTCCAGCAGCAGCAAAGTCATCATGGCAACCTAGTGTCGGGTTACGGCTGGCAGGGACTTGTGCCAGAAGGGCTCGTAGGTCACAATGTAGGGGTTGTCATGAACACGCACTCGTCCAGTGACCACCAATATGCTAAAACGAGCGCCTATCAGGAGCCCATTCATAACAGCACACACACGCCTGAGTTTCACCCAGACAAGTTTCATCCTGGACCCGGATACAAGGACACTAACCCCCTCCAGCAGCACTACAACGACACCAAGCACAAGCAGGCCAGCCTGGCCCGGGACAACCCCATCCTGATCAGCTCCATCAAACCTAAACGCTCCTTTATTGAGTCAAATGTGTAGCTACAAACTCGTATTTTATGTTAAGCACAAATGATCTACAATCTTACGACTTATATAGGAGCCTCAAGTTTTCATCAACAAACCCAGTGTCATTCGAGTCTGTTTTGAAGATTGAGATTCAAAGATTTTGTGTGAGTGCTCCAGTGCACGAGTATAAGATTGCCTTGCATTTCTGTTTACAACTACAGCTTCCGAGGTATTTAAGCACATTTTAAATGCGCAACGCTGCATCTGCACATTAAAAGAGAGCTGAGATATGATACAGATGATTTATTAATAATGTATTAAGATACCTGACCTGTCTTTAGACTTCAGTAAGGGCATAGGACGTCTACCAAGATGAAACGCTGTCTCTTACAGTAGGATTGTGGACCGGTCCTGTGTGTATTCAAAAGCATTTCCTGTTTGAATGATGTTTGTTTGTGTGCGTGTGCGTTTGAGGAGAAGCGTGTTGTATTTCTTCATGAATTACTCACTGTTTGGACTAATTTATTTATGGCTTGGTTGTCTGATTAAAACAATATTATATTTTATATATTAGTTATTTTTGCACAGCTATATATTATGAAATACCACTATGATTGTGAGATTGACCTGAACTGTATAAAGGAGACCAGGTTTACATGCATGTTATGGTGAATCATATTCAGGTGTCTATGAGGACATAGATGTTATTTCGTATGTACATTATTTGCAATTAATTTCATGTATAGGGCTGTTATGTATTGTATTTGAATATTTCAGCAACATATACAATAAACCCCAGTTTAAGACTTAAGTTATTTAGTTATTACATTTCTCTGTCTTATTTTTGTACATTTATAACCTGCATTACTGCAAAATTATAGGAAAAAAATATTAGTGTAATGAGAGCCAATCCTTCAGTAGATTGGTGTTAATTTGACAAGTTTTACATAGTAAGAAAAATTGTTTTGTGAAGATTCATCTTAATGACATACTATGAAGGCTGTACTCATAATAATCTTTTCTAAACGTGTTTTAATTATATATGGTACAGGTCGCCCACCTCAATGTGTTTCCATGATTAAATGAGGTATTCCGTGTTTTAGTAAACGTCGCAGAGTTCGACAAAGACAAAAAACCGAGCCAAAACATACGCATATTTGATTGACAAAATCCCGAGTAGTTATGCCGAAGTTGCTGCTGCTTCTTGGACAGGTAAGAAAATTAATTATTGTGCACTCTCTAAAAACTCCTTAGTATCAGTGTAATTTACATAAAACTCAGAGACGGCAATGTAGATTCATATCGATAGCAATGCAGTGTTAGAAAACTTTCGTGGCAGGGTTGCCAGGTTTTCACAACCTTCCCAATTGCTACTCAAAACTAGCCCAACCGCGTTTCGAGTGGGGTCCCCCGTTACAAATCGCGTTCTGTGGGGTAAAATACACGTTTTTGGCGGTGTTCCCCTGGTACAATTCGCATTCCAAAGGGATAAATACGTTACTGGTGTTGCTTCAATCCGCGGACATGAAAAACAACCCGCAAAATAGTGATGGGTCGTTCTTGAACGATTCGTTCATTTTGAACGAATCTTTAATGTGACTCGGGACGAACGAGTCGCCTCGGGGAGTGATTCGTTCAGTCGCGCATGCGCAACATCCTATTAGGTTCTGTACCGGAATTAGTTCACCTGTTTTAGAGTCGTTCGTTCACCTTATGGGGCTGTCACGTGATGAACGAACGACTCAAACCCGAAGACTCAAAAGATGAACTAATCAATTCTCCTTCCGGCTCAGGCTGCATAGGTTAACATTACGGGGCTGTCACGTGATGAACGAACGACTCAAACCCGAAGACTCATAAGATGAACTAATCAATTCTCTTTCCGGCTCAGACTGCATAGGTTAACATTACGGGGATGTCACGTGATGAACGAACGACTCAAACCCGAGGACTCGAGAGATGAACTAATCAATTCTCTTTCCGGCTCAGACTGCGTTGGTTAGCTAATTGGGCTGTCACGTGATGAACGAACAACTCCAATCCTTAAACCTGTCAGATAAGAGGCGAGGTGAGCGAATCATAGACTAAAGACCCAGGTAAACAATGAATGAATCTTTTTTTGTTTCTTATAGCATTATAGTTTTGATTTGTTTGTAGTGTGATCAACGTTTGTGTAAGCAGTAGATGTGTTAGGGAGGTAAAACGTAATATTTTAATTATATTTTCCTAAAATGAACGAAATGACTCGAAAAAAGATTCGTTCATTTTGCTGAACGAGACTCAAAGGACCGAGTCGGTAAAATGATCCGAACTTCCCATCACTACCGCAAAACAAAGCTGCAGTCCGGAAGTTATGCCTTTTTGCTGCCATCTCTGTTTTTGGGGAATTATCTACTTTACGTGGGGTGTGCGTCGGCACAGCTTCTCAGCGCGGATGAATCTAATGTCTTGAGGTTTAGGGTAGGGTATGTCGAAAAACTCCCATCTCGTTTTCTTCCCCATCTTCAAAATCATCCTACATCGATGTAGAGGTACCGACCCAGTGTTTAGAAAGTGAACATGCAAAGAACATCAAACACCCTTTACAAAAAAAAAAAAAAAAAAAAAAAAAGAAAAGTAAAAAAGCGATGTAGGATGATTTTGACGTTGAAGAAGAAAACGAGACGGGAGTTTTTCGACCTACCCCAACTGTATTCACCCGGATTACACAGACTACGCATGCGCATGGCAGAGACGAGACAAGACGACCACTTGCGGTTAAAAAGTATATAAATAGTCAATTTGTTTCGAAAATGACCGATCGTTTTGCTAGATAAGACCCTTCTTCCTTGGCTGGGATCGTTTAGAGCCATTTAAACTGCATTTTGGAAGTTAAAACTTGGGGGCACCATTGAAGTCCACTATGGAGAGAAATTCTGGAATGTTTTCCTCAAGAAATTTTACGACTGAAGAAAGAAAGACACGAACATGTTGGATGACAAGGATGAGTAAATTATCTTTAATAACTGACAAATAGCTGAATCTTGTCATTTAGGAACAAGATTGCCTTAGTGACTGAATCTGTTTGTGATCTGCTAAATATCCAAAATATAAAACAAGGGCTTCAAAGCTGTGTTTAGTGGAATGAACACGTAAGGTAAGTGGTAAACTACCACAATCAGCAGCACAGACTGCTTTTAATCACAGACAGTTGGATTTCTAGTAGGCTAAGGTTACTTGGATAAACAAAAATGTATAAGTCATAATTTATTTGTGAAGTAAATGGTCCATCTTCAAAAAGATCAGGGTTTTTTGAGATTAAAGGAGAAGTCCACTTCCAGAACAACAAATTACAAATAATTTACTCACCCCCTTGTCATCCAAGATTAGGGATGTAACGGTATGAAAATTTCCTATCATGATTATAGTGACCAAAATTATCATGGTTATCAGTATTATCACGGTATTGTTAAAATGTGCTGGAAGTGTTCGAAAAGTACTGACACATAAATTATTTCAAGTTTTACATTTAAAAATCAACAAACAACAAATAAAATGACTTTTTGTTTACCTAATCAGTAAAACAATAACAGTACCAATGATGTCAGGATTTTAAATGACAACATGACTGACAACCTATATGGCATGTTCAAATATCTAAAGTAAATGATCAAATAAAGCTTTGAAAACGTTTCATAAAAGGCAAACCTCACATTTCAGCCTTTAAATAAAGAAAAGAGTTAAGTCAAAATAATAACTGATTAATAAATGATTATATGTTTTTTATCTGCTCCATGAATCTAGATAACTTATCTGAATTTTTTAAATGTGTAGAATCCACATAAGCTTGTTTTTCATCACTGTTATAGGGTATATATATAATATATGTATAATATAGGCTACAGCAAGGGCATAACAATTCAGTCTGTTTTTTGGCTAGACAAAAACTGCACACAAGCTGAATGTAAATGTAAGTCTCTGTAAATCCACTGTATGTCACTAGATGGCGCTTATGGAAAAGCTGAATTACAGCTGTTTCCGTGAACTTTGTGGATAAAGCAGTATTGCGATCAAGAACACTACTTTAGATATTACATGGAGTGAAGATGAAAACAAAATGACATCGAATCTTTTCTGAAGACAATCAGAACCTTCAAAGGTACATTCGTATAATTAATTAATTCATATATTCATTATTTGTATAATTCCCGATTTATGTTTCTGCTGGTGGGCAACCCCCAATTGCGAAGTGAAACGCACGGACTGCAAATACATTAGTTACCAAATACAAACTATTTTTCTATGAGGGTTGCGCTTCACTAAATAAAATGAACAAATACCTGTTTACAATAAGCACTTATCCGCGCGTACACAGAACAAAGTTTGAGGGCGCATATGTAATATCTGAGGGAGCGAAAAGCCATGATCACTATATATTTGGGAGAGCAAGCCCGCTGCGGTCCGAGAGATTCGTCCTGGCACCCTCTTGTATTACAATAATGCACTCTTTTCATTTGCTAATAAAATAACGGCAAAAACTGCTTCAAATGAAGGATGAAAGTGAGAATTGAGTCGTAAAAGCTGCAATCCATTTCTTATTGCTTAAAATGAACGGAGACTATCTCGTGTTTTTCCGTGCGTGCTCGATCATTTCCGTGGGGATCGGCGCCTATGCCAATAGCACCCTTTTAAAACATCCCAGCTTTTCCGTCGTCTTTTCACACAAAACGAAACTACTCCGTCTGCCGTGCGCAGATGAGACTATGCTTTATGCTGGACAGTATTTATTTATCATCAGTTGTTCAAATCGTGGTAATCGAATACGGTTTTAATGATAATTAAAATATGAAACGGTAATACTAACCGTGGGCAATTTTATCATGATTTATCGTCAAACCGGTAATCGTTACATCCCTATCCAAGATGCCCATTTCATTCTGTCTTCAGTCATAAAGAAATTATAGTTTTTGAGGAAAGCATTTCAGGATTTTTCTCCATATAATGGACTTCATTGGTGCCCTGATTTTGAAATTCCAACATGTAGTTTAAGTGCAGTTTCAAAGGGCTTTAAACGATCCCAGCCGAGGAAGAAGGGTCTCATCTAGCAAAACGATCAGCCATTTTTTTTGAAAAATAAAAATTTGTATACTTTTTAAGCACAAAAGTTTGTGTAGCACAGGCTCTGGGATGCGCGTCCACGATGCTATGAATTAGTAATGGGTCGTTCTTGAACGATTCTTTTATTTTGAACGAATCTTCAATGTGACTCGGGAAGAACGAGTCGTCTCGGGGGAGTGATTCGTTTGTAGTGTAATCAACGTTTTTGTGTAAGCAGTAGATGTGTTAGGGAAATAACACGTAACATTTTAATTATATTTTGCTAAAATTAACGAAATGACCTGAAAAAAGATTTGTTCATTTTGCTAAACGAGACTTAAAGGTCTGAGTCGGTAAACTTCCCATCACTACTACGAATCACATGTAAGTTCATTGTCTGTGTACTGAGTATGGCGAAAAACTCCATCTTATTTTCTCCTACAACTTGAGAGGAGGACATCGTTGCACCTTTTTGTTTGTAAACTAGCCGGGACTCCTTTATGTATCCACCTTATTTTTGCTGAAGAGCGGGCGTGGCCATTTGTACGTTTTATGGGTCTGGCTTCTGCTCTCATCCGCATCTAGCTATTTTTAGCTGTACAAAACAGCTCGTTTTGCTGCTTGACATTGCACATAGGTGTGTTTTACCATATTATTCCAAAGTATTATCTTAATCAGGAACACTGGTTTGTAGTGCAAACAGTTTTACCATTTACTGCACGTTGTTATTCTTCTCATCATTTCCTTATAGTGGCTAGTGAACCGGAAGTCTCGCCCATAGGCTTACATCTGTGTTGAAGGTGGATGGAGACATGAATAGATGCCCTTTGACCGCTCCAAGCATGTAGACACACCCGTCATCTTGTAACGGTCAACTTGATGTCATTCACCATACATACTATGGGTTCACAGACCATCACCTCTGCAGGCCTCAGAGAGGCTTTTATTAAACAATAAAACAGAAAGGGGAGGATTGTGGCACATCATGCGAGGGGCGGCGGCTTCTCTAGCGGCATCGTCCTCCTCCACCTACGTGGCGCTTCTGGGGGATATCACGGCCCGGCATCTTGGCCCGTCATTCACGGGTGCGGTCCTCATCCGAACCCACGGGGTCCGGCAACTCGTCCTGATTACTATGATGGCTTACGTATAGCGGCCCATAGAAACAGTTGCTAGTGAGGCATCTACATATACATATCTATAGATACAGACGTGACATAGTGACGCAAATTCAGAAAACTGAACGGAATCTGTAAAATTAGAAAAGATTATTTCAAGCTTACTGTTGTGAATCATGCAAGGTGGTGAGATAGTTTTGAACACTGATTGGTTATGTAATTGCTCAATAATTGATTCTGGATCATTTTTAGCCCCAAAAAACTTATGGAATGCAGCTTTAGAATACATGAAGAAAAGCATTGCTAACACTAATTACTACTGAATGAACCTTTACTTTTTATATTTTCTGTAGAAAAATTGTTAATGGATTATGTAGTTGCTTGGATATTGTGTGTAGTTTTTACTGCAGATGGTTGCTTAGTGGCTTGCCAAATGCCTATCCCAAAGTCTCTTAAGAGATTTCTCTCAGACTTCCTTATTCATTTCTAAACCTGATAACTTAAAATAACACTTTTCTTCAACAAGCTGCATGGTGTATCATACAAGTTATAGAAGTGTCATACAACTTATGAATACAAACTTATGATCACGTATCCCTGAGCAATCACCATTGGTTAATGTGAAGATGAATCACAAGCCAACGGTACAACAGGTTTATTTTATTTCTGCGTGGCTTTCAGTCTCACAGCAGGTTTATGAAAGCATGAACCACCCAACAGCTTATGTAGGTAAAGGTCCAGACTGTCTACACATCATCACAGAAGTGTCTATGTACAGTCATATACATACGTTACATAGTGAGGCTTGAAATTCAGTCACTGAAATGCTTAAAATGATCATCCACTAGTAAATGTAAACCTGATTTTAAGCATGTAAACTTTCATATGAGCAACCTCATATGACCCACATGACCCTTTAAATGATTAATAGCTCATCGTAAAAATCATTTCATGAAGTAAGCCTAAATCACTTGAGGAGTTTCACCTATATTCAGACCTGTGAGTCACGACAGGAGATAGAGAACAGCTGCAGGAGGAATCATAATTATGTGCTAGAAACAGTATAATTACACCAGCAAACTGTTCGCTATGGAGCAGAAAGGGGATGATAAACATTTATTATGATGTTTAAGGCCACTCAACATTCCGCTGTGTTATGATGGAGAAGCATTTAGTAGTTTTAGCCTGATTATGGACCATTTACTCGTCAATCTGCATGTGACATAACTACCGTCACTTTGCAGATGGAGGTTCCATCACATCTAATGGAACACCTCTCTCCCTCTCAGGATTAAGGCTGAACTTGAGCTCAAGTCAAGAGCTGAGACATCACTTAGTCTGTTAAAAGCTAAAGCACTAAAATGTACATGTCTAAAGCCAGTCTGATCTCAAATAAGCGCCATGGTGTTCCAGTGCTAGAGAGAATTCTCTTCTGGGCTCATTATATCTGAAATCACTGACAAGTGGTCCATCGTAAAATGGCCATTTTGAGCGTACGGTTGGGTGTCAGAAGGGTGGTCTGCAGGGGCAGGTTGGTCATAGGGCTGGTGCGGCTCTTCGTGTTGATCCAGCTCTCGATGGCCTCCCGTTCATAGGAGTAGCCGTCTGCGGGGGGAAAACGAGAAGAAAATGTTTCAACTCAAAACAAAATCTCCAGTCAAGCAGGTAAACATCTCTCAGACACTCACCGGCAGCAATCACTGGGTCCTTCATGACCTCGCGCGTGATTGGACAGAGGTACTCGTCCGGAGTGCCGTTATTGGCAGGTGCCATTTTCAACTCCTCAATCTTCTTCATGACTTTGCTCCGCAGGCCCAGAGACTCTGAGAGAGCACAAGAACACTTTAGCCCCCCCAAACACATCCAATCACAGAAAAGTGGGACCCTCAAGGACATATCAATACATTGGTGTTAACAGAATAGCAGGGGTTTGGGTTCCAATTTCAGTAGTGTAACTCTTTCTGTAAATGCTGGGCAGAAACCAGAACGAATGTAGGCATAATGTACAGCACAGACAGAAATTCTCTATATAATATTATTGTAAGCACTAAGCAGGCAAGGGAGGCAAAACTAAATAAATGAGCAGTTTTGCTGAATTTTAAATTCTAATTCTCGAATTTTAAATGCTGATCTGTGTTCAACAAACACTTAAATTTAACAGCTCAGTTCAATTAAACATTTTTACAATTAAACACCTTTGTGTCTGTGACAGTTATTATTTTGTGTTTGTGGTGTTCATTGTAGATTTAAGATTCAAAGTAAAATTTTGAAAAAGTTGGTAAAAAACAAAACGTAACAATTATAACTTACAAATAAAGCTACATAAAATATGCTTTTTACACTGAGTTCAATAAAAAAAAATAACAGGAATTATTAGGTTTAGCAAATAGTGTATTTGACAGTTATATAGTATTATTTTTTAACTTTAAAAATAGCAGACACTTTTAAATAAGGACAATGGAAGAAATCAAAATCAACAAAACAGCAGGCTAATGCAGTACACGTAGCAAAGGTTTTTTTTTTTATTATATAATAAATTAAAAGAAAACAGATAAAATAGAAAATAATAGAGCAACCTAGTGTTAGAGGCTTTTTTTTTTTTTTTTTGTTAATCGTTTAATAAACAAAAAGAAAAATATGCGGCAAACTGCATCAAAATTCACAGGAAAAATTTCTAGAATATAGAAAACAATATAATAATAATTATAATTAAATGTAAAGATGAATTTGTCCCCGCTACTATTTTAGGGCCCTATAAAATTCATTTTAGTTTTTCCCAAATGTCATTTTATTTTTTTTTTCCAATTCCATTTTTTCTGGATTCTGTTTTAATTCTTCTAGACTCTGTATTGAAGGTTAAATGAAAAAAATATTAATCAAAAAGCATGTCTTATTCATTGAAATCATGAAACACAATTTAACAGCAATTTATTAAAAGTTTAACAAAAAATTACAATTTAAGGCCCTGTGAAATACATATTTTTTTCCCTTAATTTTCAATTTTTTTTTAATTTTATAAAATTCTGTTTTCTGTTAATGTTCTAGATTCCATTATAATGGTTTCATTAAATTTTAATAATCAAAAGCATCTCTGTTTAATTAATCATATAAATAAATAAATAATATTTATTTTACTTATTTTTTATTTTCATTTTTTAGAAATACTGTGTTGTTGTTTTTCTGGTAAACTAATTCAGGTAAATATTTATTTCTGGTAAACATTCCTTAAAAAATAATGTTTTAATAATAGTTGTAACCCTGGACCACAAAACCAGTCATAAGTAGTACAGATATTTCTAGCAATAACCAACAACATATTGTATGAGACAAAATTATTGATTTTTCTTTTATGCCAAAAATCATTAGGATATTAAGTAAAGATCATGTTCCCTAAGCTATTTAGTACATTTCGTGCCATAAATATATCAAAACTTAATTTTTGATTAGTAATATGCATTGCTGAGAACTTCATTTGGACAACTTTAAAGGTGATTTTCTCAATATTTTTTTGCACCCTTGGATTTCAGATTTTCAAACAGTTGTATCTCAGCCAAATATTGTCCTATCCTATTTTATTTATTTATTTTATTTATCCTTTATTTAACCAGGAGAAGCCCATTGAGATTAAAAATCTCTTTTGCAAGGGAGACCTGGCCAAGACAGGCAGCTAAATTACATCACATCATTACATACATACAAAAACACACAAAAAAAGAAACAAATTGAAAGCCAATTTTACACTTACAATGAAATCACAATTAAAAACATTGACATGTGAGGGACTCCAACTCAAAACATCTCATTTTTACCTTAAAAACACTCAAAGGAATCAATTTACTAAGATCCTCCAGTATTAATCCTAACAAACCATACATCAATGGAAAGCTTATTTATTCAGTTTTTAAAAACAATTGTTGAAAAATTGACTCTTATGACTGATATTGTGGTCCAGGGTCACAATTTATTAGTAGTAGTGTAGTGTTATCATTACATGACATTACTAGTGTTATATTTTACATTACTAGTTTTTTCAAGTTAAACCGAACTTTTATTTTGACGGGTTGCTGCAAAGATCTTTAAGTTTCAGTTTGCATATGATATGCTGATAGATTTTTATCAAAGGAAACTGTAACATACTTGTCAAGTGACTCTCAGAGCAGTTCTAGAGACACAACATGCAGGAATTATTTAAATAGTATTTTGGCAGTTTAAAGGGGTGGTCTAATGGATCTTTTCAAAGGCTTGATTGTGTTTACGGGGTGCAAAGCAACATGCCTTCATGCTTCGTTTTTTATTTTAAATATTTTACCTTTATGTTACACTGCTTTTCAACTAGCATAAAAACGTCTGGTCGATTTCCTGTTTCTGCGAAGGCCCTTTCTCAGAAGTTCGCAATGGGCTCTGATTGGTTAGCTGGCCGAGTGTGTTGTGATTGGCTAAACTGCCTCTAGTGTCTAAACGTCCCGCCCCTCATCAGCGGCATGTGCTCCGGTTGTATTGTAAACAATGGCGTCGTCTATATTGCTTATCAATTTGAGACCGAATGAGATACTTTTAGATACGCTGTTATTATGCTATTGCTTATGCTAGCTTTTAATATATGGTTTTATCATGATTAAAGCTTTAATACAGAACGCCAACTGCATGCACGTCCATGTTTAATGCTTGTCATGGCTATGTGAAAATAAGTGTATAAGTGGAACAGTTTACATGCTGTTTGAACATTAATGTGTGTTGGCAGTGTATGTACAAATCTACCCTGTAATGGTAAAAATCCATGCAGTGGTTTTTAATTACTCTGTAAAAATAATATCCCCTTTTTCAAATCGAGCCATTCTCAGATTCCTGTCGTTGTGGTGTCACACCCACAGAGGCCGCTCCCACAATAGTTGATTGACATGAGCGTCTTACCTCTGATCAGTTGTAACAGTCCCATCTCCATGTTTTGATGCTGGAGCAGGGATGTAAGTTACACAAGAATTGAGCGATTGAGGTGTTGTGTTGCTGGATGTAATAATGAACGTAGTGGTCGTCATTTACTCCTGACATCTGAGCTGCTGAAGATGCAGTGGATTACGTTTGTGAAGGGAATGCACCTCCCGATCTACAAATATCCATCTATTTTCACGCGAATCATTCATGATCCAGCTATACCTACAGCAGAAGTGAGTATATGGGTTTTTTTATGAATCTTTGCGATCACCTTTCCTAATAATGTGCTAGTTAGCAAATTTAGCGACTAAATGCGGCTAAAGTAAACAGGCTCGTCACTCCACAGAGATTTTTGCAGAGCTGATTTTGGCAAGGTAAAAAGGGTGTTGTTTTACAGTACCACTGAGAATTTTTAACCAAAGTATATTATAGACTTTTCATTAAGACCCTAAAGAATCATATCAACTTGTGGAAAATGGGCATCCGATGACCCCTTTAAAAAGGTGAAATCGTATTATATGACCCCTTTAATATTCACAGACACTAGTCTATATCACATTTTGATTTAAGTGTACTGACCTGCTGACTTGGTGATAGCTCAAATCCACCATACAGACTTGACTTTTTTTCGAACATCCCATTTGAGTTTGATGTATAAGTATTTGTTAACTGCTAATCACCCGTAAACCCATAAATGACTATTTACTGGTTGCTCAGCTACAGATAATTTTAAATGCATGCACAAAAATTTCCATAGGACTGAAGAACAAACTCAAACTCAAGACTTGCCTTCTCATTTGAGCAGCCCACCACAGACCACTGACTGCACTGAGAACAGCAGACACAATGGCCTGACTTCACAGAGGGCAGCAGATAAATCAATTGAAGTGAAGCCTGTTCAAATGTCATGCTAAATGAAATGGGGTGATTTTACTGTCATGGTGAATTGGGCAGTGATTTCTTCCATTTTATTTTCAGAAGTGCACATTAGGATAGGATTTCTTATGTAAATTGCTGCTGGTTTTAGGACTGAAGCGGAAATAATCAGCTTTAATGCACACAAACTCTTTTCTGGACACCACACAGGCAAGTGCTTTATATAACTCAACAAATCCCATGTTTACATTCTCTACAATCTCTAGGATTATGTCTGATGTTGGCCACTTTTTCCATGATTTTTCCTAAAAAAAATAGACCAACTCAATCAAGATTTCCTGTTAGGTAATGTATAAGAGACGTGAAAATCCATGTTACTTTTATATAACTTCTAATGACATGGCACGATATCAGCTGAGGTAACATTTAGAGGTTAAGGTCATTCCAGCACTATTAGTACAGAGTGTATTTATTATTATTTATTTTTTTATTCAGATTTTTTTTAAAATTTAATTAAGAAATGTATTAGCATTTTTTAGGCAAACAGCAAACTAAAACAACTAAATAGTATTTTAGTATATTTTGTATGGCCTCCTTTGGCCTTGATAACAGCTTGCATTCTTGCTGGCATTGTGTCTGTTGTTATTGAGTGTAATTAAGCATCTGAATAAAAAAAATAATAATGAACTGGTTTACTATTTTTTCTGCCTTAAAACAGTAAATTTGAAAATTCATGGATAAAAGCAACAATAATTATATTTTAGCATTACAAATACTACTGTGACTAAAGAGCTTACACATACTGGTGGATTAACATTACAGAAACAAAAAAATGGAGAGGTGGTGGTGCAGTAAATTTGTTAAGCACCGAATATGTATGTGTGTGTGTGTGTGTGTGTGTGTGTGTATATATACACACACATACACACTCCTCTGTAATATATACATAGAGAGAGAGACTCCGTATACACTACCAGTCAAAAGTTTTTGAACAGTAAGATTTTTTTTTTTTTTTTTTAAAGAAGTCTCTTCTGCTAACCAGAAGACTTAATTACATCCAAAGTACAGCAAAAGCAGTAAAATTTTGAAATATTTTTACTATTTAAAATAACTGTTTTCTACTTGAATATATTTTAAAATTTTTAGCATCATTACTCCAGTCACATGATCCTTCAGAAATCATTCTAATAGTCTCATTGCTGATTATTGATTATTATTATTATGTTAAAAACAGCTGAGTAGAATTTTTTTTCAGGTTTCTTGGATGAGTAGAAAGTTCAGAAAAACAGCATTTATCTGAAATAGAAATCTTTTGTAACATCATAAATGTCTTTATCATCACTTTTGATCAATTTGAAGCATTAAAACTCTTACTGTTCAAAAACTTTTGACTGACAGTGTATTTAAAATCTACAGCAAGGTATTAAAAATGAATATAGATGTGGAGTAATGTGTGCTGTCATTTTACCAATGTGCAGCTCAGAGCTGAGGCTTTCCTTGGTGAGAGAGAGCAGCTCCTCTCCATCGATGTTATTGGATTTAAACAGGTCAATCACAGCCTCTAGCCCCTCCTCTCGTAACCATGCCAACACATCCTCCTCAGACCACTCGCTCACCATCAGTCTGGAGAGTCCACTCGACTTCCTGCCTGACAGACAGCAACAGGACGTATATATTACCTGCATATGGTCAATGACATGATGCACTTTTTTGTCCAATCTTTTCATTTTCATTTACTCACTATTTGAGTTGAGGCAATAGCCTTGTGGGCAATAGCCTTCTCTGTCTCTCTTTCTCTTCTCCCTTATGTTTCCAGTCTCCTCTAGACTGTCATGTTCAGGGTTGCCACAACAAAACCTGTCCATTTGCTATTCAAAACTAGAAAAAATGTCTTTTCAAGGGGGTCTCCTGTTAAAAATCCAATTCTGTGGGTTAAAATACATGTATTTTGGCGGGGTTCCCCTGGTAAAATTTGCATTTTAAAGGCTAAATATCAGGCTATTGGGGTCGCTTCAACTCCACTGCAACAGTGTTTAAGTAGCTCAATTCTGCGGGAAAACCGCAGACTTGGCAACATTAGTCCTATCCAATCAGGGCATGAAAGGCCAAAAATAAAAGTCTGGGAGATACTCCCAATCATGTTTTCACACTCCCAATAAATCTTATACAAATTATACAAATTTATAATTCACGACATTTGAAAAAATAAAAAAAAGTACATTTTCAGGGTTTCTGCAGGTTTTATGAGGGTAAATTTAAGACTTTTAAAAGACCTTTTTAAGACCAACTAAAGAAAACTTAAGAAGAAAAAATAAAAGGGAAAACAATACAGCACTACGTTCTCTAAGTATAGTTCGAGTTTTACTTTTCACTTTCAAATTAGCAGCAATTCAGCATCTAGCAATTGTTTGTTTTTAGTTTGTTTCAGTTTTCCCTCTTTTCAACGTTTTCCTTCGGTAAAAGTGCCGTGCACTTTTTACTTTCACTTTCAAATTAGCAGCAATTCGCCGTCAAACAGTTGTTTGTTTTTGGTTCGTTTGAGTTTTCCCTCTTTTTTTCACTTTTCTTTGGTTTTAAGTAGCTTGTCTTTTAAGTATACGTTGTGTGCATTTTACTTTCACTTTTAAATTAGTGGCATTAACGTAACGTAACAAACTTTTATTAACAAAATGAACATAAACACACCATGTTATATGCCTAATATAAAATAATAACTTAAAGTTTAAATAGGTATACAAAACTGAAAATCAGTAAACACTGTGTAACCAAATAAATAAGAAATGTAGAACGTTTATTAGCAAAACAAATAAGAAAAGCTTGGATGCACGGCATACACCTTGACATAATATATATTTAAATATATTTATTTGGCACACTGCATTGAGCAGCCACTTTCAGTTTTAATTGTATTGTCTGTTCTCTAACTGACTTAAATGTTTTTTATTACTATAAAAAAAAATAAAAAAATCAAGTTCTTCTTCGGGTGACTGACAGATAACACAGCACATACCGCCATCTACCACATATTGTTTAAAGAATATGGAGCGACCTAAGCCACGTAGCACAAAAATTACACTTTCGCTTCACTTTAAAATGAAACACAAGAGGAAACAATCCCTCACAAAAATGTATGCCATGATCATATGAATTTAAGACTTGCTGCTCTAATTTAAAGGAGTCATCAGATGCCCATTTTCCACAAGTTGATATGATTCTTTATGAAAAGTCTAAAACATACTTTGGTTAAAAATTCTTAATAGTAGTGTAAAACAACACGCTTTTTCCCTTGCCAAAATCAGCTCTGCAAAAATCCTCCCATTCTGGTCGAGGCTGCTTTAAATGCAAATGAGCTCTGCTCACCCCGCCCCTCTCTTCTCTCTGTGGAGTGACGAGCCTGTTTACTTTAGCCACATTTAGCCGCTAAACTTGCTAACTAGCACATTATTAGGAAAGGCGATCGCAAAGATCATTATAGGGTAGATTTGTACATACACTGCCAACACACATTAATGTTCAAACAACATGTAAAAGTGAACTTAGCATCCGACGACCCCTTTAAGACCCTTTCAAGGTCTTAATTCAAGGAAAAGCGATTTAAGACTTTTTAAGACCCGCGGAAACCCTGATTTTACTCGATGGTTACACCACATGATATTTTTAGAGTAATTAAAGTTTTTCTTGGTAAAATTTTACTAACATTTTTCCACGTGAAAAATATCTCATGTGAAAATGTATCAGCAAAACTAATATGAATTTAACCGAAGACGAAGAGTGAATTCTCAATGAGACTGCAGGTCAACACTTCTCACGCTGCATCTAATGCATAAATCATGAGGTGGAATGTTCTACACCATGTATCTGCTCAGGATGCAGTCAGATCATTTGCAGTACTTCGACTTCCTAGTGTGTGTGTGAGCTGTTATTTTGGTATTCATAATGCAGATCTCATCAGATTTCCTCCACACACATGCCGTTAAACCAGTCAGAGTATGTAAAGCCCACTAGAGCTCACAGAGTGCACTGTGTTTGGACTGAAGGCTGCAGCTGTGATCCATCACCCCAGAGAAACTTCTGAAGGCCGTGAGAAGAATACATCTCATTCTTCTTGTTTGTGTATTTGGTTAGACACTACACCTCTCAAGTGTCTTTGAATAACGGTGAGTAATTACTGAATGTGGTCAGCAGTGTTACATGCAGATAACAGTAACACGTGATTTACTTAACAAAACGGCAAGTTTGATGTTTTCATTTTGCAGACACTGTTATCCAAAGCTACATACAGTGCATTCAAGGTATATATTTTTTTATCAGTATATTATGCTCTCTGCAGATACATGACCATGGTGTTTTATCCACTTGAGCTTGCAGGGGTACAAATAATTCATAAATAAAAATATATGGTCTGGATTTCTCTTACCTCCACAGCTTGAAACCGAAGCAGCTTCATCTGAAAAGATGAACACAGGAAGGAGCATTACTAAACATGTATTCATGAACAGTAAGTATTTGGGTTACAAGCAGACGTCATAGTTAGATTATGGCTCTTAGACAGTTTATTTATAATAAATTATACTGGTTGAATCTCTTGAGCTGCATAACAGCAGTAAACACAAGAGCAGTGTAACAGAACAATGCAAACACTGCTCACTTTGTATTTTTGTTGTCAAGTGTTTATTTTTTTGTGCCCTGAGTGCCGTTTTTTTACATACTGTTTGTTAGTTACAGCCAAAACAAACAATAAAAACTAGTAGCACACTCACCAGGAAGAGATTTGCCTTCAGTTTCAGGAATCAAACAGGAGAAAATGACAAAAGAAGAAAAACAAACAAGCATTTTGTTGAACAAACAATATTTTTTTATCATTTTTTAAGAACAAATAAAAAAAGAAGTGAAATAGTTTGGAATTTGCACTTCCTGTGTATGAGCCATTCCTTCTCTCATTTAATCGTTTAATATACTCTATAAAATATTTAACTCACATTTGTTTTAAAGATCATTAAAGGGATCATTCACCCCAAAATGAAAGATTTTCAGCATTTGCTAATGAGCTTCTAAACCTGCATCATTTTCTTTTGTGGAAAATAGAAGATACAGTTGAGGTCAAAAGTTTACATAGACCTTGCAGATCTGCAAAATGTTAATTATTTTACCAAAATATGAGGGACCATACAAAATGCATGTTGTTTTTTTATTTAGTACTGACCTGAATAAAATAATTCACACAAAAGATGTTTACATATAGTCCACCATAGAAAACAATAGCCAGATTTATTTAAAAAAATGACCCTGTTCAAAAGTTTACATACACTTGATTCTTAATAATGTGTTGTTACCTGAATGAACCACAGATGTATTTTTTGTTTTGTTTGGTTTTGTGATAGTTGTTCATGAGCAGTGTTGGGGGTAACGCATTACAAGTAACGCGAGTTACGTAATAATATTACTCTTTTCAAGTAAC
Source organism: Labeo rohita (assembly GCF_022985175.1). Lineage (NCBI taxonomy): Eukaryota > Metazoa > Chordata > Actinopteri > Cypriniformes > Cyprinidae > Labeo > Labeo rohita. Next base: position 8,663,503 of record NC_066874.1, on the reverse strand, counting down.
TTGTAAAGTAACGCATTACTTTTGAATTTTTAAGAAAATATTACTTGTTACTTATTAATAAATGTTACTTTTTTCCCCATTTATTGATTGAAAAGTCTCCTGTCGGGAAATTGGGAGTAAACATGATATTACTGTATTCTAGACTAAATGTGAACATGTATTAATTCATCTCACTCACAAAAAACAGATTCAGTATTCCTCAAAATAAATAAAAACAGTGAAATGCAAACCCAGAATATGATGCAACCCTGCAATAATTATGTCAAATAAAACAAATTAACCTTTATGTATTTAATCCCATTTTATTAACCAGTGTCTTTGCTGCTGACCTTCAATGATGCAATTCAACCATACTAATTAGCAAAAATTACTTTAGATAAACTAACATTTGTGCTTCATTTTTTATAGCTGAAGAGGGATCTCCTGCATAAATGTAATTTTCTTTCAGTCTGAGGTGAATTCATTTCACTTTTGGTGTAGCCCTGTTCAGATTTAAGAAGTAAAGCAAAAGTAACGTAACACATTACTTTCCATAAAAAGTAAATAAGTAACGTAATTAGTTACTTTTTTCAGGGAGTAACGCAAAATTGTAATGCATTACTTTTAAAAGTCACTTTCCCCAACACTGTTCATGAGTCCCTTGTTTGTCCTGAACAGTTAAGCTGCCTGCTGTTCTTCAGAAAAATCCTTCATGTCCCACAATTTTGTTGGTTTTTCAGCATTTTTGTTTATTTGAACCCTTTCCAACAATGACTGTATGATTTTGAGATCCATCTTTTCAACACTGAGGACAACTGAGGGACTCATATGCAACTATTACAGAAGGTTTAAATGCTCACTGATGCTCCAGAGGGAAAAACCATGCATTAAGTGAACAGTTTGGAGATGTGTACATTTTTCTCATCTTTTCACACTGAGGACAACTGAGGCACTCATATAAATAACTATTACAGTAAGTTCAAGTGCTCCAGAAGGAAACGCAATGCATTAAGAGGTGGGGGTGAAAACTTTTGAACAGAATGAAGATACATGTTGCCCAGACAACAAAATAAGTTAAATTTTCCCTGATCTTAAAATTCAAAAGCATCAGTAAGCGTTTGAACCTTCTGTAATAGTTGCATATAAGTCCCTCAGTTGTCCTCAGTGTAAAATGATTGATCTCAAAATCATACAGTCATTGTTGGAAGGGTTCAAATACACAAAAATGCTGAAAAACCAAAGAATTTGTGGAACCTGGATGATTTTTCTGAAGAACAGCAGGCAGTTTAACTGTTCAGGACAAGCAATGGACTCATGAACAACTATCATTAAAAAAAAAACACAGCTGTGGATCATTTAGGTAACAACACAGTATTAAGAATCAAGTGTATGCCAACTTTTGAACGAGTCTAAGAGGTACCGTATAACAGGAATAACCTGCATTCATTGTAAATGTTACTTTGAAATGCAGTTTAAATAGGTTTTCAAAGCTCAGAAACTCACCCTGAGCACCGCTGCCATCCTCCACCCGCCAGATATTGACGGTTTTGTCCATGGAGCCTGTGGCGATGATAGGGGCCGTGGGGGAAAAGGCACAGGCCGTCACATACCTGCCCAAACAGTAAGAGTCCGATCGACAGGGTTCAACCACTTGCACTCAAGAGATCAGACCTTAGAAATCATGACTCACAAACTCACCTGTCATGCTGGTTAAGTGTGTAGAGTAAGACGCCTTCGTTCTGCAAAGAACAACTAGTTGTTAGAAATGCAAACGCTATGCTAATGACACCCAAGCTGTCAATCATCTTTTATTTTTATTGGTTAGACTGAAATATATGATGAATATGAATGAGACTCACAGCTTGATACACAGTCACGGTCTTATCCACCGATCTGTGGGAAAAAAGAGAGAGTGACATTTAAAAAGCATGAGTCAGACGAGGCCTCTATGGCCTTTATGTGAAGTAAAACCGAGCCTGTCTGTCGGCTGACACACAGAGGATGAAAAATCAGATTCAGCAGAGATTATTAGCAAACAGACTTCAGAACCAGTGCTCATCGATCATGGTGTTTGTCATACCGCTGATGTCTGTGATTACACAGCACCACCCAGTGGACAAGAATGCAACTGCAAGGAAAATTATTGAGTAATTCGATATTTTTGTTTTCTTTGTGCACAAAAAGTCTTCTTGTAGCTTCGTAACATCACGGTTGAACCACTGATGTCACATAGACTATTTTAATGATGTTCTTACTACCTTTCTGGGTCTTGAACATGGTTGTTGTGTTGCTGACTAAGGAAGGTCAGAAAGCTCTCAGATTTCATCACAAATATGTGTTCTGAAGATGAACAAAGGTCTTACAGGTTTGGAATGACTTGAGGGTGAGTAATTAATAATAGAATTTAATTTTTGGGTGAACTATCCCTTTAAAGGTTGTCATTTTATGATCCTGATAAAATCTTTTTTGTATTAAAGTAAAGAATTATCCCTACAGTGTAAGGTATGTGTGTGCATTACTGACCCTGACACCAACATCTGTCCATCAGCAGAGTAAGCACAGGACAGAACTGGAGCTGACTGACCCGTCAGAGTGTGAGCGAGCTGCATCTTAATGCCTGCGGATCAACAGACGTCATTAATCACAAACGCACTCACTAAAACCCCAGAAGACACAGGTGGGCAGGTATCAGATGGCACTACCTGCAGCAGACAAAAGAGAAACAATCCATATCTTCAGCAGACTGTCCTGTCCACATGAGGCCAGCTGAAACTGAACACAGCCATCTGTGCCTGTGAAAGAGAGACTGAGAGAGTCAATGGTTTACTTTTGTTCATTTAACAAGCAATTTGTCCTAAAAAGAAATGTTACGAAAACTATTATGAAACTATTTTGCAAGATCATAACTTGAAGTACTTATTTTAATATACACTATCAGTCAAAAGTTTTAAGATTTTTAATGTTTTTTTTTTAAAAAAGTCTCTTCTGCTCACCAAGCCTGGATTTATTTGATTCAAAGTACAACAAAAACAGTACAAGTTTGAAATAATTTTACTATTTAAAATAACTGTTTTCTATTTGAATATGTTTTAAAATGTCATTTATTCCTGTGATTTCAAAGCTGAATTTTTAGCATCATTTCTCCAGTCACATGATCCTTCAGAAAACATTCTAATATTCTGATTTGCTGCTCAAACAACATTTATTATTATTATTATTATTATCATCATCATGTTGAAAACAGCTGAATAGATTTTTTTAAGGTTTCTTTGATGAACAGAAAGTTCAGTAGAACAGCATTTATCTGAAACAGAAATCTTTTGTAACATTATAAATGTTTTTATCATCACTTTTGATCAATTTAAAGCATTCTTGCTAAATAAAAGTATTCATTTCTATAATATCTTCTTCTCTGACTTTATAAATCTACATATGGACATATCTACATACTTAAGCTCACTCAGATACAGTAAGGTAGTGCTTTGTAACTTGTTGGAATAATTGAAATCCAGAAATCGTACCCTTCTTTATCTGGGGAGCAAACTGACAGCAGGAGACCCCAAGGTCATGGGCGTTCTTCTCCGCATGGAGATGGTTCATATTCAGGTCCCACAGCCGCAGGTCACCATACGTGGAGCCGGTGATGAACAGCTGACCACAGGGAGTGAAAGAGCAGGCCACTATACTGGTGTCAGTCACTGCGCCTGTCCTAAACAGCACCATATAAGTGCATAAGTGTCAATCAAACAGTTTGATCTGGCGCAGTGCGAAAAGAACCTAATGTGAATCTAATAAAAATAATCTACAATTAAAAATAAATCTAATACTATCGTACAAAAAAATGGCTTGAGTCACCATTTAATTACCCAAACCTGTAGAAATTAGAAAAAGAAAGGAAGAAAGGAAGGAAGAAAGAAAGAAAGAAAGAAAAATAATAATATATAATATAAAGTAATATATACTACCAGTCAATTGTTTTTTGGCAGTAAAATTTTTTATGTATTTTAAAGAAGTCTCTTCTGCTCACCAAGACTGCATTTATTTGATCCAAAATATAGCAAAAACAGTAATATTGTGACACATTTTCACTATTTAAAATTGCTTTCTATTTTAATATATTTTAAATTGATCAAAAGTGATGATAAAGACATAATGTTACAAAAGACTTATATTTTCTATAGATAAAAAAACCTGAAAAAAAATATACTCAGCTGTTTTCAACATAATAGTAATAATAAATGTTTTTTAAACAGCAAATCAGAATATTAGAATGATTTCTGAAGGATCATGTGACTGGAGTAATGATGCTAAAAATTCAGCTTTAAAATCACAGGGAAAAAATAAATTTTTAAATATAATCAAATAGAAAACAGTTATTTTAAATAGTAAAAGTATTTCAAAATTTTACTGTTTTTGCTGTTCTTTGGATCCAATAAATGCAGGTGAGTGAGTAGAAGAGACTTCTTTAAAAAACACTAAAAAATCTTACTGTCCAAAAACTGTTGACTGGTAGTCTATTACGTGATAAAAGACGATAACTTTAAACACATTAATTAACTATTCATTTTATTAAATGATTTAATTTTACTATATATATATATTATTTTATTTTAGATTATTTCCCCTTTATTTATTTTCTGTATTATTTAGATGTTTTAATGTTTTTATTTGACATTATTTACCCCCACGTGCATTTATTTCCATATTTAAATACTGCCACATTTATAAATAACTGAACTGACAAATTAAACTGACAAATATCGATTTGACTGCACTGACACTATTGGAAAAAACTACATTTGAACTGAATTAAACTGGATAATGATCAGTGTTGGGCAAGTTACTTCCAAAATGTAATAGATTATATATCACTAGTTACTGTACATTGATGTAATTAGTTACAATACAATATTACTCTCTCTGAATTGTAATGTGTTACACTATGAGTTACTTTGATTAAAATAACCTCAACAATGAACTGACTTGAGCTGAATAATGACACTATTGCCTTTTTTTAAAAAAAGAACTGCTTTAGAGTTTGTTTCATATTTGTTTGCATCATGATTTTGTTATTTTCCTGATTAATTATTACCAAGCTGCTTTGAAACAATATGTATTATTATAAAAAGCACTGTAAATCTGGACCTGACTTGATATTTATTTATTTCAACATTTTTATAGATAGATAGATAGACAGATAGATAACTGGACATTAAATTTCTAGATCAATAATGGAAAGCTGATGTACCTGCGCAGGGTCCTGGAGGTAAAGTCCCACAGTGCGATAGTCCCATCGGACCCTCCAGACACCAGGTAAGATGAGTCTGGAGAGAAGGCGCACACCCTCACCGGACTCCGGCCCGGATGCTCCAGGACGGCCTCGATCTCCCCGGTGTCCATTGACCACACCACGGTAGTGGCATCGGTGGAGCAGGAGGCCAGGTACTGACCGCAGGCGCTGAAGCAGCAGCAGTGGACGCCGTAGCCGTGTCCGGACAGCGGGGAGAAGGGCAGCTCGCTGAAGTCTCGTGTGGAGTAAACGCAGATGCTCTTATCCGCGGAGCAGGTTGCCAGCAGAGAGCCGGAGAAAGCGCAACAGTTCACATCATCTCGATGACTTTGTAAGGTGCAGATCAAAGACACCATGTTTGTGTTTATGTCGTGTTGTCTGACAGGTCCCTTTAAATACACAGGAAGAGGAAGTGTCTTACATAAAGGACAAAACAACAGAATTCACATTTAACACAAAAAAGCTGTTGTTTGACACATTATTCGACACAGTCAAATCACTTGACATTACAAAGGTGCTTCGGAAGTTGTTTAAACCGATGAAAAACGTGCTGTAATACCTCTGGTCACTTATAGACAGCATTATTTATTATTATTTATAAATTAAATATATTTATAAATTATCATGTATTATGTTTAATAATCTAATATTACATTTCAAAATGTTTTATATATTTTCATTGTTTATATCAAATGTAGACACGACGTACCTTTCGCGAACACTTCCCTAGTTCTTCCTGGTCTCCTGGTCACGTGAGGGACCCCACGTGGTTTTTGTTTACTGCGCACGATTTGTTTTTTCACTTTATCAGACTCCCGTAAATGTGTATGTTTCCTTATTTTTTGTATGGCCATATTTAATTTTATGCATTTATTTATACAAATGAACTATTTTACAATAACTAGTCTATATATATATAGAATTATATATATTTTATATTAAATAGAATGTATTCCTATGATGGATTTTCAGCATCATTACTACTCCAGTCTGCAGTGTCACATGATCCTTCAGAAATCATTTTAATATCCTGACTTATTATCAATGTTGGAAACAGCTGTGCTAATAAATATTATTTTGGAACCTGTGATACTTTTTCAGGATTCTTTAATGAATAAAACGTTAAAAAGAACAGCATTTATTTAAAATAGAAATCTTTTGTAACAATATACAGTACTGTTTAAAGTTTGGGGTCGGTACATTTTTTCTTTCTTTCTTTGTTTGAAAGAAATTATTACTTTTATTCAGCAAGGATGTGTTCAATTGTAAAACAAATAAAATAAGTAAAAGCTTATACGAAAGATTTCTATTTTGAATAAATTTTGTTCTTTTAAACTTTTTATTCATTAAAAAATCCTGAAAAAGTATCACAGGTTCCAAATATTAAGCAGCACAACTGTTTCCAACACTGATAATAAATCAGAATATTAGAATGATTTTTGAAGGATCGTGTGACAATGTAGAATGGAGTAATGGCTGATGAAAATTCAGCTTTGCATCACAGAAATAAATTATTTAAAGTGTATTAAAATGGATAACTGTTACTTAAAATAATCATTTGTAATATTACTTTTTTTCTGTATTTTTGATACAACAAAAAAAAAAACAAACTTTGATAAGCATAAGAGACTACTTTAAAAAACATTAACAATTTTACTGATCCCAACCCAGTATATATATATATATATATATATAATTTATTTTATTATTAATTTATTATAACCTTTTTTCAGTGAGAAAAAAAATAGACAAATATTTGAGGATCGGAAAAAAAAGTACTGAAATGAAGTCTTAGAAAATACCAGGGTGAAGTAATCTGGAATAAAAACTCACCATCTGGCATCAAATTACTTTCTTTATTTGAACGTAACATGGCAGCTTTTGAATAGTTTCCTGACCTTTAAATAAATCTGATATCTATTACAGTTATTGTCATGAAAATGCTAGGAGTTAATGCTAGGAGTAATATTTCGACAATTTAGACATTTTTTGACAGAAAAAGCTTTAAAAAAATTCAAAATTTGTGGTATAACGCCCTAAATAAAATCTCACAGGAACCTCAAATTTGGAACATAACTTATTTATACACAATGCTTAAATTTTATAGCAATTTTGGATTTAAAAATTATTATGGAAACTATTTATTTTATTAAAAAAAAAAAAATAAAAACATAGTACAGTGCATTTTCTTTACAGCAAATTTAAACTTCTATAACTTTTTGATACTTTAATATTCTGGAATAATTCCACTTCTGCAATAATCTGCTGATTGTCTTAAAAGAGTCCAATCTTATGTCTGTATTCCAAAGCGTTCATGAATTATAACAATTTAAATTTCGCGTCTATGTTTAAAAATGGGGGTGACACCTAAGGGTGTTAAATCCTAATGTGTTGGAAATTAGCTATTAATTTTCAACAGTATTTATTTGTTTATTTTGTTGCCAATTAAGGGTTAAACACTAAAGGTCTTGCATTGAAAACTAACCGATCCAGTATTTTTGTTGCCGCCCATTTAAGGGTTAACCACTTGAATAAAAATGGCGAATACAAGCATTTCATTAAAATGTTTAAATATTAATTTGAAAAGCGCATTTTCACTAATAACATGACCCGTAAAATGAAAGAAAATTGGACCGCCGCCCATGGGAAAAGTAATGAAATGACACATTAGACACTGTCTGGATTTAAAAACATCCTTTTAATAAGTCCGTGCCAAACATCCACACACTCGCACAAACACACGCTCGCACTCTCACATACACACACACACGCACACGCGCACACACTAGTGAAAAATAATGCTCCTACAAAAAGAACGCTACCATTTGTTTCCCACAATATCTTTAAATAAAATAACTTCAAGTACTCTGACGCAGGTACAAAAAAACTCTGTTCTAGCTGCCTCCAGTGGGCCACAACGCACACGCGGGAGACTCGGACACATGTGGTTACAGAACGCCTGCTGTCCACCTCGGAGCGCCTCTGGGGCCAGGGATACTGAAGAATACTCCGACAGTTTTCATATGGGTTCAGATATGAGTTTCGTACAGTATGCCTTTGAGCGGAGGCCTTGATGTGTTTTATATAAGAAAACAATACCGTTACAAAAAAGGGAAAAACTAAACGAAAAACCAAAAGAGAACAAATTCTTTTCCCTATACCCTGTTCTGAAGGGCAGGCACTACTAAGATTAAGGAGACCACAGTGTTTTGTAGAGGATATGTATATACTGTACAAACAATAAATGTATATTATTAATCACTTTAAGACTAAAATTAATTGCTACAAACGTTCTAAGGCATAAACAATATCCAATGTCTGAAACAATATGTACACATCATTCCAAACAAGACTCAATATATTGACATTAATAGACAGTATGTACACATGGGTGCCTCCTGCTTGCCTGCGTGTGTGTTTGTGTGTGTATGCATGTGTGTGTGTGTGTGTGTGTGTGTACAGTGATGCCGTTAAGTTCACGTTCAGAGGGTTGAATACTCTGATGCCACATGGCACAGAACAGTGTAAACAGTTTCTTTTCTTGGCTTTGTTTCATATTTGGAGAGGAAAAACACAAACAAATAAACATTCCATTAGATTTAAAGCAGTTTTGCTGTTTCTTCCTTTTCATAGAAAATGAAGAGTGGACCTTTCTTTTTATTTAGTCATAAATAATCATTTAAAAAATTAAATACATTCACTATAATATTAACGATAAAGTAAAAATACAAAACCGAAATAAAAAGATATTTACAAGTAGTGGAAAGGGATTTTTTTTTTTTTTTTTCTCCGTAGTACAGCTCTGATGGTTGAAATTTCAGTGCGATTTCTCTTTTTTCTAGAGGGAAATGGTATTGCACAAAGACACCCGCTGTCTTGTGTCTCTTTGGGTGTTGATGTGGGATTGGTCGGTCCTGAAGGCTCCGTGTCGCAGGAAGGAGCTGTGGCTCCTCTGCTTTTGAGCCCCGGTCGCAGGTTTGAAATGACAGCCCGTGGTGGTCCGAGACCACCTCAGTTAGTCTGCTTCAGCAGCTCAGTCCACCTCTTCTCAAAGAACTTCCTCATGTTGTGCCCGGCCCGGCCGATGTCAGAGTTGTCCTCGTTGAACTTCTCGCAGTTGTCGAACACCAGGTTGACATCGATGATGAACGTTTCTAAATTCTGATACCTGAAGAACAGAGAGAAAAAAAAATCAGTTACTGCATCTGCATCTCATTATTAATTTTTAATGTTAAGCGAATAGTTCATGTAGGAAATTAAGTTTTTTTTTTAATTGAATTTTGATTTTAAATGTAAAAGTATTTTATATGAGGAAACATGGAGCATAACATATTTTTGGGATTTTATTGACATGGATGTTATGTTTATGTGTAATATTTTTGTGTAGCATTTTTTTTTTTGCAATATTTTTAATTCATATTTTTTTAATATTTTAGTAATTTTGGTGGATTTTAAAAGGGTACATATGGAAGCCCATTTCTGCCACTGAATTTGCATGAATCTTGCATGATATAAACTCTCAGTTGCGAGATAAAAGTCAGAACTGTCAGATATAAATATAAATTTATGCTATATTAATATAATTTACACTACCAGTCAAAAGTTTTTAACAGTAAGATTTTTTTTTTTTTTTTTTTTTTTTTTTTTAAAGAAGTCTCTTCTGCTCACCAAGCCTGCATTTATTTGATCCAAAGTACAGAAAAACAATTTAAAATTTTGAAACATTTTTACTATTTAAAATAACTGTTTTCTGTTTGAATATATTTTAAAATATAATTTATTCCTGGAATTTTTTAAAGCTGAATTTTTACTCCACTCACATGATCCTTCAGAAATGATTCTAATATTCTGAATTTGATGCTTAAAAAACATTATTATTACTATTATGTTGAAAACAGCAGAGTAGAATTTTTTATTTTTTAAAAACATTTATTATTATTATTATTATTATTATTATTATTATTATTATGTTCAAAACGGCTGAGCTGATTTTTTCAGGTTTCTTTGATGAATAGAAAGTTCAGAAGAACAGCATTTACCTGAAATAGAAATTGTTTGCAACATTATAAATGTCTTTATCATCACTTCTGATCAATTTAAAGCATCCTTGCTAAATAAAAGTATTCATTTCTATAATTCCTTTACCAAAAAAATGGAAAGATATTTTAAATATTGATCAAAAATAACAATAAAAAATGTTTCTGGAGTAATGATGCTGAAAATTTAGCTTTGATCACAGGAATAAATTACATTTTAACAAATATTCAAATAGAAAACAGTTATTTTAAATAAAAAATATTTCACAAAATTACTGCTTTTGCTGTATTTTGGATCAAATAAATGCAGGCTTGGTAAGCAGAAGAGATTTATTTAAAAAAACATTAAAAATCTTACTGTTCAAAAACTTTTTGACTAGTGTATATAGATATTTATTTTAGTTATTTATTTTATTGCAGAGCATTAACAAAAATCTTAATACATAAAATAACTTTAATGCTAAAACATTAATTTCGTACAATTTATAAAAGCATTTATTTTAATAATTTAAAAATGTATTATTAAATTATAAAACATTTATTAAAATTTAATTTTGGTTATTATTCATCTTCCAGTATTTCACTCCCTCTTCCTAGATTCTCAAATTTTTCAGAACCGAGTGAGAGACACTTACTGGCTGCTGACGAGTTTCTCACGGATAGTGGAGAAGTCCATGGGTTTTTTAATAACTTTGCGGTACCCTGGGACAGATTTGAGGTTAACCGGTGTGAGGAAGGGCCAGGCGTCCTGATGACGTTCCAGTTCAGCCAACAGAATCCTGAGAAATACAAACATATATGAGAACTGCATTAAAACAAACATTATACATCCAGTAATACATACAGAACATAACAGAATGCGAGCGGTACCTGCAGAGGCCCAGGTCCCTGTTGTTGTCTCTGGCTGTTTTGGCTCTTTTTACGCAGGCAGGGCTGTCTGGTTTGGGTGCTGGGGGAGTGGAGGTGTTCTTCTTGGCCTGGGCGGCGGTGGTGGCTGCTTTCTTTGGGGTGCTGTTGGTGCTGCTGGTGGCTTCTTCTTCTTCACACGTCTCAGTCGGCTTCTTGCTTTTCTTGGCTGCTTCTGTCATCTTTTTTCCTCCACTGGCTGGTGGTGTACGACTCTGAGTCTTCTTAGATTTAGGTGACTGACCGCTCGCCTGAAAGAGTGTGTAGGACTAGTTCAGATTTACAGGTTCATAATTCTACACGTTTATGGCACCTTAACATACAGTCGAGGTCAAAAGTTGACATTCCCCCTTCAGAATCATTCAAAATGTTAATTATTTTACCAAAATAAAAGGGATCATACAAAATGCATGTTATTGTTTATTTAGTACTGACCTGAATAAGATATTTCACATAAAAGACGTTTATGTGTAAGAGAAAATAATAGTTGAATTTACAAAAATTACCCTGTTCAAAAGTTTACACCCCCCCCGAATGATCCACAGCTGTTTTTTGCTGTTTTTTTTTAGTCGTAGTTGTTCATGAGTCTCTTGTTTGTCCTGAACAGTTAAACTACCTGCTGTTCTTTAGAAAAATCCTTCAGGTCCCACAAATTCTTTGGTTTTTCAGTATTTTTGTGTATTTGAACACTTTCCAACAATGACTGTATGATTTTGAGATGCATCTTTTCACTCTGAGGACAACTCACTGAGGACAAAATAAGAAAAATGTACACATCTCCAATCTGTTCAAAAGTTTTCACCCCCTGACTCACTTAATGTATAGTTTTTCCCTCTGGAGCATCAGTGAGCATTTAAACCTTCTGTAATAGTTGCATATGAGTCTCTCAGTTGTCCTCAGTGTGAAAACATGGATCTCAAAATCATACAGTCATTGTCGGAAAGGGTTCAAATATACAAAAATGCTGAAAAAACCCAAAAATTGTTGGAACTGAAGGATTTTTCTGAACAACAGCGGGCAGTTTAACTGTTCAGGACAAACAAGGGACTCAAAAAAAAACTGTTGTGGATCATTCAGGTAACAACACAGTATTAAGGATGTAAACTTTTAAACCGGGTCATTTTTATAAATTCAACTATTATTTTCTCTTGTGGACCATATGTAAACATCTTTTATGTGAAATATCTTATTCAGATCAGTACTAAATAAACAATAACAATGCATTTACTGGTTTACTGTTTTTGAATCAAATCGATTATTAAAGTAAAAGACAAGACATTCAAAAACATTATTATTAAAAAAGAAAACAAGTAACGACCCCAAACTTGTACGTAAATAACAGTCATATAGACAGACAACATTTGGAAAATCATAGAGGAAATATGCTCCTCAGCAAATGAGCACTTGTACTCATGATAATGCGAATTGGAGGCGGTTACCTTAGAGATGCAAGCAGGGCAGTACCAGTCTCCCTCTGGGATGTTGGTTATCTTGGGTTTGTGGCAATAGGTGTGACACCCTTTATCACAGCCATCACACAGCAAAAGCAGGTCTTCATTATCACCCTTTCGGCACATCTGACAGTACTGGAAAAAACACAAACAGGCATATGAGTATAGAAAATGCACCATATATTGTCGATGCATAACAAATGCACCTCAGCCAGATTAAATAAGTCAAGCCTGTGGTTTGTGCATGACATGACTTACAACTTTCATGATGGACCTTTCCCAGGCGATGGATTTCTGGAGTTGCTGCAGACACATGGCCAGCTGAGAGGAGCTGCGTACCTCGCTCAGCGCCTTCCGCCACTGCTTCATCCCTGGAGCGATCTCTTCTTCTCCCCTGCAACACACAAAAACAGAAGGCACAGGTCAGAGAGGGAGTTTATTTCAAACCTGTAATTTGTACTTAAAGAGATAGTTCACCCAAAAATGAAAATTCTGTCATTAGTCACCTTTACGTTGTAACAAACCCGTAAGACCTTCGTTCATCTTCAGAACACAAATTAAGATATTTTTGATGAAATCCGAAAGTATTCTTGTAGCTTCATAAATTATAGTTGAAGCACTGATGTCACATGGATTATTTTAATGATGTCCTTACTACCTTTCTGGGCCTTGAACATGTTTGCTGTCTATGCAGGGTCAGAAAGCTCTTGGATTTGATCAAATATATCTTAAATTGTGTTCCGGAGATGAACGATGATCTCACGGGTTTGGAATGACATGAAGGTGAAACAATAATGACAGAATTTTCATTATTGAGTGAACTATCCCTGTTTTTTTCAGACTGAGTAGCTGAGACCCTGAGCTTTTAATAGCACACACATAAACACACACACACACACACAGATGTACAACCTATTTAGTGTGATACAACTCTGTGGCATGACTTCACAGCCATACATGAAGACGGAGAGCTGTGGTGTACCATGCACTTAGAAGTGTTAGAAAACAAATCAACTTTTGATGTTTTGGAACTCCGTCTGTGCACTGCTGATTAAAACCATGCAGCCAAAAACAGGAAGGGTGCAGGCAAGGGAGCGAGAGGAAGAAGACAAAATAATAAAACACACAGCACGAGAACCAAAACCCGAAACCGGAGCCAGGGTGAGAACGGATGGACGGACGAGCAGAGAAGCCCCAGCCAGCAGAGAGAGGGGGAGGGGGAGGATGAGGAGGAGCAGAGACGAAGGCTGGCAGTCTGGATGACCTACCCTTCCCCTCCAGCGCTAGTGGATGGAGCAGGTGCGGGGACAGTGACTGTACCCACATTATCCAGTTTGATCTGGATGGTGGTCCCTAAGGGGCTCCGCAGGTACCTTCTCTCGATGTGGCGCTCCAGCTCTGCCAATCGCGTCACCGCGATGTCCAGCGGGTTGCCGGGCCGTCGGATCAGGCCCTTCTCCGAGCTTCGCTCCTCCTGAGACTCCGCCCCGGGGCGGGGCTTTGGGAGGGGCTTGTGCTCATAATAGACCAGGTCCTCTCTTTCAGACTGTGGCTCTGGATACGTCCAGCCCTGAAAAGCAAAGGAGTGCAGGATATTGGTTAGTAGAGGAAATTACAATGATTTGACGCATTCTGGAAGCTCGACAAACACTCACCTTGACCTGCAGGCTGGCGGACGTGACTTTGCGCTCCAGCTCCTCCACCTGTTGCAGCAGAGCGATGTCGGTCTCCATGGCCTGCTCCTCCACACACCACTCCTGCAGCGTCTCCACGGAAACCTGGCCCTCGTCGAGCTCTGAGACCTCCATAACTGCCACTGCAAACAAAAAATAAGACAGCCATAAGACCCCAGGAGAAATCACACCCGGAAAGCACAGCACAGCACAATTCAGCTCTTTCTGACAACTGCACGCTCGGCTGAGTCGGTTAGACAGTGTTTTAGGGCTTTTATGCATATTATTTATGACTGCAAACAAGTCAAATAGTAAACTGTGGTTATTCTGATTTATTTTATTGCATTCTGTATCATTTAACCTCAAATTTGAAATATGATTATATGTTCTTATGTCAGTTAGAACAGTAATTTATGCATAATTACATGCAACTAACCATAAACCATGTGCATGCTGTTAATTAATATTACTCAGTACTTAAATTTATCATTAAACTGTTACAAGGACACCTTAAAGGCATAGTTTACCTAAAAATAAAAAATTTTCACCATTTACTAAAATTAATAATCAAACAGTTGACGGTACCCATTGACTTCAATAGTATTTTTTTTCCATACTGTGGAAGTCAATGGCTACCGTCAACTGTTTGGTTAATATTTTTTTTTTAAATATCTTCTTTCGTGTTTAACAGAAGAAACAAACTAATTTTCTGGGTTTTGAATAAGTAAAGGGTGAATTTTTATTTTGGGTGAACTATCCTTTAAAATTCAGTTTTAATACATTCAGTTCCTATTTTATGGAAGAAATTAAAAATAATTACAGTAACAACTAAATGAAATTCTGTTTTTGTTAAAAAATCTCCCTTGGATTTAATTTAAAAAGAAATATGCAGTACGAAGGGTTTTTTTTTCCCCATCATGGGCCATTCTATGTTTGTATGTACACTCAAATCAGTAATAATAGTGCAGACTTGTAAAATCGTTTAAAATAAGAGAAAACAAGCATTGAAAGAGGCTAAAAAATTTAAATACGTGTTTTCTGGACCTGTAAGTGTTATGTAAATTAGTAAATTAGTAAATTAATATAATTGTACTTTTTTATTTTTGTATTTATATTGTATTGATTTATTTATTTAAAACCTTTTTTCTAGTTATTCCAAGCCAAAATATTAGAACAGTAAAAAAATATATACACTACCAGTCAAAGGTTTTGAACAGTAAGACTTTTTGTTTTTAAATACGTTTTTTCTGCTCACCAAGCCCGCATTTATTTGATCCAAAGTACAGCAAAAACAAATATAAATTGAAATATTTTTACTATTCAAAATAAGTGTTTTCTATTTGAATATATTTTAAAATGTAATTTATTTCTGTGATTTCAAAGCTGAATTTTTAGCATCATTACTCCAGTCACATGATCCTTTCAGAAATCATTCTAATATTCTGATTTGCTGTTCAAAAACATTTATTATTATTAGGGCTGTCAGTTTAATGCCTTAATTAATTAGTTACGAAAAATAACGCAATTCAAATATTTTAACGTAGTTAACGCACTGTCCCTGCCCCAGACCTGTACGTCATCTTATATTTCATATAGTTGACTGTTGACAAATATGATGCAGGGCAACAACTCTATAAACTTCTTTTGTGGAACATGAAAGAAGGTATTTTGTAGACTGTTGGTAACAACACTGTTTTGGCTAAATCTGTAAGCTAAAACACAGTGACTTATTTCACAGTGACTCAACTCACCCTCTCGGTTCTTGTTACAGGTCTGTGCGATGAGCTCCATGGATTTCTGCAGCTGTTTCTGCAGGGCTCTCTCTCGGATGCCTCTGCTGTGGAGAGCGTTCACTAGCGCTTTTAGCTCCTCCATGTCTGTCACCTTCCACCAGCCCAGCAGCATGTCTGCCAATCAGCCAAAACCATTACCATCAACAACCCCAAACAAAACTGGACTTCTGACTCATTGTTGCTGAGAATTATGGGTGAATCTTGCAGACTAAAAGTGCAACATTATTATTTAACAACTAAGTGAATTAGTTGATGCTACCGCACTCACCCTCTGGTATGGGCAGGGGTTCAGGGTGGTCGTGATTCCTAGGAAGGTCCATTGCCATTGGAGAAGGAGCAGATGTAAGCTTCTCCCCTGTGGGAACAGGAGAACCACTTTTGCTGGTTGAGACGCTGGGTGCCAGTAGGGGGCTGGCGCTGCCCTCCACTGAGGGGTACATGTGCAGGGGGCTGCTGCAAAGAGGAAGATTGGGGCTGATGACCCCACCAGACCAGTTGCCCAAAGGCAAACCAATCAGAGCTCCACCTGGCTTCACCTGGGAGGAGATAATGAAAAATATGAGATACATGATGAGCAACCATATCATTTAGATCACCGCTTCACCACCAGGGCGGATAGAACTTCTGCAAACCTCCAAGGGGGCCTAAAGATGACTTAAAATGGTTTAATATGTGACCATGGACTACAAAACCAGTCATAATCAAAATACTGAGAAAATCACCTTTAAAGTTGTCCAGATGATGTTCTTAGCAATGAAGTTTTGATATATTTACGGTAGGAAATGTACAAATTATCTTCATGGAACATGATCTTTACTTAATATCCTAATGATTTTTGGCATAAAAGAAAAAATTATAATTTTGACCCACACAATGTATTTTTGGCTATTGCTACAAATATACCCGTGCTACTTAAGACATGCAAAAATCATGATATTTCTTGTTTTAATTAACCTCCTCAACAACTGTCTGAAAAAACCTGTATTTGAGGAAGACTAATTTTAAATATGTGATTTCTAGACCTGTAAAAGTCATGTAAATTAATATAACTGTACTTTTTTTTTGTACATTTTTTCCTAGTTATTCCAAGCTAAAATATTAGAAGAGTAAAATATATACACAGCTTTTTATTTATTTATTTATTTATTTTATTTTTTATACACTTTACATTTTTTTAGACTCTAAAACTTAATCTTTATCCATTAATTCACATATAACTGGAAGAGTCAAAGAGCCTTTGAATATATTTGTTGTGAACAATTGGGCCTTCAAAAAGATGAGTGCCACTGATTTTAGATTTAGTCTACACAATTTAGCAGAAATATTAGACAGTTTCGATAGTTTATCTTTTAACTTTTACTTCCCAGGTGCATAAGGTTTTCAATAACTAACCATTTTTTCTCATTTAATTCTGACTAGAGTTTATTACAATGATCAACAGTGACACATGTATAAGAAAAGACACATAAAGAAAATAGATAGGTTTTAGAATTTTTGGTTTTGGATTTTCAATTCGGTGCAGCATTTAAAAATCACAACCAATTAGAACACGTTTGAACATTCACATCATAAAAACACTTTTATATAGCCATGTGAAGCAAGACTTTGAACCAATGAGATGACACAAAATAACATGAAAGAAATAAAATCCAAACAACTAGCAAAATGTCTTGGTTAGGACAAAAGCTCTGATTAACATGAAAGGGATTTACTGTATGCTGGACACTGTACATATGAAATGTTTTTAAAGTAGAATGGGTAATTACCTGCAAAGTGAGATTGCTGATCCCACCAGGAGAAGGGTTCAGAGGGCTTGCAGATGCAGACAGAGAAAGCAGGTGGTGATGTGGAGAAGAGGTAGATGGTGGAGGTGGAGTTTTGGGCCGTGTGCTGAGGGTGTTGCTGTTGGGCGAGGACTGCGGTTGTGCAGACGGCTGGATGAGAGACGTGTCGTCGCAGGGCGAGCGAGGCAGCAGGCTAAACCAGTGCCCGCTGCGCTCGCTGAGAACCTTGAGAAGCTGGTCGTTGGCCAGGAGCTGAGTCTGCGCCAGCTGCTGTGGCTGCAGGATGTGCGCAGGGATGCCCAGCTGCAGAGGTGGAGGGATTGCGTGCTCTGCGCTTGGGCTGCTGGCCTCTGTCAGCTTGGAGGTAGTTGGAGAGTGAGCTGGAGATGATGCTGATGTAGTTTCCATGGCGATTGTTGACGGGCAGCCATTGTGGGTGTGGCAGAGCCCCTTGGCACCGACAGGTGTGCGAGGCAGTTCCTGACACTGGGGGCTTTGTGAGGGGCGGAGCTCTGGTGGTTGAAGGGGCGTGGCCACAACCTCTGTTTCCTGCTGTTCTTTTAGTGGGGAGGAGCGATTCTCCTTATTCACCTCCTGATCAGGATCGATAGGCTTCTCCTCCTCCTGTTTCACCTCCTCCTTCACAGCCCCCTGTATCTCCTCATGCTGATGATGCTGCAGAATTTCCTCCTTGGGCTCCTCTTTGACCTGCACAACTGGGAAGTTTCTCAACCTCTCACGCTCTTTCTCCAGCTCCTCGACCCCTACATGAGAAACAGAAGGAAAACATAATTAGTGGAAAATTAATGGTGTCTGTATGCAAATGCATTTGTGGATAAATGGAGGGATGGGCAGACAGACTCACCTTCTCCACTCTCTAACGCCTCTATGTAAACTCCTCCACACTGCGGGAGGACCCAGTATCTGCGGCGGTACCGGTCCTGCCCGTAGGACATGGACCGCAGGGCGTGAGACGACTCAAACAGCTTCCGACGAATCAGGTTTTGCTGCTGCACTCACACAGAAATACACGTTTTTGTGAGACTATATGTAATTATGCACAGTTTATTGAAATGAAACCAAAACTGCAATATACATGTGCTGCGTGTTTCAAAGTGAAGCACAGCACTGTGTTCATTTACACACAAGCAGCTCATGATCTGGTGTTTTTAGCATCTCAAAGCAGCTCATTTCCATTTTTTTGTTCACTCTTTGGTCACTTACAATACACATTTGGGACGCAACATGCACCAACCATATGTGACCCTGGACCACAAAACCAGTCATAAGGGTCAATTTTTTAAAATTGAAATTTATACATAATCTGAAAGCTGAATAAGTAAGCTTTCTGAGATTCAACTATTTGAAAATCGAGAATCTGAGGGTGCAAAAAAAAAAATCAAAATATTCAGAAAATCACCTTTAAAGTCATCTAAAAGTTCTTAGCAATGCATTTTACTAATCAAAAATTACGTTTTTCATATATTAATGGTAGGAAATTTACAAAATATCTTCATGGAACATTACCTTTACTTGATATCCTAATGATTTTTGGCATTAAAGAAAAATAGTTAATTTTGACCCATATTTTTGGCTATTGCTGCTACAAATATACCTGTGCTACTTAAAACTGGTTTGGTTATAACGTTATAAACTGTTATCAACAAAAGAGAAGCTTTAGGCGTTTCCTACGTTTTTTGTCAAAATAAAAACTTGATGGTTTAATGTTTGGAAATTTAAACATAAATATTAGTTTTACAGTTATAATTATTATTTTTTTCTTAAATACTTAAGTATTTACTTAAGTACAGTAAAATATAACAATAGTAATATTTATTTTCCTTCATATTTTTACTTATAACTAATAACTAATTATATAATTATTATAATAAATAAATATATACACATTTCATTATTTATATTTTATTGTTATACTGATGCATAATTACAAAATTGAGTAGCCCTACAAAAAAAGCACAGTAAACCTTTATGCAAAAACAACAACAACAAAAAAACCTTTTAAATTGCAAACACAAATTTAATCAGAAAAATCACAATTTGATTTTTCCCCCAAATCATGTAGCCATAAAGAATGATATCTGAATTTACCTTTGATAACTTCTCAATCTGTTTCTCCAGCTCTTCAACACTTGTGGCTGGGTCTCCCTCATCCTGACACACACACACAAACATATTCTGGCTCAATCAATAAAAAATATCTACTACAGACAGTTTAAAGTAATTGCTGTATGAAGCTGCACTCAAAACGAACGACTTTTACCTCATCGCACGTCTCCACCTTTTTTCCCTTTTTAGCCTCTTCCTCCTCCTCATCTTCATCCTCATCCCCTGCGTCTTCGCTGTCCTCATCTTCGTCATCGTCGTCATCGCTATCCCCAGCCTTCCTCTTGCGCTTGTGACCAATGGCAGAGCCGCCTGCAGCCTGAGGCTCCTCCCCTCCAGTGATTGTTTCACGTTTCCCTGTCCGTTTAGCGTAGATTGTTTTCATTCTGCATGAACACAAGCATAAATACTGTTTAGTTTGTGACAAAAAAGATATTATATACATTTAATGCACAGCTATTACAGTCAGGGAACCATTGGTTGTGTTTAATGCCTAGTAAGATTCAAATGTTTGAATACATTTAATACAGCTGAAAATGCTGTCTATGTAGAGAAGTCCTGAAATACAGCCATTATGTTTGTATAAATCAGGCATAAATTTTGATACTCACTTCTTCAGTTTGCCCTCGACGATACACTCGTCCTTCCTCAGCACGTTCATGTGCTCCAGGCTTTTGTCGATCTCACTGCAAAAATACAAAAACAGTTTCGTACTACTTTAGATGGCAGTGTTTTTTTAGTATTATTTATGTACCACTATAGTTTTTATTAATAATTTCAAATTTTTTTTTTCAGTTTTCATTTAAGTTTACTTTTTCTCAATGTTGTTGTGCCTTTTCATTTTTTTACAAAAACATACTACAAAAACATTAAAAATATTAAAATAATGTAATAAATATATTACAAGGTTTAATTTTTCTTTATTTTAGTTGTAGCTAGTTTTTTTTTTTACTAATTACTAATTTTAGTGCTTTAACTTAATCTTTAATTTGTATTAAGTTTAGTTATTTTACTCAACTATTTTTATAGATTTTTGTTATTTCTGTTTTTTTCAACAAAAAACTTTTTGATGGTTTTTAGTTAATGATAATAACCCTGGTAAATACATGACACTTGATGAACTAAAGCCGTTGAGGTTTCAGTGTTCATATGCGTTATGTATTCAAAGCTCTGTGACCGTCACACACTGTGACCTCTCCATTGCCTCTTTATGCACTATTATTTCAAGATGAATATTTCATAGTGCCCAGGCAGGCCTAAAAGAGTAAGCATGTATCACTTTTATAATGTAATCTCTTTTCCAAACATGAATCATTTGAGTTTAAGAATGTCTTGCATTGGTGTAATTAGTTGATTTTGAATTAATATTGAAAGGGATGTTTAAAAAAAAAAATATATATATATATATATATATATATATATATATATTTAGTTATTTTCTTTTTAAATTCTTGACTCATTTTAAAATGTTTTGTTATTGCGACTTTTTATCTCACAGTTCAGCTATTTTTTCAGAGTTGCGTTATACAATCTCACAATTCTGAATTCGTTCTTCGAATTGTGAGATATAAAGTCGCAATTATGAGTTACAGAGTCAGAACTGCAAGATATAAACGTACAATTCTGAGAAATGAAGTCCACATTGCATGATATAAACTTGCAATTGTGAGTTATAAAGTCAGAATTGCAAGGTATGAATTCACAATTCTGGCTTTTTTCTTAGAAATTCGTAATATAAACTCACAATTGCAAGAAATAAAGTCAGAATTGCAATATAAAATCCCACAATTCTGACATTTTTTCTCGCAATTGCGAATTTATATCTCGTAATTCTAAAAATAAATTTTTTTCTTGCAATTCTGGCTTTTTTCTCAGAACTGTGAGATATAAACTCACAATTGCGTTATATAAAGTCTGAATTGCAATATAAAAACTAACAATTCTGGCTTTTTTCTCAGATTTTTTGAGATATAAACTCACAATTGCATTATATAAAGTCTGAATTGCAATATAAAAACACAATTCTGATGTTTCTCAAATGTGAGTTTGTATCTCACAATTCTGACTTTTCACAATTGCAAATTTAGATCTCGTAATTCTGACTTTTTTCTTGCAATTCTGGCTTTTTTTTCAGAATTGTGAGATATAAACTCACAATTGCGTTATATAAAGTCTAAATTGCAATATAAAAACTCACAATTCTGACTTTTTTCTCAAATGCGAGTTTGTAGAACACAATTCTGACTTTTTTCTTGCAATTGCGAATTTATATCTCGTAATTCTGAAGATATAAAATTCTGAGTTTATATCTCATAATTCTGAGAAAAAAAAGCCAGAATTGCGAGATATAAACTCACATTTGCATTATATAAAGTCTGAATTGCAATAAAAAAAAAAAACTAAATTCTGACGTTTCTCAAATGCGAATTTGTATCTCACAATTATGACTTTTTTCTTGCAATTCTGGCTTTTTTCTTAGAATTGTAAGATATGAACTCGCAACTGCATTATATAAAGTCAGAATTGCGAAAAAGTCACAATTCTGAGAAAAAAAAGAAGTGTTTATTTCTCGCAATTATGACTTTTTTCCTCAGAATTGCGACTTCATTTCTCAGAATTGTAACTTTATTTTCAGAATTGCGAAATAAGTTCATATCTTACAATTCTGACTTCGTAACTTGCAATTACAAGTTTATATCTCACAATTCTGAGAAAAAAGTCAGAATTACAATTTTCAATCACGCAATTCTGAGAAAAAAGTAAATATTGCGAGATATAAACTAGCAACTGTGAGTTATAAAGTAACAATTGTGACATGCAGTTGCATGGAAAAAAGTCAGAATTGTGAGATAAAAAGTTGCAATTACCTTTTTTGTTTTTTATTCAGTGGCAGAAACAGGCTTCCATACTATTCAGTTAATGGACTATGCATAAAACTACAACTTTGGAATTCTTAACTTTGAAAATCAGTTGACTGTTTTTTTATAAATTATTATTGTAACAAAGTTGCAAAAATTATGTTGCAATGACTCACAAAAAAGGCAAATAATGTAACAGTTCTGTTCTGTACTAATGTAAACATCATCAAGAATCAAGAATCACTGCAGTTGAATTCTGAATACATAACTGGAATCCACCGTTTCTTACCTGACCACGCTTTTACTGCAGGACAGCTCATTTACCAGGAAGGCCAGGATAGAGGCTTTCTGAGCCGGCGTGTGAGCCTGAAAGGCTTTGGTCCTTAGACTCAGAGTAAGATCAGCCAGCTCAGTCTGAGAGCAGTGAGCCTCCATGTACAGCTGCAAAACCTCAGACACGTTGTCCCGATTCAGACCCACATTGGTCAGGTGGTCACCCAAGATAGACTTAGCCTGTTGGAGAAAAGGGAACAGTTGCAATTCTGCTAACACTTTTAACCAAACATAGACAGATCATTCAAATGCAGTGGCACATGGACATAGTAAGTGATTTATGTGTTCATTAAACCAGAGACCCTTTCCTTGATTAAATTTGATCACAAGCACTCACAGGAGACGCATGTTAATGCCAGATGTAAACAGAAATGTGTCTCTGCCGAGCACTTGTGAGTGGATCACTTGAGACAGATGTTGTAAACAGGCCTGAAAGCACACTTATTACAGCGACAAGTAACCTCCAGGCATTTTCTCCTCACCCTGTGTCCTTGAGGCAATCCTGGGTCGGACACAGCAGACGAGAGTAGCCGGACCAACAGGTCCTGCACTTGACCCATGCTGTTGCCCAGGTTGAGCAGTCCCTCCTGCAGTATACCCAGAGTGGGCACTTCTGAAGGATCCATGCCCAGAACCTTCCCAAAGCTCCGCAGGAACTGCACCACCATCAGGCAGTCCGCAAACACAGTGCCGGGCAGAACCAGACCCTGGATTCGAGGAATCTCAGGAAGTGGCTATAGAGGGAAAGAGAAAGAGAAACAAGTGAGATAAAGTGTTTGTAAACACCATGTTTCAAAAACATTTCAAATGATCAATGAAATCTGGCAAGAATAGTATCAAAGTTTGCTTCTTTCACTCAAATCAAGCTAAAAATGTCTTTTAACTTTAGTTGTGATTCACATTCTCACTCCATCACAGCCACCAAATACTGACCATTAATATATATATATATATATATTTATTTTTTTCAAATTTTACATCCTTAAAGTTGTTTTGCTTATTCATCCAACACTACTCTAATACTAAAAATGTTCTCTAGATCAGGTTTTCCCATTTTTTTTTTTTTTTTTTTACATTTTTTTGTCAGCCAAACCCCTTAGAGGTAATTATTTACTTGGAGGACCTTCTGTGATTTTAAGTTTATATTTCAATAATTTAACAATATACTTCCTCTCTGCTGGTGATAATAATAATAATAATAATAATAATAAATATTATTTTATTATTATTATTATATTTTCTATAGTGGTACTAGAAGTAGTACGTTTTAATGCTAATTGTGAAAAATTAAGTCAAAATTATATTACTGTTAACTACAACTGTACTGTAAAATAAAAAAAGAACTTGATAATTATAATAATTAAATGCGCTGCATGCTTTATTTGTAAACACACAGCACATCTGACTACTACTGTCAGTTATTTAAGTAAACTGCAGTCTGTGATTTTGATAATCACACTAAGTTATATCGCAATTATTGTGGAGCCCTATTTATTTATTTTCATTTTATATTAGATACAATTAGGCTTTTCATCAACTCACGAATCCCCTGCAGCTCCCTCACAAAACCCTGTTTGGGAAACCCAGACAGATAATCTAGATAATGATATTATAATTTGTTTTGACTTCAGTACAGTTACAATGTAAAAGCCACTTAATTTCAGAAACAACATGCTGTCTTTACAGCATAAAAATTATTGTTATAAATGGGTCTTTCTACATGAAATAATGCAGCAGCCATTATAGTTTGTGAAGGGGGTCTTTCACATCAAAATGTAGGTTTATTAGCATCAAACAGTTTGAAAGCTCCTGAAGTGGTCATCATAATGCTATCTTGATCACCACTAGGTGGCAGTATTCTGTCTTAGCTGAATTCACTGTAAAGTGCTTTGATAAGATTATGGTATGCGTATGACATCATACCTCTGAGAGTTCTGATTGGAAGTGTCTTTATGTTAATGACTCACTTATTGATCAATGAAACCAAATAGAATATTCCACAACAAGCATTCTAAATAAAAGTGATTAGTTAAGTAGATTTTTTAACAATGCAAAACTTTAGTTCTATTACCTTGTGATCTGTCAAACACATGTCTTCATTGGGTTTCTTCATCTCACGGATCATCTCCAGCTCCAGCCTCCGGAGCTCCATTTTGCGCTCCTTGTTGAGGCGTTTCTCATCACGTTTCTCTTGCCTGAGGCGTTCGCGCTCCTGCGGGGTGGAAGAAAGATTTTGCTAACCGGTTGGATGCCACATCAGGCGTGTTTGACATTAGGGTATTATGTAGTACAAGAAAACTTTGTTTTGGAGAATGAGGAATGTTTAGGGTACTTTATGAAACTACATCAAAATTATTTGGTGCAACACATTCAGGGAGTGTAGCAGAGCAGGTAGACGTGACATGTGAGAAAGCCTTGAGGTGCAGAGAGGAGAGCGGAGTGGTGAAGGACAGTGTTCCTTTATTTATTTATTTTGTTTTGCACACCTCAGCTTTTTTCCGAGCCTCCACAGCTTTCATTAGCATAACGTGCTGTCTCCTCCTCTCCCTCTCCTGAAAAGACAGAATGATTCCATCGTTCAGTGGAGGAAAGCAGAGCATACAGATCCACACAGAGAAAACAAACAAAATATAAAAGCCAGAGACAGACGAGAAAACGGATCAGCGTGGTTTAGCATGTTGCACAGAAAGAGAGAAAGAGAAAAAAAGTAGGTGTAGAACGGACACATTGCTATGGCCAGGATGAGGCAGCCACAAAAACGTGTGTTACAGCTGATCAGACGGGAACAAAAGAGCGAAAAGAAAAGCCACAGATGTAATGGGCAGGTCAGAGGAGGAAAGCTGTCGGTGCATCTCGAGTTAGATTAGCGGAGCTACTGTTACAAGCTAACGAGGGAAAATACATCAGATTTCCCTCAGCCTCAATGTCCTGTCCTTACAGTGAAGCGCGTGGTTATGCCACTGTTATTATGAATTTAAAGTCAACATGAAATCATAATTGACCCGCTTTACTTTCTTAATACACGTTTCAGGTCTTACTGAGCATCTTTCTTTACAATGTACAACTGGCAAATAACTTCTATTGGAAAATGTTAAATGTGCACTCAGTAATTTGTTGTTTATGTTGCACTAATGATGTCTAGCGTTCATACTGACATCTAGCGGTGTGGATGTAGCATCACGCAAGTTTCAGTTACAGTTTCGCAGTCAATCTTATTAGATCTACAAATTAAATTGTTTAAAAACAAGCCTGTTAACCAAGATCAAATGAGCTGTATTTGGCTAGTTCCGTGTGATGATCTAGAGTCTATATCTTATATCAGTGTACTAGGGGTGTGCAATATTGCCCATCTGCGATAACATGGTAATTATTTTTTTTAACACTATGCAAGCTGACACTGGCAAAAAATAAGCAAAACACATCTTGAAATTCCAAAAGCCTATATCATGAAGCCTGTTAGAATAAACCCCTATAATTGAAGTTGTGCAAATAAAAAATATCCCTGTATGGGTTTGTTTTTTAGATTTACATAATTAAGTAATATCATACAATCACCAGCGTCATTTTCCTAAATATTAGTGCAAGTGCATGATTACGAAAGTGATACTCACCTAAAACAACAGTTCAACAACAAGTTAAAATTGAGTCAGTTACACTGCCCTCCAAAAGTTTGGAAACCCATGTCTGACTTTGACATGTATATATTCCCATTATTATGTAATCAAAATAAAAATTATTATTGCTGGTCTTCAATGATAATGTCAAGTTACTTTAATGTATTTGCATTAAAAAAAAAAAACAATAAGGATTTATGCTGATATCGTCCAAAACCACACTTTGTTAGGGGTGTTTCCAAACTTTTGGAGGGGAGTGTACATTTTAGACAAAATATTGTCTGTTTTTCCTGTTTCGCCAATTAAATAATTGCAAACAAAACTGAAGCAGGACATTTTTGCATCACAGAGCAACACTGCGGTGTTTCATTCCTAAATTCATCTGTTTTTGAACAAATCATTTGAGTCCATGATTCAATAATCCATCATAAAGACAACCGTTTGCCTTGTTTTTAAATGAATCAGCCATTTTGAATGAATCATTTGAATGAATGAGTGTCATATTTATTTATCCATGACAGGCCTAAATCAGCACAAAAATACACTTAGCAAAATATTGTTTAGTTATCACTGTCGAAAAATTCCCAATAAAAATCAAGATATAATTTTTGGCAGTATCGCACACCCCTGCAGTGTACAATTGTAAATATACATTCATCAGAAATATAATTAATTTATTTTTCTGTAAATCTTAAAAATTATAGAGTGCACCTTTAACTTGTAGCCAAAATATTTATTTTTTTTTTTTTTTTTTTTTTTTTTCAGGTTTGGCTCCACTCTGGTATGGAATCTCCACATTTTACAATCCAATCAGTTCCTCATGGTATGAAGTGGAAAATTAAGTGCTAAATTTGCTTAATATTTTACTCTGAAAAAACACCACATTAAGGAAGTAAAACGGGTTTCATGTTGACTTTAAGGACAACGCCAATTAGTGTGAAATCTTCATATCTGACCCGCAAATGGCATGGAATGTACAACAGAGAGAAGTGTGAGTTTCCTCAAATTCTCTCATTGGTCAGGCACTGTGACCTTTGACCTGTACTGATGACCTCACAGGCAGGACGATCAGCACAGTGCAAATGCAACATCTTGACAAAGAGTCTGCCACAACATACATACACGCACACACACATACGTACACACCAACACTCACATTTTCACAGCGATAATGATAATACACAATATTGGGGTGACTTTACACGTGGAATGAGGGTGTGTGGCACTTTCCACCAATGAGAGTTT
This sequence comes from Labeo rohita, assembly GCF_022985175.1. NCBI lineage: Eukaryota > Metazoa > Chordata > Actinopteri > Cypriniformes > Cyprinidae > Labeo > Labeo rohita. The sequence goes on along the minus strand of NC_066874.1, from coordinate 8,635,417 downwards.
GTGCTCAACAGGCCCCATAGAAACACACACACACTCACGCATACACATACACACATACACAAACAAGGCACAGGCCTGCTGCATCAAAGCCGGTTTTCTCTCATTGACAAACATAGCAGATGTAGGCGATGCAGTTTTTTTCTTTTGTTCTCTTTTTTGCTTGAAAAGCCATGCAGAAGGAAAATGTAGTTTTGACAGCAGCCAGTGCTACATTTAAAAATGTGCTGCTATGACATCATATCACAACCAGGATTCACGATGCGAGTGTTAGATGTACAGAAGATGAAACATACCCATACCATATCTAGTCTATGCCTCTCCATCTCCTGAGAGAGAGAGTTGGCAGAGTATTATGAGACAGAAAA